>NC_141071.1:18465984-19054817 GCF_041138505.1 Cibotium barometz | reverse complement strand
CCACCAATGACCAATCTTCAGAAAGACGGTGTCAATGCACTAGTACCACACACGATGAGCCTACTTCAATCCATATAGATCTTTACAAAGTTGGTACACAATATGCTCTTTTCTTTTTGCAACAACAATATCAAGTGGTTGCTCAACATAGACCTCCTCTTGAAGGTCACCATTAAGAAGAGCAGATTTGACATCCATCTATAAAATAGGCCACCCATGATGGGTAAGAAGAGCCAAAATAATCCTAATGGTAGTAATCGACACTGTAGGAATAAAAGCCTCATCAAAATCAACACTAACTCTCTAGGAGTAGCCCTTCACAACAAGATGTTCTTCCTGTTTGTCTAAAGTTCCATCGTCATAATACTTGTTCTTATAGACCCAACGAACTTTGATTACCTTGCATTGAGGTGGACGTGGTACAAGAACCCAAGTACTATTGTGCTTAATGGAATCAAGCTCTGTCTGCGCATAGTAATAATCCAAGGTGGAGAAGAAAGTGTCTCCTCAGAGAGGAAGGCTCAGTAGAGGTGAAGGAAGAATGGTAGACATCAAGGCAAAATTCAAAAAGTGATTATCCTCAACAACATGCTTTTAGACCGAGTAACATGATGAGAATGGCTTCCACTAGATTTAGGAAATTGACGAAGGCCTGAATCTTTCATAGTCTCATATAACCAACGAGAAACCCTCTTGGTGAGGATCCTCCTCAATAACCTCTATATTTGAATCTAAAGAAGCCCCCTTTGAAACCAAAGGTGGTAGAGGAGCTGAGACAAGAGGCAGAGGAGCAGCCAAAGTAGAAGGCTGAGGTAAAGGAGAAGGACCGGGAGATGAAGTTGAAGGTAGAGGAAGAAGCTCACTCTTTTAAGGTACATGAAGGATACTCATCAAAAGTAAGATCATAACATCATGATTGATGGTGGCTAGTAAGTTGTAGTTGCAGGATCCCAAAGTTCATAGGCCTTGGATATAGAATTATACCCAAGGAAAATGTGCGGCATGGATTTAGAATCCAACTTAGAGTGATGCTCTTTAGTTACATGCACATAAGCCTTGCAACCAAATATTGGGAGATAAGCACAAGAGGGTTTGATGCCCAATAATGCCTCATACGAGTTTTACCTATGGTACAGCTGATGTAGGCAATCTATTCCAAATGTGAACTCCAATAGCTGATGCCTCAGCCTATAATTTCTTGGCCAAGCCACTATGCTCAAGTATAGTCCTCGACCCATCTCAATGACAGACTAATTCTTACATCCACAAAAAACCCATTCTAGGATGGAGGATAAGTTGTAGTAAACTAGCATCGCGAATGCAAAGATTCTTCAAATACTTGTCAAACTCATGTGAGAGAAACTCTCCCCCTTTATCAATACACAAAGATTTTGCCTTCTTGGAGTCCCATTGTTTTTCCCACTTTGACTTTCCAATCATGAAATATGGATAAAGATTGATCCTTAGACTGAAGAAAGAAAGCCCAAGTATACTTGGAGTAGTCAGTCGTCAACAATAATCATCATATGTAAAGAGCCTTATTCAAAGATTTTGTAGACATAGGACAACACAAGTCTACATGAACAAGCTCGAGTGGTTTGGTAGATATGTGCGATGCCTCCTTAGGGAAAGGTAATCGATGTTGCTTGCCATGGAGAAATGGTTGTGCACACACCAACTGGGGTACTGATGGATGATTAAGCATCAACCAAACCATGTTTATATGCCTATTGCAAATAAAAGAAGCTCAAGTGGCAAAAGCATGCATGCCATAACACAAATCTGTAGACGTAGAATGCAAGGCCAAAGTAGAGGTGCATAAAATAGGAATAGTACCAGCACCTTTGATGGAAATTGTAAAAGAGTCATCGAGACTGATGTCCCCTGGTTGCTTAGAGAAGGAAGAACACCAATCAAGATGATTAGTGTGTGAGAAGTTGTGCTACTATCTATAATCCAAGCATGAAACCTGAAAGAGATGAAAGTTGATGAAAGTCAAAGTGGGGCTATCAATGTAGATAAACAACTGATCAATAGTAGTTGAAGTAGATGCAGACACCTCAAAGCCATATCACCTCAGTTTTTGCAGTAGAACAAACAACACGATATTCTGCCTTTGAGGAGGATAATGCAATAGTGGGTTGCTTTTTACTACTCAAGGAAATAGCACCAGAACCATGTGTAAACCAATAACATGCAGTCGATTGGTGAGTGTTGATATCACCAACCTAGTGAGAATCAGAATAGCCAACTAACCGATCCCCCTTCCACCAATAGAAGATACCCCGATCAAGAAAATTATTCAAATAGTGCAGGATGCACTGGCAGGTGGGATTTGTGAGGGTCAGCTGAAAATGAACTCAAGACACAAACAAAAAAGTAAACATCCAATCTAGAATGAGTAATCCAAATCAAAGATTTGACAATCTACCTTTATAGAGCATGATCACATGGTGGTGAAGCAAATCTTAGCATTAGGGTCCATCGAAGAAGAGATGGAACCATGCACCTTGAAATGCTATAAAATCTCCGTTGCAATACTTGCGTTGAGAGAGAAAAATACCCTGAGGAGTCTACCAAACTTCAAAACCAAGGAAAAATGAAGAACTCAAGGTTGATCAACTCAAACTCATGGCTAAGATCAGCCACCATGACAAACAAAATCCCACTCTTATGACTTCTTATAAAGATCAAGCCATCCACATACACAATGAAAATGACAAATAAGACCATCTTTAACAAATAAGACCATCTTTAACAAAAATGTAAAGATTGGAACATGAATGTGATCACCAAAGACCAACCACCAATGACCAATCTTCAGAAAGACGGTGTCAATGCACTAGTACCACACACGATGAGCCTACTTCAATCCATATAGATCTTTACAAAGTTGGTACACAATATGCTCTTTTCTTTTTGCAACAACAATATCAAGTGGTTGCTCAACATAGACCTCCTCTTGAAGGTCACCATTAAGAAGAGCAGATTTGACATCCATCTATAAAATAGGCCACCCATGATGGGTAAGAAAAACCAAAATAATCCTAATGGTAGTAATCAACACTGTAGGAATAAAAGCCTCATCAAAATCAACACTAACTCTCTAGGAGTAGCCCTTCACAACAAGATGTTCTTCATGTTTGTCTAAAGTTCCATCGTCATAATACTTGTTCTTATAGACCCAACGAACTTTGATTACCTTGCATTGAGGTGGACGTGGTACAAGAACCCAAGTACTATTGTGCTTAATGGAATCAAGCTCTGTCTGCGCATAGTAATAATCCAAGGTGGAGAAGAAAGTGTCTCCTCAGAGAGGAAGGCTCAGTAGAGGTGAAGGAAGAATGGTAGACATCAAGGCAAAATTCAAAAAGTGATTATCCTCAACAACATGCTTTTAGACCGAGTAACATGATGAGAATGGCTTCCACTAGATTTAGGAAATTGACGAAGGCCTGAATCTTTCATAGTCTCATATAACCAACGAGGAACCCTCTTGGTGAGGATCCTCCTCAATAACCTCTATATTTGAATCTAAAGAAGCCCCCTTTGAAACCAAAGGTGGTAGAGGAGCTGAGACAAGAGGCAGAGGAGCAGCCAAAGTAGAAGGCTGAGGTAAAGGAGAAGGACCGGGAGATGAAGTTGAAGGTAGAGGAAGAAGCTCACTCTTTTAAGGTACATGAAGGATACTCATCAAAAATAACATCATAACATCATGATTGATGGTGGCTAGTAAGTTGTAGTTGCAGGATCCCAAAGTTCATAGGCCTTGGATATAGAATTATACCCAAGGAAAATGTGCGGCATGGATTTGGAATCCAACTTAGAGTGATGCTTTTTAGGTACATGCACATAAGCCTTGCAACCAAATATTGGGAGATAAGCACAAGAGGGTTTGATGCCCAATAATGCCTCATACGAGTTTTACCTATGGTACAGCTGATGTAGGCAATCTATTCCAAATGTGAACTCCAATAGCTGATGCCTCAGCCTATAATTTCTTGGCCAAGCCACTATGCTCAAGTATAGTCCTCGACCCATCTCAATGACAGACTAATTCTTACATCCACAAATACACAATGATAATGACAAATAAGACCATCTTTAACAAATAAGACCATCTTTAACAAAAATGTAAAGATTGGAACATGAATGTGATCACCAAAGACCAACCACCAATGACCAATCTTCAGAAAGACGGTGTCAATGCACTAGTACCACACACGATGAGCCTACTTCAATCCATATAGATCTTTACAAAGTTGGTACACAATATGCTCTTTTCTTTTTGCAACAACAATATCAAGTGGTTGCTCAACATAGACCTCCTCTTGAAGGTCACCATTAAGAAGAGCAGATTTGACATCCATCTATAAAATAGGCCACCCATGATGGGTAAGAAGAGCCAAAATAATCCTAATGGTAGTAATCGACACTGTAGGAATAAAAGCCTCATCAAAATCAACACTAACTCTCTAGGAGTAGCCCTTCACAACAAGATGTTCTTCCTGTTTGTCTAAAGTTCCATCCTCATAATACTTGTTCTTATAGACCCAACGAACTTTGATTACCTTGCATTGAGGTGGACGTGGTACAAGAACCCAAGTACTATTGTGCTTAATAGAATCAAGCTCTGTCTGCGCATAGTAATAATCCAAGGTGGAGAAGAAAGTGTCTCCTCAGAGAGGAAGGCTCAGTAGAGGTGAAGGAAGAATGGTAGACATCAAGGCAAAATTCAAAAAGTGATTATCCTCAACAACATGCTTTTAGACCGAGTAACATGATGAGAATGGCTTCCACTAGATTTAGGAAATTGACGAAGGCCTGAATCTTTCATAGTCTCATATAACCAACGAGGAACCCTCTTGGTGAGGATCCTCCTCAATAACCTCTATATTTGAATCTAAAGAAGCCCCCTTTGAAACCAAAGGTGGTAGAGGAGCTGAGACAAGAGGCAGAGGAGCAACCAAAGTAGAAGGCTGAGGTAAAGGAGAAGGACCGGGAGATGAAGTTGAAGGTAGAGAAAGAAGCTCACTCTTTTAAGGTACATGAAGGATACTCATCAAAAATAACATCATAACATCATGATTGATGGTGGCTAGTAAGTTGTAGTTGCAGGATCCCAAAGTTCATAGGCCTTGGA
The DNA here is from genome assembly GCF_041138505.1 of Cibotium barometz. Classification (NCBI taxonomy): domain Eukaryota; kingdom Viridiplantae; phylum Streptophyta; class Polypodiopsida; order Cyatheales; family Cibotiaceae; genus Cibotium; species Cibotium barometz. The sequence goes on along the minus strand of NC_141071.1, from coordinate 19,049,674 downwards.
TATAGAATTATACCCAAGGAAAATGTGCGGCATGGATTTGGAATCCAACTTAGAGTGATGCTCTTTAGTAACATGCACATAAGCCTTGCAACCAAATATTGGGAGATAAGCACAAGAGGGTTTGATGCCCAATAATGCCTCATACGAGTTTTACCTATGGTACAGCTGATGTAGGCAATCTATTCCAAATGTGAACTCCAATAGCTGATGCCTCAGCCTATAATTTCTTGGCCAAGCCACTATGCTCAAGTATAGTCCTCGACCCATCTCAATGACAGACTAATTCTTACATCCACAAATACACAATGATAATGACAAATAAGACCATCTTTAACAAATAAGACCATCTTTAACAAAAATGTAAAGATTGGAACATGAATGTGATCACCAAAGACCAACCACCAATGACCAATCTTCAGAAAGACGGTGTCAATGCACTAGTACCACACACGATGAGCCTACTTCAATCCATATAGATCTTTACAAAGTTGGTACACAATATGCTCTTTTCTTTTTGCAACAACAATATCAAGTGGTTGCTCAACATAGACCTCCTCTTGAAGGTCACCATTAAGAAGAGCAGATTTGACATCCATCTATAAAATAGGCCACCCATGATGGGTAAGAAAAACCAAAATAATCCTAATGGTAGTAATCGACACTGTAGGAATAAAAGCCTCATCAAAATCAACACTAACTCTCTAGGAGTAGCCCTTCACAACAAGATGTTCTTCGTGTTTGTCTAAAGTTCCATCGTCATAATACTTGTTCTTATAGACCCAACGAACTTTGATTACCTTGCATTTGAGGTGGACGTGGTACAAGAACCCAAGTACTATTGTGCTTAATGGAATCAAGCTCTGTCTGCGTATAGTAATAATCCAAGGTGGAGAAGAAAGTGTCTCCTCAGAGAGGAAGGCTCAGTAGAGGTGAAGGAAGAATGGTAGACATCAAGGCAAAAATCAAAAAGTGATTATCCTCAACAACATGCTTTTAGACCGAGTAACATGATGAGAATGGCTTCCACTAGATTTAGGAAATTGACGAAGGCCTGAATCTTTCATAGTCTCATATAACCAACGAGGAACCCTCTTGGTGAGGATCCTCCTCAATAACCTCTATATTTGAATCTAAAGAAGCCCCCTTTGAAACCAAAGGTGGTAGAGGAACTGAGACAAGAGGCAGAGGAGCAGCCAAAGTAGAAGGCTGCGGTAAAGGAGAAGGACCGGGAGATGAAGTTGAAGGTAGAGGAAGAAGCTCACTCTTTTAAGGTACATGAAGGATACTCATCAAAAATAACATCATAACATCATAGTAAGTTGTAGTTGCAGGATCCCAAAGTTCATAGGCCTTGGATATAGAATTATACCCAAGGAAAATGTGCGGCATGGATTTGGAATCCAACTTAGAGTGATGCTCTTTAGTTACATGCACATAAGCCTTGCAACCAAATATTGGGAGATAAGCACAAGAGGGTTTGATGCCCAATAATGCCTCATACGAGTTTTACCTATGGTACAGCTGATGTAGGCAATCTATTCCAAATGTGAACTCCAATAGCTGATGCCTCAGCCTATAATTTCTTGGCCAAGCCACTATGCTCAAGTATAGTCCTCGACCCATCTCAATGACAGACTAATTCTTACATCCACAAATACACAATGATAATGACAAATAAGACCATCTTTAACAAATAAGACCATCTTTAACAAAAATGTAAAGATTGGAACATGAATGTGATCACCAAAGACCAACCACCAATGACCAATCTTCAGAAAGACGGTGTCAATGCACTAGTACCACACACGATGAGCCTACTTCAATCCATATAGATCTTTACAAAGTTGGTACACAATATGCTCTTTTCTTTTTGCAACAACAATATCAAGTGGTTGCTCAACATAGACCTCCTCTTGAAGGTCACCATTAAGAAGAGCAGATTTGACATCCATCTATAAAATAGGCCACCCATGATGGGTAAGAAAAACCAAAATAATCCTAATGGTAGTAATCGACACTGTAGGAATAAAAGCCTTATCAAAATCAACACTAACTCTCTAGGAGTAGCCCTTCACAACAAGATGTTCTTCGTGTTTGTCTAAAGTTCCATCGTCATAATACTTGTTCTTATAGACCCAACGAACTTTGATTACCTTGCATTGAGGTGGACGTGGTACAAGAACCCAAGTACTATTGTGCTTAATAGAATCAAGCTCTGTCTGTGCATAGTAATAATCCAAGGTGGAGAAGAAAGTGTCTCCTCAGAGAGGAAGGCTCAGTAGAGGTGAAGGAAGAATGGTAGACATCAAGGCAAAATTCAAAAAGTGATTATCCTCAACAACATGCTTTTAGACCGAGTAACATGATGAGAATGGCTTCCACTAGATTTAGGAAATTGACGAAGGCCTGAATCTTTCATAGTCTCATATAACCAACGAGGAACCCTCTTGGTGAGGATCCTCCTCAATAACCTCTATATTTGAATCTAAAGAAGCCCCCTTTGAAACCAAAGGTGGTAGAGGAGCTGAGACAAGAGGCAGAGGAGCAACCAAAGTAGAAGGCTGAGGTAAAGGAGAAGGACCGGGAGATGAAGTTGAAGGTAGAGGAAGAAGCTCACTCTTTTAAGGTACATGAAGGATACTCATCAAAAATAACATCATAACATCATGATTGATGGTGGCTAGTAAGTTGTAGTTGCAGGATCCAAAAGTTCATAGGCCTTGGATATAGAATTATACCCAAGGAAAATGTGCGGCATGGATTTCGAATCCAACTTAGAGTGATGCTCTTTAGTTACATGCACATAAGCCTTGCAACCAAATATTGGGAGATAAGCACAAGAGGGTTTGATGCCCAATAATGCCTCATACGAGTTTTACCTATGGTACAGCTGATGTAGGCAATCTATTCCAAATGTGAACTCCAATAGCTGATGCCTCAGCCTATAATTTCTTGGCCAAGCCACTATGCTCAAGTATAGTCCTCGACCCATCTCAATGACAGACTAATTCTTACATCCATAAATACACAATGATAATGACAAATAAGACCATCTTTAACAAATAAGACCATCTTTAACAAAAATGTAAAGATTGGAACATGAATGTGATCACCAAAGACCAACCACCAATGACCAATCTTCAGAGAGACGGTGTCAATGCACTAGTACCACACACGATGAGCCTACTTCAATCCATATAGATCTTTACAAAGTTGGTACACAATATGCTCTTTTCTTTTTGCAACAACAATATCAAGTGGTTGCTCAACATAGACCTCCTCTTGAAGGTGACCATTAAGAAGAGCATATTTGACATCCATCTATAAAATAGGCCACCCATGATGGGTAAGAAAAACCAAAATAATCCTAATGGTAGTAATCGACACTGTAGGAATAAAAGCCTCATCAAAATCAACACTAACTCTCTAGGAGTAGCCCTTCACAACAAGATGTTCTTCGTGTTTGTCTAAAGTTCCATCGTCATAATACTTGTTCTTATAGACCCAACGAACTTTGATTACCTTGCATTGAGGTGGACGTGGTACAAGAACCCAAGTACTATTGTGCTTAATGGAATCAAGCTCTGTCTGCGCATAGTAATAATCCAAGGTGGAGAAGAAAGTGTCTCCTCAGAGAGGAAGGCTCAGTAGAGGTGAAGGAAGAATGGTAGACATCAAGGCAAAATTCAAAAAGTGATTATCCTCAACAACATGCTTTTAGACCGAGTAACATGATGAGAATGGCTTCCACTAGATTTAGGAAATTGACGAAGGCCTGAATCTTTCATAGTCTCATATAACCAACGAGGAACCCTCTTGGTGAGGATCCTCCTCAATAACCTCTATATTTGAATCTAAAGAAGCCCCCTTTGAAACCAAAGGTGGTAGAGGAGCTGAGACAAGAGGCAGAGGAGCAGCCAAAGTAGAAGGCTGAGGTAAAGGAGAAGGACCGGGAGATGAAGTTGAAGGTAGAGGAAGAAGCTCACTCTTTTAAGGTACATGAAGGATACTCATCAAAAGTAAGATCATAACATCATGATTGATGGTGGCTAGTAAGTTGTAGTTGCAGGATCCCAAAGTTCATAGGCCTTGGATATAGAATTATACCCAAGGAAAATGTGCGGCATGGATTTAGAATCCAACTTAGAGTGATGCTCTTTAGTTACATGCACATAAGCCTTGCAACCAAATATTGGGAGATAAGCACAAGAGGGTTTGATGCCCAATAATGCCTCATACGAGTTTTACCTATGGTACAGCTGATGTAGGTAATCTATTCCAAATGTGAACTCCAATAGCTGATGCCTCAGCCTATAATTTCTTGGCCAAGCCACTATGCTCAAGTATAGTCCTCGACCCATCTCAATGATAGACTAATTCTTACATCCACAAAAAACCCATTCTAGGATGGAGGATAAGTTGTAGTAAACTAGCATCGCGAATGCAAAGATTCTTCAAATACTTGTCAAACTCATGTGAGAGAAACTCTCCCCCTTTATCAATACACAAAGATTTTGCCTTCTTGGAGTCCCATTGTTTTTCCCACTTTGACTTTCCAATCATGAAATATGGATAAAGATTGATCCTTAGACTGAAGAAAGAAAGCCCAAGTATACTTGGAGTAGTCAGTCGTCGTCAACAATAATCATCATATGTAAAGAGCCTTATTCAAAGATTTTGTAGACATAGGACAACACAAGTCTACATGAACAAGCTCGAGTGGTTTGGTAGATATGTGCGATGCCTCCTTAGGGAAAGGTAATCGATGTTGCTTGCCATGGAGAAATGGTTGTGCACACACCAACTGGGGTACTGATGGATGATTAAGCATCAACCAAACCATGTTTATATGCCTATTGCAAATAAAAGAAGCTCAAGTGGCAAAAGCATGCATGCCATAACACAGAATCTGTAGACGTAGAATGCAAGGCCAAAGTAGAGGTGCATAAAATAGGAATAGTACCAGCACCTTTGATGGAAATTGTAAAAGAGTCATCGAGACTGATGTCCCCTGGTTGCTTAGAGAAGGAAGAACACCAATCATGACGATTAGTGTGTGAGAAGTTGTGCTACTATCTATAATCCAAGCATGAAACCTGAAAGAGATGAAAGTTGATGAAAGTCAAAGTGGGGCTATCAATGTAGATAAACAACTGATCAATAGTAGTTAAAGTAGATGTAGACACCTCAAAGCCATATCACCTCAGTTTTTGCAGTAGAACAAACAACACGATATTCTGCCTTTGAGGAGGATAATGCAATAGTGGGTTGCTTTTTACTACTCAAGGAAATAGCACCAGAACCACGTGTAAACCAATAACATGCAGTCGATTGGTGAGTGTTGATATCACCAACCTAGTGAGAATCAGAATAGCCAACTAACCGATCCCCCTTCCACCAATAGAAGATACCCCGATCAAGAAAATTATTCAAATAGTGCAGGATGCACTGGCAGGTGGGATTTGTGAGGGTAAGCTGAAAATGAACTCAAGACACAAACAAAAAAGTAAACATCCGATCTAGAATGAGTAATCCAAATCAAAGATTTGACAATCTACCTTTATAGAGCATGATCACATGGTGGTGAAGCAAATCTTAGCATTAGGGTCCATCGAAGAAGAGATGGAACCATGCACCTTGAAATGCTATAAAATCTCCTTTGCAATACTTGCGTTGAGAGAGAAAAATACCCTGAGGAGTCTACCAAACTTCAAAACCAAGGAAAAATGAAGAACTCAAGGTTGATCAACTCAAACTCATGGCTAAGATCAGCCACCATGACAAACAAAATCCCACTCTTATGACTTCCTATAAAGATCAAGCCATCCACATACACAATGATAATGACAAATAAGACCATCTTTAACAAAAATGTAAAGATTGGAACATGAATGTGATCACCAAAGACCAACCACCAATGACCAATCTTCAGAAAGAAGGTGTCAATGCACTAGTACCACACACGATGAGCCTACTTCAATCCATATAGATCTTTACAAAGTTGGTACACAATATGCTCTTTTCTTTTTGCAACAACAATATCAAGTGGTTGCTCAACATAGACCTCCTCTTGAAGGTCACCATTAAGAAGAGCAGATTTGACATCCATCTATAAAATAGGCCACCCATGATGGGTAAGAAAAACCAAAATAATCCTAATGGTAGTAATCGACACTGTAGGAATAAAAGCCTCATCAAAATCAACACTAACTCTCTAGGAGTAGCCCTTCACAACAAGATGTTCTTCGTGTTTGTCTAAAGTTCCATCGTCATAATACTTGTTCTTATAGACCCAACGAACTTTGATTACCTTGCATTGAGGTGGACGTGGTACAAGAACCCAAGTACTATTGTGCTTAATGGAATCAAGCTCTGTCTGCGCATAGTAATAATCCAAGGTGGAGAAGAAAGTGTCTCCTCAGAGAGGAAGGCTCAGTAGAGGTGAAGGAAGAATGGTAGACATCAAGGCAAAATTCAAAAAGTGATTATCCTCAACAACATGCTTTTAGACCGAGTAACATGATGAGAATGGCTTCCACTAGATTTAGGAAATTGACAAAGGCCTGAATCTTTCATAGTCTCATATAACCAACGAGGAACCCTCTTGGTGAGGATCCTCCTCAATAACCTCTATATTTGAATCTAAAGAAGCCCCCTTTGAAACCAAAGGTGGTAGAGGAGCTGAGACAAGAGGCAGAGGAGCAGCCAAAGTAGAAGGCTGAGGTAAAGGAGAAGGACCGGGAGATGAAGTTGAAGGTAGAGGAAGAAGCTCACTCTTTTAAGGTACATGAAGGATACTCATCAAAAGTAAGATCATAACATCATGATTGATGGTGGCTAGTAAGTTGTAGTTGCAGGATCCCAAAGTTCATAGGCCTTGGATATAGAATTATACCCAAGGAAAATGTGCGGCATGGATTTAGAATCCAACTTAGAGTGATGCTCTTTAGTTACATGCACATAAGCCTTGCAACCAAATATTGGGAGATAAGCACAAGAGGGTTTGATGCCCAATAATGCCTCATACGAGTTTTACCTATGGTACAGCTGATGTAGGCAATCTATTCCAAATGTGAACTCCAATAGCTGATGCCTCAGCCTATAATTTCTTGGCCAAGCCACTATGCTCAAGTATAGTCCTCGACCCATCTCAATGACAGACTAATTCTTACATCCACAAATACACAATGATAATGACAAATAAGACCATCTTTAACAAATAAGACCATCTTTAACAAAAATGTAAAGATTGGAACATGAATGTGATCACCAAAGACCAACCACCAATGACCAATCTTCAGAAAGACGGTGTCAATGCACTAGTACCACACACGATGAGCCTACTTCAATCCATATAGATCTTTACAAAGTTGGTACACAATATGCTCTTTTCTTTTTGCAACAACAATATCAAGTGGTTGCTCAACATAGACCTCCTCTTGAAGGTCACCATTAAGAAGAGCAGATTTGACATCCATCTATAAAATAGGCCACCCATGATGGGTAAGAAGAGCCAAAATAATCCTAATGGTAGTAATCGACACTGTAGGAATAAAAGCCTCATCAAAATCAACACTAACTCTCTAGGAGTAGCCCTTCACAACAAGATGTTCTTCCTGTTTGTCTAAAGTTCCATCGTCATAATACTTGTTCTTATAGACCCAACGAACTTTGATTACCTTGCATTGAGGTGGACGTGGTACAAGAACCCAAGTACTATTGTGCTTAATGGAATCAAGCTCTGTCTGCGCATAGTAATAATCCAAGGTGGAGAAGAAAGTGTCTCCTCAGAGAGGAAGGCTCAGTAGAGGTGAAGGAAGAATGGTAGACATCAAGGCAAAATTCAAAAAGTGATTATCCTCAACAACATGCTTTTAGACCGAGTAACATGATGAGAATGGCTTCCACTAGATTTAGGAAATTGACGAAGGCCCGAATCTTTCATAGTCTCATATAACCAACGAGGAACCCTCTTGGTGAGGATCCTCCTCAATAACCTCTATATTTGAATCTAAAGAAGCCCCCTTTGAAACCAAAGGTGGTAGAGGAGCTGAGACAAGAGGCAGAGGAGCAGCCAAAGTAGAAGGCTGAGGTAAAGGAGAAGGACCGGGAGATGAAGTTGAAGGTAGAGGAAGAAGCTCACTCTTTTAAGGTACATGAAGGATACTCATCAAAAGTAAGATCATAACATCATGATTGATGGTGGCTAGTAAGTTGTAGTTGCAGGATCCCAAAGTTCATAGGCCTTGGATATAGAATTATACCCAAGGAAAATGTGCGGCATGGATTTAGAATCCAACTTAGAGTGATGCTCTTTAGTTACATGCACATAAGCCTTGCAACCAAATATTGGGAGATAAGCACAAGAGGGTTTGATGCCCAATAATGCCTCATACGAGTTTTACCTATGGTACAGCTGATGTAGGCAATCTATTCCAAATGTGAACTCCAATAGCTGATGCCTCAGCCTATAATTTCTTGGCCAAGCCACTATGCTCAAGTATAGTCCTCGACCCATCTCAATGACAGACTAATTCTTACATCCACAAATACACAATGATAATGACAAATAAGACCATCTTTAACAAATAAGACCATCTTTAACAAAAATGTAAAGATTGGAACATGAATGTGATCACCAAAGACCAACCACCAATGACCAATCTTCAGAAAGACGGTGTCAATGCACTAGTACCACACACGATGAGCCTACTTCAATCCATATAGATCTTTACAAAGTTGGTACACAATATGCTCTTTTCTTTTTGCAACAACAATATCAAGTGGTTGCTCAACATAGACCTCCTCTTGAAGGTCACCATTAAGAAGAGCAGATTTGACATCCATCTATAAAATAGGCCACCCATGATGGGTAAGAAGAGCCAAAATAATCCTAATGGTAGTAATCGACACTGTAGGAATAAAAGCCTCATCAAAATCAACACTAACTCTCTAGGAGTAGCCCTTCACAACAAGATGTTCTTCCTGTTTGTCTAAAGTTCCATCGTCATAATACTTGTTCTTATAGACCCAAGGAACTTTGATTACCTTGCATTGAGGTGGACGTGGTACAAGAACCCAAGTACTATTGTGCTTAATGGAATCAAGCTCTGTCTGCGCATAGTAATAATCCAAGGTGGAGAAGAAAGTGTCTCCTCAGAGAGGAAGGCTCAGTAGAGGTGAAGGAAGAATGGTAGACATCAAGGCAAAATTCAAAAAGTGATTATCCTCAACAACATGCTTTTAGACCGAGTAACATGATGAGAATGGCTTCCACTAGATTTAGGAAATTGACGAAGGCCTGAATCTTTCATAGTCTCATATAACCAACGAGGAACCCTCTTGGTGAGGATCCTCCTCAATAACCTCTATATTTGAATCTAAAGAAGCCCCCTTTGAAACCAAAGGTGGTAGAGGAGCTGAGACAAGAGGCAGAGGAGCAGCCAAAGTAGAAGGCTGAGGTAAAGGAGAAGGACCGGGAGATGAAGTTGAAGGTAGAGGAAGAAGCTCACTCTTTTAAGGTACATGAAGGATACTCATCAAAAGTAAGATCATAACATCATGATTGATGGTGGCTAGTAAGTTGTAGTTGCAGGATCCCAAAGTTCATAGGCCTTGGATATAGAATTATACCCAAGGAAAATGTGCGGCATGGATTTAGAATCCAACTTAGAGTGATGCTCTTTAGTTACATGCACATAAGCCTTGCAACCAAATATTGGGAGATAAGCACAAGAGGGTTTGATGCCCAATAATGCCTCATACGAGTTTTACCTATGGTACAGCTGATGTAGGCAATCTATTCCAAATGTGAACTCCAATAGCTGATGCCTCAGCCTATAATTTCTTGGCCAAGCCACTATGCTCAAGTATAGTCCTCGACCCATCTCAATGACAGACTAATTCTTACATCCACAAAAAACCCATTCTAGGATGGAGGATAAGTTGTAGTAAACTAGCATCGCGAATGCAAAGATTCTTCAAATACTTGTCAAACTCATGTGAGAGAAACTCTCCCCCTTTATCAATACACAAAGATTTTGCCTTCTTGGAGTCCCATTGTTTTTCCCACTTTGACTTTCCAATCATGAAATATGGATAAAGATTGATCCTTAGACTGAAGAAAGAAAGCCCAAGTATACTTGGAGTAGTCAGTCGTCAACAATAATCATCATATGTAAAGAGCCTTATTCAAAGATTTTGTAGACATAGGACAACACAAGTCTACATGAACAAGCTCGAGTGGTTTGGTAGATATGTGCGATGCCTCCTTAGGGAAAGGTAATCGATGTTGCTTGCCATGGAGAAATGGTTGTGCACACACCAACTGGGGTACTGATGGATGATTAAGCATCAACCAAACCATGTTTATATGCCTATTGCAAATAAAAGAAGCTCAAGTGGCAAAAGCATGCATGCCATAACACAAATCTGTAGACGTAGAATGCAAGGCCAAAGTAGAGGTGCATAAAATAGGAATAGTACCAGCACCTTTGATGGAAATTGTAAAAGAGTCATCGAGACTGATGTCCCCTGGTTGCTTAGAGAAGGAAGAACACCAATCAAGATGATTAGTGTGTGAGAAGTTGTGCTACTATCTATAATCCAAGCATGAAACCTGAAAGAGATGAAAGTTGATGAAAGTCAAAGTGGGGCTATCAATGTAGATAAACAACTGATCAATAGTAGTTGAAGTAGATGCAGACACCTCAAAGCCATATCACCTCAGTTTTTGCAGTAGAACAAACAACACGATATTCTGCCTTTGAGGAGGATAATGCAATAGTGGGTTGCTTTTTACTACTCAAGGAAATAGCACCAGAACCATGTGTAAACCAATAACATGCAGTCGATTGGTGAGTGTTGATATCACCAACCTAGTGAGAATCAGAATAGCCAACTAACCGATCCCCCTTCCACCAATAGAAGATACCCCGATCAAGAAAATTATTCAAATAGTGCAGGATGCACTGGCAGGTGGGATTTGTGAGGGTCAGCTGAAAATGAACTCAAGACACAAACAAAAAAGTAAACATCCAATCTAGAATGAGTAATCCAAATCAAAGATTTGACAATCTACCTTTATAGAGCATGATCACATGGTGGTGAAGCAAATCTTAGCATTAGGGTCCATCGAAGAAGAGATGGAACCATGCACCTTGAAATGCTATAAAATCTCCGTTGCAATACTTGCGTTGAGAGAGAAAAATACCCTGAGGAGTCTACCAAACTTCAAAACCAAGGAAAAATGAAGAACTCAAGGTTGATCAACTCAAACTCATGGCTAAGATCAGCCACCATGACAAACAAAATCCCACTCTTATGACTTCTTATAAAGATCAAGCCATCCACATACACAATGAAAATGACAAATAAGACCATCTTTAACAAATAAGACCATCTTTAACAAAAATGTAAAGATTGGAACATGAATGTGATCACCAAAGACCAACCACCAATGACCAATCTTCAGAAAGACGGTGTCAATGCACTAGTACCACACACGATGAGCCTACTTCAATCCATATAGATCTTTACAAAGTTGGTACACAATATGCTCTTTTCTTTTTGCAACAACAATATCAAGTGGTTGCTCAACATAGACCTCCTCTTGAAGGTCACCATTAAGAAGAGCAGATTTGACATCCATCTATAAAATAGGCCACCCATGATGGGTAAGAAGAGCCAAAATAATCCTAATGGTAGTAATCGACACTGTAGGAATAAAAGCCTCATCAAAATCAACACTAACTCTCTAGGAGTAGCCCTTCACAACAAGATGTTCTTCCTGTTTGTCTAAAGTTCCATCGTCATAATACTTGTTCTTATAGACCCAACGAACTTTGATTACCTTGCATTGAGGTGGACGTGGTACAAGAACCCAAGTACTATTGTGCTTAATGGAATCAAGCTCTGTCTGCGCATAGTAATAATCCAAGGTGGAGAAGAAAGTGTCTCCTCAGAGAGGAAGGCTCAGTAGAGGTGAAGGAAGAATGGTAGACATCAAGGCAAAATTCAAAAAGTGATTATCCTCAACAACATGCTTTTAGACCGAGTAACATGATGAGAATGGCTTCCACTAGATTTAGGAAATTGACGAAGGCCTGAATCTTTCATAGTCTCATATAACCAACGAGGAACCCTCTTGGTGAGGATCCTCCTCAATAACCTCTATATTTGAATCTAAAGAAGCCCCCTTTGAAACCAAAGGTGGTAGAGGAGCTGAGACAAGAGGCAGAGGAGCAGCCAAAGTAGAAGGCTGAGGTAAAGGAGAAGGACCCGGAGATGAAGTTGAAGGTAGAGGAAGAAGCTCACTCTTTTAAGGTACATGAAGGATACTCATCAAAAATAACATCATAACATCATGATTGATGGTGGCTAGTAAGTTGTAGTTGCAGGATCCCAAAGTTCATAGGCCTTGGATATAGAATTATACCCAAGGAAAATGTGCGGCATGGATTTGGAATCCAACTTAGAGTGATGCTCTTTAGTTACATGCACATAAGCCTTGCAACCAAATATTGGGAGATAAGCACAAGAGGGTTTGATGCCCAATAATGCCTCATACGAGTTTTACCTATGGTACAGCTGATGTAGGCAATCTATTCCAAATGTGAACTCCAATAGCTGATGCCTCAGCCTATAATTTCTTGGCCAAGCCACTATGCTCAAGTATAGTCCTCGACCCATCTTAATGACAGACTAATTCTTACATCCACAAATACACAATGATAATGACAAATAAGACCATCTTTAACAAATAAGACCATCTTTAACAGAAATGTAAAGATTGGAACATGAATGTGATCACCAAAGACCAACCACCAATGACCAATCTTCAGAAAGACGGTGTCAATGCACTAGTACCACACACGATGAGCCTACTTCAATCCATATAGATCTTTACAAAGTTGGTACACAATATGCTCTTTTCTTTTTGCAACAACAATATCAAGTGGTTGCTCAACATAGACCTCCTCTTGAAGGTCACCATTAAGAAGAGCAGATTTGACATCCATCTATAAAATAGGCCACCCATGATGGGTAAGAAAAACCAAAATAATCCTAATGGTAGTAATCGACACTGTAGGAATAAAAGCCTCATCAAAATCAACACTAACTCTCTAGGAGTAGCCCTTCACAACAAGATGTTCTTCGTGTTTGTCTAAAGTTCCATCGTCATAATACTTGTTCTTATAGACCCAACGAACTTTGATTACCTTGCATTTGAGGTGGACGTGGTACAAGAACCCAAGTACTATTGTGCTTAATGGAATCAAGCTCTGTCTGCGTATAGTAATAATCCAAGGTGGAGAAGAAAGTGTCTCCTCAGAGAGGAAGGCTCAGTAGAGGTGAAGGAAGAATGGTAGACATCAAGGCAAAAATCAAAAAGTGATTATCCTCAACAACATGCTTTTAGACCGAGTAACATGATGAGAATGGCTTCCACTAGATTTAGGAAATTGACGAAGGCCTGAATCTTTCATAGTCTCATATAACCAACGAGGAACCCTCTTGGTGAGGATCCTCCTCAATAACCTCTATATTTGAATCTAAAGAAGCCCCCTTTGAAACCAAAGGTGGTAGAGGAACTGAGACAAGAGGCAGAGGAGCAGCCAAAGTAGAAGGCTGCGGTAAAGGAGAAGGACCGGGAGATGAAGTTGAAGGTAGAGGAAGAAGCTCACTCTTTTAAGGTACATGAAGGATACTCATCAAAAATAACATCAAAACATCATAGTAAGTTGTAGTTGTAGGATCCCAAAGTTCATAGGCCTTGGATATAGAATTATACCCAAGGAAAATGTGCGGCATGGATTTGGAATCCAACTTAGAGTGATGCTCTTTAGTTACATGCACATAAGCCTTGCAACCAAATATTGGGAGATAAGCACAAGAGGGTTTGATGCCCAATAATGCCTCATACGAGTTTTACCTATGGTACAGCTGATGTAGGCAATCTATTCCAAATGTGAACTCCAATAGCTGATGCCTCAGCCTATAATTTCTTGGCCAAGCCACTATGCTCAAGTATAGTCCTCGACCCATCTCAATGACAGACTAATTCTTACATCCACAAATACACAATGATAATGACAAATAAGACCATCTTTAACAAATAAGACCATCTTTAACAAAAATGTAAAGATTGGAACATGAATGTGATCACCAAAGACCAACCACCAATGACCAATCTTCAGAAAGACGGTGTCAATGCACTAGTACCACACACGATGAGCCTACTTCAATCCATATAGATCTTTACAAAGTTGGTACACAATATGCTCTTTTCTTTTTGCAACAACAATATCAAGTGGTTGCTCAACATAGACCTCCTCTTGAAGGTCACCATTAAGAAGAGCAGATTTGACATCCATCTATAAAATAGGCCACCCATGATGGATAAGAAAAACCAAAATAATCCTAATGGTAGTAATCGACACTGTAGGAATAAAAGCCTTATCAAAATCAACACTAACTCTCTAGGAGTAGCCCTTCACAACAAGATGTTCTTCGTGTTTGTCTAAAGTTCCATCGTCATAATACTTGTTCTTATAGACCCAACGAACTTTGATTACCTTGCATTGAGGTGGACGTGGTACAAGAACCCAAGTACTATTGTGCTTAATAGAATCAAGCTCTGTCTGTGCATAGTAATAATCCAAGGTGGAGAAGAAAGTGTCTCCTCAGAGAGGAAGGCTCAGTAGAGGTGAAGGAAGAATGGTAGACATCAAGGCAAAATTCAAAAAGTGATTATCCTCAACAACATGCTTTTAGACCGAGTAACATGATGAGAATGGCTTCCACTAGATTTAGGAAATTGACGAAGGCCTGAATCTTTCATAGTCTCATATAACCAACGAGGAACCCTCTTGGTGAGGATCCTCCTCAATAACCTCTATATTTGAATCTAAAGAAGCCCCCTTTGAAACCAAAGGTGGTAGAGGAGCTGAGACAAGAGGCAGAGGAGCAACCAAAGTAGAAGGCTGAGGTAAAGGAGAAGGACCGGGAGATGAAGTTGAAGGTAGAGGAAGAAGCTCACTCTTTTAAGGTACATGAAGGATACTCATCAAAAATAACATCATAACATCATGATTGATGGTGGCTAGTAAGTTGTAGTTGCAGGATCCAAAAGTTCATAGGCCTTGGATATAGAATTATACCCAAGGAAAATGTGCGGCATGGATTTCGAATCCAACTTAGAGTGATGCTCTTTAGTTACATGCACATAAGCCTTGCAACCAAATATTGGGAGATAAGCACAAGAGGGTTTGATGCCCAATAATGCCTCATACGAGTTTTACCTATGGTACAGCTGATGTAGGCAATCTATTCCAAATGTGAACTCCAATAGCTGATGCCTCAGCCTATAATTTCTTGGCCAAGCCACTATGCTCAAGTATAGTCCTCGACCCATCTCAATGACAGACTAATTCTTACATCCATAAATACACAATGATAATGACAAATAAGACCATCTTTAACAAATAAGACCATCTTTAACAAAAATGTAAAGATTGGAACATGAATGTGATCACCAAAGACCAACCACCAATGACCAATCTTCAGAGAGACGGTGTCAATGCACTAGTACCACACACGATGAGCCTACTTCAATCCATATAGATCTTTACAAAGTTGGTACACAATATGCTCTTTTCTTTTTGCAACAACAATATCAAGTGGTTGCTCAACATAGACCTCCTCTTGAAGGTGACCATTAAGAAGAGCATATTTGACATCCATCTATAAAATAGGCCACCCATGATGGGTAAGAAAAACCAAAATAATCCTAATGGTAGTAATCGACACTGTAGGAATAAAAGCCTCATCAAAATCAACACTAACTCTCTAGGAGTAGCCCTTCACAACAAGATGTTCTTCGTGTTTGTCTAAAGTTCCATCGTCATAATACTTGTTCTTATAGACCCAACGAACTTTGATTACCTTGCATTGAGGTGGACGTGGTACAAGAACCCAAGTACTATTGTGCTTAATGGAATCAAGCTCTGTCTGCGCATAGTAATAATCCAAGGTGGAGAAGAAAGTGTCTCCTCAGAGAGGAAGGCTCAGTAGAGGTGAAGGAAGAATGGTAGACATCAAGGCAAAATTCAAAAAGTGATTATCCTCAACAACATGCTTTTAGACCGAGTAACATGATGAGAATGGCTTCCACTAGATTTAGGAAATTGACGAAGGCCTGAATCTTTCATAGTCTCATATAACCAACGAGGAACCCTCTTGGTGAGGATCCTCCTCAATAACCTCTATATTTGAATCTAAAGAAGCCCCCTTTGAAACCAAAGGTGGTAGAGGAGCTGAGACAAGAGGCAGAGGAGCAGCCAAAGTAGAAGGCTGAGGTAAAGGAGAAGGACCGGGAGATGAAGTTGAAGGTAGAGGAAGAAGCTCACTCTTTTAAGGTACATGAAGGATACTCATCAAAAGTAAGATCATAACATCATGATTGATGGTGGCTAGTAAGTTGTAGTTGCAGGATCCCAAAGTTCATAGGCCTTGGATATAGAATTATACCCAAGGAAAATGTGCGGCATGGATTTAGAATCCAACTTAGAGTGATGCTCTTTAGTTACATGCACATAAGCCTTGCAACCAAATATTGGGAGATAAGCACAAGAGGGTTTGATGCCCAATAATGCCTCATACGAGTTTTACCTATGGTACAGCTGATGTAGGCAATCTATTCCAAATGTGAACTCCAATAGCTGATGCCTCAGCCTATAATTTCTTGGCCAAGCCACTATGCTCAAGTATAGTCCTCGACCCATCTCAATGACAGACTAATTCTTACATCCACAAAAAACCCATTCTAGGATGGAGGATAAGTTGTAGTAAACTAGCATCGCGAATGCAAAGATTCTTCAAATACTTGTCAAACTCATGTGAGAGAAACTCTCCGCCTTTATCAATACACAAAGATTTTGCCTTCTTGGAGTCCCATTGTTTTTCCCACTTTGACTTTCCAATCATGAAATATGGATAAAGATTGATCCTGAGACTGAAGAAAGAAAGCCCAAGTATACTTGGAGTAGTCAGTCGTCAACAATAATCATCATATGTAAAGAGGCCTTATTCCAAGATTTTGTAGACATAGGACAACACAAGTCTACATGAACAAGCTCGAGTGGTTTGGTAGATATGTGCGATGCCTCCTTAGGGAAAGGTAATCGATGTTGCTTGCCATGGAGAAATGGTTGTGCACACACCAACTGGGGTACTGATGGATGATTAAGCATCAACCAAACCATGTTTATATGCCTATTGCAAATAAAAGAAGCTCAAGTGGCAAAAGCATGCATGCCATAACACAAATCTGTAGACGTAGAATACAAGGCCAAAGTAGAGGTGCATAAAATAGGAATAGTACCAGCACCTTTGATGGAAATTGTAAAAGAGTCATCGAGACTGATGTCCCCTGGTTGCTTAGAGAAGGAAGAACACCAATCAAGATGATTAGTGTGTGAGAAGTTGTGCTACTATCTATAATCCAAGCATGAAACCTGAAAGAGATGAAAGTTGATGAAAGTCAAAGTGGGGCTATCAATGTAGATAAACAACTGATCAATAGTAGTTGAAGTAGATGTAGACACCTCAAAGCCATATCACCTCAGTTTTTGCAGTAGAACAAACAACACGATATTCTGCCTTTGAGGAGGATAATGCAATAGTGGGTTGCTTTTTACTACTCAAGGAAATAGCACCAGAACCACGTGTAAACCAATAACATGCAGTCGATTGGTGAGTGTTGATATCACCAACCTAGTGAGAATCAGAATAGCCAACTAACCGATCCCCCTTCCACCAATAGAAGATACCCCGATCAAGAAAATTATTCAAATAGTGCAGGATGCACTGGCAGGTGGGATTTGTGAGGGTAAGCTGAAAATGAACTCAAGACACAAACAAAAAAGTAAACATCCGATCTAGAATGAGTAATCCAAATCAAAGATTTGACAATCTACCTTTATAGAGCATGATCACATGGTGGTGAAGCAAATCTTAGCATTAGGGTCCATCGAAGAAGAGATGGAACCATGCACCTTGAAATGCTATAAAATCTCCTTTGCAATACTTGCGTTGAGAGAGAAAAATACCCTGAGGAGTCTACCAAACTTCAAAACCAAGGAAAAATGAAGAACTCAAGGTTGATCAACTCAAACTCATGGCTAAGATCAGCCACCATGACAAACAAAATCCCACTCTTATGACTTCCTATAAAGATCAAGCCATCCACATACACAATGATAATGACAAATAAGACCATCTTTAACAAAAATGTAAAGATTGGAACATGAATGTGATCACCAAAGACCAACCACCAATGACCAATCTTCAGAAAGAAGGTGTCAATGCACTAGTACCACACACGATGAGCCTACTTCAATCCATATAGATCTTTACAAAGTTGGTACACAATATGCTCTTTTCTTTTTGCAACAACAATATCAAGTGGTTGCTCAACATAGACCTCCTCTTGAAGGTCACCATTAAGAAGAGCAGATTTGACATCCATCTATAAAATAGGCCACCCATGATGGGTAAGAAAAACCAAAATAATCCTAATGGTAGTAATCGACACTGTAGGAATAAAAGCCTCATCAAAATCAACACTAACTCTCTAGGAGTAGCCCTTCACAACAAGATGTTCTTCGTGTTTGTCTAAAGTTCCATCGTCATAATACTTGTTCTTATAGACCCAACGAACTTTGATTACCTTGCATTGAGGTGGACGTGGTACAAGAACCCAAGTACTATTGTGCTTAATGGAATCAAGCTCTGTCTGCGCATAGTAATAATCCAAGGTGGAGAAGAAAGTGTCTCCTCAGAGAGGAAGGCTCAGTAGAGGTGAAGGAAGAATGGTAGACATCAAGGCAAAATTCAAAAAGTGATTATCCTCAACAACATGCTTTTAGACCGAGTAACATGATGAGAATGGCTTCCACTAGATTTAGGAAATTGACGAAGGCCTGAATCTTTCATAGTCTCATATAACCAACGAGGAACCCTCTTGGTGAGGATCCTCCTCAATAACCTCTATATTTGAATCTAAAGAAGTCCCCTTTGAAACCAAAGGTGGTAGAGGAGCTGAGACAAGAGGCAGAGGAGCAGCCAAAGTAGAAGGCTGAGGTAAAGGAGAAGGACCGGGAGATGAAGTTGAAGGTAGAGGAAGAAGCTCACTCTTTTAAGGTACATGAAGGATACTCATCAAAAGTAAGATCATAACATCATGATTGATGGTGGCTAGTAAGTTGTAGTTGCAGGATCCCAAAGTTCATAGGCCTTGGATATAGAATTATACCCAAGGAAAATGTGCGGCATGGATTTAGAATCCAACTTAGAGTGATGCTCTTTAGTTACATGCACATAAGCCTTGCAACCAAATATTGGGAGATAAGCACAAGAGGGTTTGATGCCCAATAATGCCTCATACGAGTTTTACCTATGGTACAGCTGATGTAGGCAATCTATTCCAAATGTGAACTCCAATAGCTGATGCCTCAGCCTATAATTTCTTGGCCAAGCCACTATGCTCAAGTATAGTCCTCGACCCATCTCAATGACAGACTAATTCTTACATCCACAAAAAACCCATTCTAGGATGGAGGATAAGTTGTAGTAAACTAGCATCGCGAATGCAAAGATTCTTCAAATACTTGTCAAACTCATGTGAGAGAAACTCTCCCCCTTTATCAATACACAAAGATTTTGCCTTCTTGGAGTCCCATTGTTTTTCCCACTTTGACTTTCCAATCATGAAATATGGATAAAGATTGATCCTTAGACTGAAGAAAGAAAGCCCAAGTATACTTGGAGTAGTCAGTCGTCAACAATAATCATCATATGTAAAGAGCCTTATTCAAAGATTTTGTAGACATAGGACAACACAAGTCTACATGAACAAGCTCGAGTGGTTTGGTAGATATGTGCGATGCCTCCTTAGGGAAAGGTAATCGATGTTGCTTGCCATGGAGAAATGGTTGTGCACACACCAACTGGGGTACTGATGGATGATTAAGCATCAACCAAACCATGTTTATATGCCTATTGCAAATAAAAGAAGCTCAAGTGGCAAAAGCATGCATGCCATAACACAAATCTGTAGACGTAGAATGCAAGGCCAAAGTAGAGGTGCATAAAATAGGAATAGTACCAGCACCTTTGATGGAAATTGTAAAAGAGTCATCGAGACTGATGTCCCCTGGTTGCTTAGAGAAGGAAGAACACCAATCAAGATGATTAGTGTGTGAGAAGTTGTGCTACTATCTATAATCCAAGCATGAAACCTGAAAGAGATGAAAGTTGATGAAAGTCAAAGTGGGGCTATCAATGTAGATAAACAACTGATCAATAGTAGTTGAAGTAGATGCAGACACCTCAAAGCCATATCACCTCAGTTTTTGCAGTAGAACAAACAACACGATATTCTGCCTTTGAGGAGGATAATGCAATAGTGGGTTGCTTTTTACTACTCAAGGAAATAGCACCAGAACCATGTGTAAACCAATAACATGCAGTCGATTGGTGAGTGTTGATATCACCAACCTAGTGAGAATCAGAATAGCCAACTAACCGATCCCCCTTCCACCAATAGAAGATACCCCGATCAAGAAAATTATTCAAATAGTGCAGGATGCACTGGCAGGTGGGATTTGTGAGGGTCAGCTGAAAATGAACTCAAGACACAAACAAAAAAGTAAACATCCAATCTAGAATGAGTAATCCAAATCAAAGATTTGACAATCTACCTTTATAGAGCATGATCACATGGTGGTGAAGCAAATCTTAGCATTAGGGTCCATCGAAGAAGAGATGGAACCATGCACCTTGAAATGCTATAAAATCTCCGTTGCAATACTTGCGTTGAGAGAGAAAAATACCCTGAGGAGTCTACCAAACTTCAAAACCAAGGAAAAATGAAGAACTCAAGGTTGATCAACTCAAACTCATGGCTAAGATCAGCCACCATGACAAACAAAATCCCACTCTTATGACTTCTTATAAAGATCAAGCCATCCACATACACAATGAAAATGACAAATAAGACCATCTTTAACAAATAAGACCATCTTTAACAAAAATGTAAAGATTGGAACATGAATGTGATCACCAAAGACCAACCACCAATGACCAATCTTCAGAAAGACGGTGTCAATGCACTAGTACCACACACGATGAGCCTACTTCAATCCATATAGATCTTTACAAAGTTGGTACACAATATGCTCTTTTCTTTTTGCAACAACAATATCAAGTGGTTGCTCAACATAGACCTCCTCTTGAAGGTCACCATTAAGAAGAGCAGATTTGACATCCATCTATAAAATAGGCCACCCATGATGGGTAAGAAGAGCCAAAATAATCCTAATGGTAGTAATCGACACTGTAGGAATAAAAGCCTCATCAAAATCAACACTAACTCTCTAGGAGTAGCCCTTCACAACAAGATGTTCTTCCTGTTTGTCTAAAGTTCCATCGTCATAATACTTGTTCTTATAGACCCAACGAACTTTGATTACCTTGCATTGAGGTGGACGTGGTACAAGAACCCAAGTACTATTGTGCTTAATGGAATCAAGCTCTGTCTGCGCATAGTAATAATCCAAGGTGGAGAAGAAAGTGTCTCCTCAGAGAGGAAGGCTCAGTAGAGGTGAAGGAAGAATGGTAGACATCAAGGCAAAATTCAAAAAGTGATTATCCTCAACAACATGCTTTTAGACCGAGTAACATGATGAGAATGGCTTCCACTAGATTTAGGAAATTGACGAAGGCCTGAATCTTTCATAGTCTCATATAACCAACGAGGAACCCTCTTGGTGAGGATCCTCCTCAATAACCTCTATATTTGAATCTAAAGAAGCCCCCTTTGAAACCAAAGGTGGTAGAGGAGCTGAGACAAGAGGCAGAGGAGCAGCCAAAGTAGAAGGCTGAGGTAAAGGAGAAGGACCCGGAGATGAAGTTGAAGGTAGAGGAAGAAGCTCACTCTTTTAAGGTACATGAAGGATACTCATCAAAAATAACATCATAACATCATGATTGATGGTGGCTAGTAAGTTGTAGTTGCAGGATCCCAAAGTTCATAGGCCTTGGATATAGAATTATACCCAAGGAAAATGTGCGGCATGGATTTGGAATCCAACTTAGAGTGATGCTCTTTAGTTACATGCACATAAGCCTTGCAACCAAATATTGGGAGATAAGCACAAGAGGGTTTGATGCCCAATAATGCCTCATACGAGTTTTACCTATGGTACAGCTGATGTAGGCAATCTATTCCAAATGTGAACTCCAATAGCTGATGCCTCAGCCTATAATTTCTTGGCCAAGCCACTATGCTCAAGTATAGTCCTCGACCCATCTTAATGACAGACTAATTCTTACATCCACAAATACACAATGATAATGACAAATAAGACCATCTTTAACAAATAAGACCATCTTTAACAGAAATGTAAAGATTGGAACATGAATGTGATCACCAAAGACCAACCACCAATGACCAATCTTCAGAAAGACGGTGTCAATGCACTAGTACCACACACGATGAGCCTACTTCAATCCATATAGATCTTTACAAAGTTGGTACACAATATGCTCTTTTCTTTTTGCAACAACAATATCAAGTGGTTGCTCAACATAGACCTCCTCTTGAAGGTCACCATTAAGAAGAGCAGATTTGACATCCATCTATAAAATAGGCCACCCATGATGGGTAAGAAAAACCAAAATAATCCTAATGGTAGTAATCGACACTGTAGGAATAAAAGCCTCATCAAAATCAACACTAACTCTCTAGGAGTAGCCCTTCACAACAAGATGTTCTTCGTGTTTGTCTAAAGTTCCATCGTCATAATACTTGTTCTTATAGACCCAACGAACTTTGATTACCTTGCATTTGAGGTGGACGTGGTACAAGAACCCAAGTACTATTGTGCTTAATGGAATCAAGCTCTGTCTGCGTATAGTAATAATCCAAGGTGGAGAAGAAAGTGTCTCCTCAGAGAGGAAGGCTCAGTAGAGGTGAAGGAAGAATGGTAGACATCAAGGCAAAAATCAAAAAGTGATTATCCTCAACAACATGCTTTTAGACCGAGTAACATGATGAGAATGGCTTCCACTAGATTTAGGAAATTGACGAAGGCCTGAATCTTTCATAGTCTCATATAACCAACGAGGAACCCTCTTGGTGAGGATCCTCCTCAATAACCTCTATATTTGAATCTAAAGAAGCCCCCTTTGAAACCAAAGGTGGTAGAGGAACTGAGACAAGAGGCAGAGGAGCAGCCAAAGTAGAAGGCTGCGGTAAAGGAGAAGGACCGGGAGATGAAGTTGAAGGTAGAGGAAGAAGCTCACTCTTTTAAGGTACATGAAGGATACTCATCAAAAATAACATCAAAACATCATAGTAAGTTGTAGTTGTAGGATCCCAAAGTTCATAGGCCTTGGATATAGAATTATACCCAAGGAAAATGTGCGGCATGGATTTGGAATCCAACTTAGAGTGATGCTCTTTAGTTACATGCACATAAGCCTTGCAACCAAATATTGGGAGATAAGCACAAGAGGGTTTGATGCCCAATAATGCCTCATACGAGTTTTACCTATGGTACAGCTGATGTAGGCAATCTATTCCAAATGTGAACTCCAATAGCTGATGCCTCAGCCTATAATTTCTTGGCCAAGCCACTATGCTCAAGTATAGTCCTCGACCCATCTCAATGACAGACTAATTCTTACATCCACAAATACACAATGATAATGACAAATAAGACCATCTTTAACAAATAAGACCATCTTTAACAAAAATGTAAAGATTGGAACATGAATGTGATCACCAAAGACCAACCACCAATGACCAATCTTCAGAAAGACGGTGTCAATGCACTAGTACCACACACGATGAGCCTACTTCAATCCATATAGATCTTTACAAAGTTGGTACACAATATGCTCTTTTCTTTTTGCAACAACAATATCAAGTGGTTGCTCAACATAGACCTCCTCTTGAAGGTCACCATTAAGAAGAGCAGATTTGACATCCATCTATAAAATAGGCCACCCATGATGGGTAAGAAAAACCAAAATAATCCTAATGGTAGTAATCGACACTGTAGGAATAAAAGCCTTATCAAAATCAACACTAACTCTCTAGGAGTAGCCCTTCACAACAAGATGTTCTTCGTGTTTGTCTAAAGTTCCATCGTCATAATACTTGTTCTTATAGACCCAACGAACTTTGATTACCTTGCATTGAGGTGGACGTGGTACAAGAACCCAAGTACTATTGTGCTTAATAGAATCAAGCTCTGTCTGTGCATAGTAATAATCCAAGGTGGAGAAGAAAGTGTCTCCTCAGAGAGGAAGGCTCAGTAGAGGTGAAGGAAGAATGGTAGACATCAAGGCAAAATTCAAAAAGTGATTATCCTCAACAACATGCTTTTAGACCGAGTAACATGATGAGAATGGCTTCCACTAGATTTAGGAAATTGACGAAGGCCTGAATCTTTCATAGTCTCATATAACCAACGAGGAACCCTCTTGGTGAGGATCCTCCTCAATAACCTCTATATTTGAATCTAAAGAAGCCCCCTTTGAAACCAAAGGTGGTAGAGGAGCTGAGACAAGAGGCAGAGGAGCAACCAAAGTAGAAGGCTGAGGTAAAGGAGAAGGACCGGGAGATGAAGTTGAAGGTAGAGGAAGAAGCTCACTCTTTTAAGGTACATGAAGGATACTCATCAAAAATAACATCATAACATCATGATTGATGGTGGCTAGTAAGTTGTAGTTGCAGGATCCAAAAGTTCATAGGCCTTGGATATAGAATTATACCCAAGGAAAATGTGCGGCATGGATTTCGAATCCAACTTAGAGTGATGCTCTTTAGTTACATGCACATAAGCCTTGCAACCAAATATTGGGAGATAAGCACAAGAGGGTTTGATGCCCAATAATGCCTCATACGAGTTTTACCTATGGTACAGCTGATGTAGGCAATCTATTCCAAATGTGAACTCCAATAGCTGATGCCTCAGCCTATAATTTCTTGGCCAAGCCACTATGCTCAAGTATAGTCCTCGACCCATCTCAATGACAGACTAATTCTTACATCCATAAATACACAATGATAATGACAAATAAGACCATCTTTAACAAATAAGACCATCTTTAACAAAAATGTAAAGATTGGAACATGAATGTGATCACCAAAGACCAACCACCAATGACCAATCTTCAGAGAGACGGTGTCAATGCACTAGTACCACACACGATGAGCCTACTTCAATCCATATAGATCTTTACAAAGTTGGTACACAATATGCTCTTTTCTTTTTGCAACAACAATATCAAGTGGTTGCTCAACATAGACCTCCTCTTGAAGGTGACCATTAAGAAGAGCATATTTGACATCCATCTATAAAATAGGCCACCCATGATGGGTAAGAAAAACCAAAATAATCCTAATGGTAGTAATCGACACTGTAGGAATAAAAGCCTCATCAAAATCAACACTAACTCTCTAGGAGTAGCCCTTCACAACAAGATGTTCTTCGTGTTTGTCTAAAGTTCCATCGTCATAATACTTGTTCTTATAGACCCAACGAACTTTGATTACCTTGCATTGAGGTGGACGTGGTACAAGAACCCAAGTACTATTGTGCTTAATGGAATCAAGCTCTGTCTGCGCATAGTAATAATCCAAGGTGGAGAAGAAAGTGTCTCCTCAGAGAGGAAGGCTCAGTAGAGGTGAAGGAAGAATGGTAGACATCAAGGCAAAATTCAAAAAGTGATTATCCTCAACAACATGCTTTTAGACCGAGTAACATGATGAGAATGGCTTCCACTAGATTTAGGAAATTGACGAAGGCCTGAATCTTTCATAGTCTCATATAACCAACGAGGAACCCTCTTGGTGAGGATCCTCCTCAATAACCTCTATATTTGAATCTAAAGAAGCCCCCTTTGAAACCAAAGGTGGTAGAGGAGCTGAGACAAGAGGCAGAGGAGCAGCCAAAGTAGAAGGCTGAGGTAAAGGAGAAGGACCGGGAGATGAAGTTGAAGGTAGAGGAAGAAGCTCACTCTTTTAAGGTACATGAAGGATACTCATCAAAAGTAAGATCATAACATCATGATTGATGGTGGCTAGTAAGTTGTAGTTGCAGGATCCCAAAGTTCATAGGCCTTGGATATAGAATTATACCCAAGGAAAATGTGCGGCATGGATTTAGAATCCAACTTAGAGTGATGCTCTTTAGTTACATGCACATAAGCCTTGCAACCAAATATTGGGAGATAAGCACAAGAGGGTTTGATGCCCAATAATGCCTCATACGAGTTTTACCTATGGTACAGCTGATGTAGGCAATCTATTCCAAATGTGAACTCCAATAGCTGATGCCTCAGCCTATAATTTCTTGGCCAAGCCACTATGCTCAAGTATAGTCCTCGACCCATCTCAATGATAGACTAATTCTTACATCCACAAAAAACCCATTCTAGGATGGAGGATAAGTTGTAGTAAACTAGCATCGCGAATGCAAAGATTCTTCAAATACTTGTCAAACTCATGTGAGAGAAACTCTCCCCCTTTATCAATACACAAAGATTTTGCCTTCTTGGAGTCCCATTGTTTTTCCCACTTTGACTTTCCAATCATGAAATATGGATAAAGATTGATCCTTAGACTGAAGAAAGAAAGCCCAAGTATACTTGGAGTAGTCAGTCGTCGTCAACAATAATCATCATATGTAAAGAGCCTTATTCAAAGATTTTGTAGACATAGGACAACACAAGTCTACATGAACAAGCTCGAGTGGTTTGGTAGATATGTGCGATGCCTCCTTAGGGAAAGGTAATCGATGTTGCTTGCCATGGAGAAATGGTTGTGCACACACCAACTGGGGTACTGATGGATGATTAAGCATCAACCAAACCATGTTTATATGCCTATTGCAAATAAAAGAAGCTCAAGTGGCAAAAGCATGCATGCCATAACACAGAATCTGTAGACGTAGAATGCAAGGCCAAAGTAGAGGTGCATAAAATAGGAATAGTACCAGCACCTTTGATGGAAATTGTAAAAGAGTCATCGAGACTGATGTCCCCTGGTTGCTTAGAGAAGGAAGAACACCAATCATGACGATTAGTGTGTGAGAAGTTGTGCTACTATCTATAATCCAAGCATGAAACCTGAAAGAGATGAAAGTTGATGAAAGTCAAAGTGGGGCTATCAATGTAGATAAACAACTGATCAATAGTAGTTGAAGTAGATGTAGACACCTCAAAGCCATATCACCTCAGTTTTTGCAGTAGAACAAACAACACGATATTCTGCCTTTGAGGAGGATAATGCAATAGTGGGTTGCTTTTTACTACTCAAGGAAATAGCACCAGAACCACGTGTAAACCAATAACATGCAGTCGATTGGTGAGTGTTGATATCACCAACCTAGTGAGAATCAGAATAGCCAACTAACCGATCCCCCTTCCACCAATAGAAGATACCCCGATCAAGAAAATTATTCAAATAGTGCAGGATGCATTGGCAGGTGGGATTTGTGAGGGTAAGCTGAAAATGAACTCAAGACACAAACAAAAAAGTAAACATCCGATCTAGAATGAGTAATCCAAATCAAAGATTTGACAATCTACCTTTATAGAGCATGATCACATGGTGGTGAAGCAAATCTTAGCATTAGGGTCCATCGAAGAAGAGATGGAACCATGCACCTTGAAATGCTATAAAATCTCCTTTGCAATACTTGCGTTGAGAGAGAAAAATACCCTGAGGAGTCTACCAAACTTCAAAACCAAGGAAAAATGAAGAACTCAAGGTTGATCAACTCAAACTCATGGCTAAGATCAGCCACCATGACAAACAAAATCCCACTCTTATGACTTCCTATAAAGATCAAGCCATCCACATACACAATGATAATGACAAATAAGACCATCTTTAACAAAAATGTAAAGATTGGAACATGAATGTGATCACCAAAGACCAACCACCAATGACCAATCTTCAGAAAGAAGGTGTCAATGCACTAGTACCACACACGATGAGCCTACTTCAATCCATATAGATCTTTACAAAGTTGGTACACAATATGCTCTTTTCTTTTTGCAACAACAATATCAAGTGGTTGCTCAACATAGACCTCCTCTTGAAGGTCACCATTAAGAAGAGCAGATTTGACATCCATCTATAAAATAGGCCACCCATGATGGGTAAGAAAAACCAAAATAATCCTAATGGTAGTAATCGACACTGTAGGAATAAAAGCCTCATCAAAATCAACACTAACTCTCTAGGAGTAGCCCTTCACAACAAGATGTTCTTCGTGTTTGTCTAAAGTTCCATCGTCATAATACTTGTTCTTATAGACCCAACGAACTTTGATTACCTTGCATTGAGGTGGACGTGGTACAAGAACCCAAGTACTATTGTGCTTAATGGAATCAAGCTCTGTCTGCGCATAGTAATAATCCAAGGTGGAGAAGAAAGTGTCTCCTCAGAGAGGAAGGCTCAGTAGAGGTGAAGGAAGAATGGTAGACATCAAGGCAAAATTCAAAAAGTGATTATCCTCAACAACATGCTTTTAGACCGAGTAACATGATGAGAATGGCTTCCACTAGATTTAGGAAATTGACGAAGGCCTGAATCTTTCATAGTCTCATATAACCAACGAGGAACCCTCTTGGTGAGGATCCTCCTCAATAACCTCTATATTTGAATCTAAAGAAGCCCCCTTTGAAACCAAAGGTGGTAGAGGAGCTGAGACAAGAGGCAGAGGAGCAGCCAAAGTAGAAGGCTGAGGTAAAGGAGAAGGACCGGGAGATGAAGTTGAAGGTAGAGGAAGAAGCTCACTCTTTTAAGGTACATGAAGGATACTCATCAAAAATAACATCATAACATCATGATTGATGGTGGCTAGTAAGTTGTAGTTGCAGGATCCAAAAGTTCATAGGCCTTGGATATAGAATTATACCCAAGGAAAATGTGCGGCATGGATTTGGAATCCAACTTAGAGTGATGCTCTTTAGTTACATGCACATAAGCCTTGCAACCAAATATTGGGAGATAAGCACAAGAGGGTTTGATGCCCAATAATGCCTCATACGAGTTTTACCTATGGTACAGCTGATGTAGGCAATCTATTCCAAATGTGAACTCCAATAGCTGATGCCTCAGCCTATAATTTCTTGGCCAAGCCACTATGCTCAAGTATAGTCCTCGACCCATCTCAATGACAGACTAATTCTTACATCCACAAATACACAATGATAATGACAAATAAGACCATCTTTAACAAATAAGACCATCTTTAACAAAAATGTAAAGATTGGAACATGAATGTGATCACCAAAGACCAACCACCAATGACCAATCTTCAGAAAGACGGTGTCAATGCACTAGTACCACACACGATGAGCCTACTTCAATCCATATAGATCTTTACAAAGTTGGTACACAATATGCTCTTTTCTTTTTGCAACAACAATATCAAGTGGTTGCTCAACATAGACCTCCTCTTGAAGGTCACCATTAAGAAGAGCAGATTTGACATCCATCTATAAAATAGGCCACCCATGATGGGTAAGAAAAACCAAAATAATCCTAATGGTAGTAATCAACACTGTAGGAATAAAAGCCTCATCAAAATCAACACTAACTCTCTAGGAGTAGCCCTTCACAACAAGATGTTCTTCGTGTTTGTCTAAAGTTCCATCATCATAATACTTGTTCTTATAGACCCAACGAACTTTGATTACCTTGCATTGAGGTGGACGTGGTACAAGAACCCAAGTACTATTTTGCTTAATGGAATCAAGCTCTGTCTGCGCATAGTAATAATCCAAGGTGGAGAAGAAAGTGTCTCCTCAGAGAGGAAGGCTCAGTAGAGGTGAAGGAAGAATGGTAGACATCAAGGCAAAATTCAAAAAGTGATTATCCTCGAATGAAAACCAAAACCTTGGTATCCAAAACACCGATTCTCACTTCTAAACTCATTGTTCTAAATCCTTAAAACAAGCGTGACTCCTGAGAAGTATTCTAGGAAAAGGGTCTTCCTTTTTTAAACAGAAATTTTCTTTTATTTTAGAGAGGGAATAATTATAAGATCAGAAAGGGAGATTCTTACTCCTGTATACCTCGAAGGCTGGGGAGAAATCTTACATTCTACCCCACTTAAAAAGTGCGAGATGTCCTCATCTCGCAAGGTAGAGGACAGCTCTTTTTCTTAAGATCCAATTTTATTCTGGGGTTCCTTATATTCTGGTCAGCCTAACAGAACACTGGGATAAATATCCCTTATATAAAACTCATCATTAAATAACAATTCATTCAGATCATATCATTCATATCTTTAACATGATAATGGTCCGTTAGACCGAAAAGTTTCCTTCGGAACATTCCTCCACGGAAATTTCGGTCAAGCAAGTTCTCAATTTGACATTTCTTAACTTGATCTACCGGCGGTCAAGTATTAATAGCAGCAATCTGACAGCACAACCCACTAATCTCATAGTGATTTGCTGAATTCATTATCATCATTCTAGTTATGAATATCATCACAGGGACTCGTCCCATTCCCCCTCATTGAGGTTTCATTATATTTCAACTAATTCTAAGAAACCAACATTTTTCAATCAGCATTTTCAATCAGAATCCAAATCAATTCATCAATTCTCAAACAGAATTAAAATCATATCAATCACATTCGAAATCATCATCTAGATAGCATTAACGCTTATAATTTCAAGTCTTAGATTTACTCGTATATACTGTCAGTAAAGAGCTGCAGTATACTCTCGGTATATACGCGTAGTCACGGCCCTTGGAATTATAAGGTAAATAATATCATGTCTACGCCTCAAGCAAGTTAGGGATTCTATATAATCGCGGTACTTCTATCTGGAGAACCAATTACCAAATTATGAATTTCAGTTTGAATATCAAATTGTATGAATTATATCACACAATTATAACCTTTTTGTGTTTCTTGATAAATTTTTGACATATTTGTCCTCTCAGTTGATCTTTATTAACCAAAGGCTCTGATACCAACTGTAGGATCCCTGTTCCCACCGAGCAACGGATTCGGGGTACTGGCAGCGGAAGTAGCGCTTCTCGCGCGGGACAGGGGTCCCACACTCGGGGCCTCGCCCACGGATATCCGGATAAGAGACTAATCCGTCGGTTGTTCCAAAACCGAACCCGGAAAAACTTCCTTTACCGGAAAGCACGGGCGATTCCCCAGGATAACTTTTACTCTAACGTAGTCAAGATCATTTCTGATCGAGATGGTCCGATTACATCTATAAGATACTTAGTCAGTTCAAGGAAGAAACTTGCACTTGGATCATTGGGATCAACGCTTTTTTCCCCATTCAAGAGGCACAGCCGTTGATTCCTATCCATAGAACAGTTACTGTCCGGGATTTATTTATTTATTTTTTTTTTCTATCGTAAAAACAAAAGTTTGAGTCTCGGTTTACGGATCCATCAGTCCAGCCTAACCCCATCCAATCCCATGGGTTAGCCAACCGCCCAACCACTGTAGTGATGGGATCCAATTAAAAATTTGGTTAGGTTTTGTCCCGGGTACCAAGGAAAAGAGTTCCAAGGCCCCCTAGCCGGATGTTCATGCAAAATAAAACTAGTCACACCACTCACACACCCAATATGAAATTGCCTTTTTTCAACCAGATTCAACCAGTTTAAAACAATCCTTTAATAAAACCATAGTATCATTGATCACCATCTTCCAATTTATCCAATTGATTCTTAATTTCCCATCATTCCTTCATCAGAGTATCTATGGCATCATTGGCAACTAGAATGCTCAGGAGCCGTTTCGATAGCTCCTAGCCCATAATACTTGGCAATATAATCACTTAACAAGATGGACTCTCGTTGAAGATCAGCAAGATCAACCAACAGATCCATATAAGGAGCCATGGACTCATCCATTGAAGACCAGCAAGGTCAATCAACCAGATCCATGCTCGATTTCAGAAAACAACTCCAACTCTGTTCCAATATCTTCCTCGACGCACGCGTGGGTATCCTAGGCAACCCAGAGCCCGAGCACCGTATGGTCAGCACCCTCTAGGATCCTTCGCAGGTAACCTAGCGCTTCACGCATAGGCCGCTTCCTTGGCCCCTCATCCACCGTACCGGAAGCTCACCATTTTAATCGCACCGAGGCTGGTCAAGACCTCGGCCGACCTTGCTACGCGAGACGTCCTTCATTGACTCCCCGTCAGCAGTTGCAACTTTACCATCACGACTTTAATCACAAGACGGTCAAAATGCTCCCCCCAGCATTCTTGACATAAAACAATCATTTACAAACAGCATTTACAAACAGTATTTACAAACAGTTTACAACACAATTTCTATTTTAACTTTCATTTTTCCACATTATCCCTCATCAATCTACATTACTTATTCCATATTCCATTTATATGTATACTCATCCCATCACATCATTTCTATCTCATCACTTCAGATTCCCTCACATCGCATATCGTATATTCACATCCATACATCCACATCTATATGCGTACATTCACATCTACATGCATACATCTACATCTCTATGCATACATCCATATCTCCATTCCCATCTACATCTATACATCTACATCTACATGCATCCATCTACCTCCACATCCACATCTACATCTATACATCTACATCTACATGCATACATCCACATCTCCATTCACATCTACATCTATACCTCTACATCTACATGCATCCATCCACATCTCCATTTACATCCTCATCTACACATCTATTTCTTCATGCATACATCCACATCCACATTCACATTCACCTCTATACATCTACATCTACATGCATACATCCACCTCTACATCCATATCTACATCTATACACCTACATCTACATGCATACATCCCCATCCACATCCACATCTACATCTATACATCTACATCTACATGCAACATCCACATCTCCATGCATAATAAAATTCTTTTAATTAATCTAGGATGATAGTTCCTAGAATATGGTAGGAATTCCTCTTTTTATACTTTGAATGAATTTATTTTATGCGTAATTTCTATAAAAATTTTGCCATAGCTCCGCTACTATGACTGATAAATCTCAATTTTTTTCTAAGGGATAAAGCTCATTATTAAAGAAATAATTAGAATGGTCTCTAATTGGATCATCAATCCATAATGGTCTCTAATTGGATCATCAATCCATAATGGTCTCTAATTGGATCATTAAGAAAACAATTAGAATGGTCTCTAATTGGGTCATCAATCCATAATGGATTGAATCATCAATGTGCATAAACTAAAAGCATAGCAAAAAGCCATTAATTTGGCCTCAAGCATAGTTTAATCTTGGATTAAGGAAAGGCTTTATGAAAAGCTTCATTTGGATTGAGAATGGTTCATGAGTATGACCATTTCTTGAGTGAGAGAGAGAAATTACATAAAAACCATTAGAATTTAAACATAAATGGAATTTAACTTCTATAACATTTATTAAATTATGTAACTCTTCACTACTATTCACCAATTAACTTCAATAGCATTTAAAAAACCATACCAATTAAACTTCTCAAGCTTGAGAGGGGTTGAGAAGAGAGAATCATTGAGAAATTATAGAAAGATCAAAATTCAATATACTTACCTTATAATTTGCTTGATTCTTTATTCACGGTAGAGGCCCCCAACTAATCAATTGGTTTAGTATGTTGATGGAGCCACCAATGGGGATTGAAGAAAGAGAGAAGTATCAAAACTAGTGAATTATTAAAGAATTCACAACTCTTGGCTTAGGTAGAGTAGAGTAACAATGCATAAGACACTCTATATTTTGGCTTAGGTGGAGTAGAGTAACAAGCATAAGACTCTATCTAATTTGGCTTAGGTGGAGTAGAGTAACAAGGCATAAGACTCTATCTAATTTGGCTTAGGTGGAGTAGAGTGACAAAGCATAAGACACTATATTTTTTTCAACAAGGGGAGGCTTCTATTTATAGGAAAATTTGAGCTCCTAACCAAACAAACTGATTCTAGAATTTTCCAAGTCAGTTTGGTTGAATTTGGACTAGATTTGGACCTAGTTTGGTTACTTTTTGATTCGGTTTGGTTCCATTTTGATTTGGTTTGGTTCAAGAGAGATGAGAGATAAAAATATCACATTATTTTTGAGTTTAAAACTCATTCAAGCATGTGAAATATGCACCTCCTTTAAAGAATTCCCCTTCCTTACATATGTGTCAAAATTTTATTACTCATAGTTTTTTACTAATAAACCTTGTACATTTTCAACTCTTCATCTTATGTGAAATATGCACCTCCTTTAAAGAACTCCTCTTCCTTACATATGTGTCATAGTTTTTTTACTAATAAGCCTTGTACATTTTCAACTCTTCATCTTATGTGAAATATGCACCTCCTTTAAAGAACTCCCCTTCCTTACATATGTGTTTATTTACTAATAAACCTTGTACATTTTCAACTCTTCATCTTATGTGAGCATTTACTCATTTTTGGGTATCTTCTTTTACAAATTGGATTTATCTCCTCCCTACACATGGATTGATGCTATTGGCCCATAGGAACCTTAATTGGACCATAATCTAAAAATTTCTGAAAATCTAGACCCTTAGACTAAGGTTCTTTATACTTATTTCCATTTAATTCCAATTGCACATTGGAAAATTCTTTTTGAATTTCTATTTCAGGGGAACTTATTTTAATAAGATGAGTTAATTTTCTATCCAAAAATATTCATAATCTGAATATTCTCTCTCTAGCATATTTTCTCTCTCTAGGTTAAAACAGCCACAAACAAGATCTCTTATATTTCAGAAAAGGAATTGATTACAGGGGAATATACTAGACATCAAAAAGGGGTTGGGGGAGGAATCTTACATTCTACCCCACTTAAAAAATGCGAGATGTCCTCATCTCGCAAACTGGGATAATTTTACAAGATGCACGAATATGAGATTTAGAGAAAAATTTTAATCAAGATTAACCACCAAGAAAAGTCTTAAAGAGAGCAAGATTCAAAATAAGAACAAGATTTAAACTTTATTCATTCACGGAACTTATACAGTAAAGATAGAAGAACTCTTTACACTTCCATAAGCCCGTCCATCATATGGTCACAAAAGCAGTCCTCACAAGCTGCACAAGTATAGGGTAACTCATCTATGGGAATGATTCTGCTGGTTATTGCCGCACCTATCTCAGTGGTATGAGGTGATCTAACAAAAGGACCTCTGAGAGGCAAGCCAAAAACGGGGTAAAGGCATATCTTCTCATGAGGAAGAAAACATGCCAGTAAGAAGACCCGCTCAGAAAACCCAAGATGCCTTGATCTCATGACGCAGTAGTATCAGGGACCCAAACCCAAAGCTTCAATAACCATGGCCAAGCGGACATTGTTACGAAAGTGTTGCTGACCCCAGGGTGTTACCCTAGTTATGTTTTGATAGGTCCGCCATTTGGTCTGCGCTACAGAAGTTCCTAGGTGAGGAAAAAGTGAGCGCTCATACTGTTCTATAAAGTCTTTCTTCACAGACTCTCTTGCGTCTTGAAGGTGAGAAATCATCAGGGATAAAACTAATTCCTGTTGCCAAGCCATGAAGGAGATTAAGAAAGAAAGGAGATTGATGGGAGTAAGATTACTGTGAGCGACAAGTAAAAGTTACGACTTATATAAAGGAAGGAGCTAGCGTAACCTAGAAGCCAACGGTAACTTACCACTGAAGTTTTACCGTCTTTCCATGATTTGAGTTTGACACATTTTTCTATAGAAGGCATTAAGAATTTTGAGATGAGGAGATAAAAGAAACTTGTAGGCTAAGTCACCTACTTTCATTGAATTCAGATATAAGGATCACAATATCTGGGGGATAACTTCTTATACTCCCCAAGAGATAAAGAACTTCTTTTGGGCCGTACTCGAATGAAAACCAAAACCTTGGTATCCAAAACACCGATTCTCACTTCTAAACTCATTGTTCTAAATCCTTAAAACAAGCGTGACTCCTGAGAAGTATTCTAGGAAAAGGGTCTTCCTTTTTTAAACAGAAATTTTCTTTTATTTTAGAGAGGGAATAATTATAAGATCAGAAAGGGAGATTCTTACTCCTGTATACCTCGAAGGCTGGGGAGAAATCTTACATTCTACCCCACTTAAAAAGTGCGAGATGTCCTCATCTCGCAAGGTAGAGGACAGCTCTTTTTCTTAAGATCCAATTTTATTCTGGGGTTCCTTATATTCTGGTCAGCCTAACAGAACACTGGGATAAATATCCCTTATATAAAACTCATCATTAAATAACAATTCATTCAGATCATATCATTCATATCTTTAACATGATAATGGTCCGTTAGACCGAAAAGTTTCCTTCGGAACATTCCTCCACGGAAATTTTGGTCAAGCAAGTTCTCAATTTGACATTTCTTAACTTGATCTACCGGCGGTCAAGTATTAATAGCAGCAATCTGACAGCACAACCCACTAATCTCATAGTGATTTGCTGAATTCATTATCATCATTCTAGTTATGAATATCATCACAGGGACTCGTCCCATTCCCCCTCATTGAGGTTTCATTATATTTCAACTAATTCTAAGAAACCAACATTTTTCAATCAGCATTTTCAATCAGAATCCAAATCAATTCATCAATTCTCAAACAGAATTAAAATCATATCAATCACATTCGAAATCATCATCTAGATAGCATTAACGCTTATAATTTCAAGTCTTAGATTTACTCGTATATACTGTCAGTAAAGAGCTGCAGTATACTCTCGGTATATACGCGTAGTCACGGCCCTTGGAATTATAAGGTAAATAATATCATGTCTACGCCTCAAGCAAGTTAGGGATTCTATATAATCGCGGTACTTCTATCTGGAGAACCAATTACCAAATTATGAATTTCAGTTTGAATATCAAATTGTATGAATTATATCACACAATTATAACCTTTTTGTGTTTCTTGATAAATTTTTGACATATTTGTCCTCTCAGTTGATCTTTATTAACCAAAGGCTCTGATACCAACTGTAGGATCCCTGTTCCCACCGAGCAACGGATTCGGGGTACTGGCAGCGGAAGTAGCGCTTCTCGCGCGGGACAGGGGTCCCACACTCGGGGCCTCGCCCACGGATATCCGGATAAGAGACTAATCCGTCGGTTGTTCCAAAACCGAACCCGGAAAAACTTCCTTTACCGGAAAGCACGGGCGATTCCCCAGGATAACTTTTACTCTAACGTAGTCAAGATCATTTCTGATCGAGATGGTCCGATTACATCTATAAGATACTTAGTCAGTTCAAGGAAGAAACTTGCACTTGGATCATTGGGATCAACGCTTTTTTCCCCATTCAAGAGGCACAGCCGTTGATTCCTATCCATAGAACAGTTACTGTCCGGGATTTATTTATTTATTTTTTTTTTCTATCGTAAAAACAAAAGTTTGAGTCTCGGTTTACGGATCCATCAGTCCAGCCTAACCCCATCCAATCCCATGGGTTAGCCAACCGCCCAACCACTGTAGTGATGGGATCCAATTAAAAATTTGGTTAGGTTTTGTCCCGGGTACCAAGGAAAAGAGTTCCAAGGCCCCCTAGCCGGATGTTCATGCAAAATAAAACTAGTCACACCACTCACACACCCAATATGAAATTGCCTTTTTTCAACCAGATTCAACCAGTTTAAAACAATCCTTTAATAAAACCATAGTATCATTGATCACCATCTTCCAATTTATCCAATTGATTCTTAATTTCCCATCATTCCTTCATCAGAGTATCTATGGCATCATTGGCAACTAGAATGCTCAGGAGCCGTTTCGATAGCTCCTAGCCCATAATACTTGGCAATATAATCACTTAACAAGATGGACTCTCGTTGAAGATCAGCAAGATCAACCAACAGATCCATATAAGGAGCCATGGACTCATCCATTGAAGACCAGCAAGGTCAATCAACCAGATCCATGCTCGATTTCAGAAAACAACTCCAACTCTGTTCCAATATCTTCCTCGACGCACGCGTGGGTATCCTAGGCAACCCAGAGCCCGAGCACCGTATGGTCAGCACCCTCTAGGATCCTTCGCAGGTAACCTAGCGCTTCACGCATAGGCCGCTTCCTTGGCCCCTCATCCACCGTACCGGAAGCTCACCATTTTAATCGCACCGAGGCTGGTCAAGACCTCGGCCGACCTTGCTACGCGAGACGTCCTTCATTGACTCCCCGTCAGCAGTTGCAACTTTACCATCACGACTTTAATCACAAGACGGTCAAAATGCTCCCCCCAGCATTCTTGACATAAAACAATCATTTACAAACAGCATTTACAAACAGTATTTACAAATAGTTTACAACACAATTTCTATTTTAACTTTCATTTTTCCACATTATCCCTCATCAATCTACATTACTTATTCCATATTCCATTTATATGTATACTCATCCCATCACATCATTTCTATCTCATCACTTCAGATTCCCTCACATCGCATATCGTATATTCACATCCATACATCCACATCTATATGCGTACATTCACATCTACATGCATACATCTACATCTCTATGCATACATCCATATCTCCATTCCCATCTACATCTATACATCTACATCTACATGCATCCATCTACCTCCACATCCACATCTACATCTATACATCTACATCTACATGCATACATCCACATCTCCATTCACATCTACATCTATACCTCTACATCTACATGCATCCATCCACATCTCCATTTACATCCTCATCTACACATCTATTTCTTCATGCATACATCCACATCCACATTCACATTCACCTCTATACATCTACATCTACATGCATACATCCACCTCTACATCCATATCTACATCTATACACCTACATCTACATGCATACATCCCCATCCACATCCACATCTACATCTATACATCTACATCTACATGCAACATCCACATCTCCATGCATAATAAAATTCTTTTAATTAATCTAGGATGATAGTTCCTAGAATATGGTAGGAATTCCTCTTTTTATACTTTGAATGAATTTATTTTATGCGTAATTTCTATAAAAATTTTGCCATAGCTCCGCTACTATGACTGATAAATCTCAATTTTTTTCTAAGGGATAAAGCTCATTATTAAAGAAATAATTAGAATGGTCTCTAATTGGATCATCAATCCATAATGGTCTCTAATTGGATCATCAATCCATAATGGTCTCTAATTGGATCATTAAGAAAACAATTAGAATGGTCTCTAATTGGGTCATCAATCCATAATGGATTGAATCATCAATGTGCATAAACTAAAAGCATAGCAAAAAGCCATTAATTTGGCCTCAAGCATAGTTTAATCTTGGATTAAGGAAAGGCTTTATGAAAAGCTTCATTTGGATTGAGAATGGTTCATGAGTATGACCATTTCTTGAGTGAGAGAGAGAAATTACATAAAAACCATTAGAATTTAAACATAAATGGAATTTAACTTCTATAACATTTATTAAATTATGTAACTCTTCACTACTATTCACCAATTAACTTCAATAGCATTTAAAAAACCATACCAATTAAACTTCTCAAGCTTGAGAGGGGTTGAGAAGAGAGAATCATTGAGAAATTATAGAAAGATCAAAATTCAATATACTTACCTTATAATTTGCTTGATTCTTTATTCACGGTAGAGGCCCCCAACTAATCAATTGGTTTAGTATGTTGATGGAGCCACCAATGGGGATTGAAGAAAGAGAGAAGTATCAAAACTAGTGAATTATTAAAGAATTCACAACTCTTGGCTTAGGTAGAGTAGAGTAACAATGCATAAGACACTCTATATTTTGGCTTAGGTGGAGTAGAGTAACAAGCATAAGACTCTATCTAATTTGGCTTAGGTGGAGTAGAGTAACAAAGCATAAGACTCTATCTAATTTGGCTTAGGTGGAGTAGAGTGACAAAGCATAAGACACTATATTTTTTTCAACAAGGGGAGGCTTCTATTTATAGGAAAATTTGAGCTCCTAACCAAACAAACTGATTCTAGAATTTTCCAAGTCAGTTTGGTTGAATTTGGACTAGATTTGGACCTAGTTTGGTTACTTTTTGATTCGGTTTGGTTCCATTTTGATTTGGTTTGGTTCAAGAGAGATGAGAGATAAAAATATCACATTATTTTTGAGTTTAAAACTCATTCAAGCATGTGAAATATGCACCTCCTTTAAAGAATTCCCCTTCCTTACATATGTGTCAAAATTTTATTACTCATAGTTTTTTACTAATAAACCTTGTACATTTTCAACTCTTCATCTTATGTGAAATATGCACCTCCTTTAAAGAACTCCTCTTCCTTACATATGTGTCATAGTTTTTTTACTAATAAGCCTTGTACATTTTCAACTCTTCATCTTATGTGAAATATGCACCTCCTTTAAAGAACTCCCCTTCCTTACATATGTGTTTATTTACTAATAAACCTTGTACATTTTCAACTCTTCATCTTATGTGAGCATTTACTCATTTTTGGGTATCTTCTTTTACAAATTGGATTTATCTCCTCCCTACACATGGATTGATGCTATTGGCCCATAGGAACCTTAATTGGACCATAATCTAAAAATTTCTGAAAATCTAGACCCTTAGACTAAGGTTCTTTATACTTATTTCCATTTAATTCCAATTGCACATTGGAAAATTCTTTTTGAATTTCTATTTCAGGGGAACTTATTTTAATAAGATGAGTTAATTTTCTATCCAAAAATATTCATAATCTGAATATTCTCTCTCTAGCATATTTTCTCTCTCTAGGTTAAAACAGCCACAAACAAGATCTCTTATATTTCAGAAAAGGAATTGATTACAGGGGAATATACTAGACATCAAAAAGGGGTTGGGGGAGGAATCTTACAAATGACCAATCTTCAGAAAGAAGGTGTCAATGCACTAGTACCACACACGATGAGCCTACTTCAATCCATATAGATCTTTACAAAGTTGGTACACAATATGCTCTTTTCTTTTTGCAACAACAATATCAAGTGGTTGCTCAACATAGACCTCCTCTTGAAGGTCACCATTAAGAAGAGCAGATTTGACATCTATCTATAAAATAGGCCACCCATGATGGGTAAGAAAAACCAAAATAATCCTAATGGTAGTAATCGACACTGTAGGAATAAAAGCCTCATCAAAATCAACACTAACTCTCTAGGAGTAGCCCTTCACAACAAGATGTTCTTCGTGTTT
Source organism: Cibotium barometz (assembly GCF_041138505.1). NCBI lineage: Eukaryota > Viridiplantae > Streptophyta > Polypodiopsida > Cyatheales > Cibotiaceae > Cibotium > Cibotium barometz. The sequence goes on along the minus strand of NC_141071.1, from coordinate 19,008,393 downwards.
GTCTAAAGTTCCATCGTCATAATACTTGTTCTTATAGACCCAACGAACTTTGATTACCTTGCATTGAGGTGGACGTGGTACAAGAACCCAAGTACTATTGTGCTTAATGGAATCAAGCTCTGTCTGCGCATAGTAATAATCCAAGGTGGAGAAGAAAGTGTCTCCTCAGAGAGGAAGGCTCAGTAGAGGTGAAGGAAGAATGGTAGACATCAAGGCAAAATTCAAAAAGTGATTATCCTCAACAACATGCTTTTAGACCGAGTAACATGATGAGAATGGCTTCCACTAGATTTAGGAAATTGACAAAGGCCTGAATCTTTCATAGTCTCATATAACCAACGAGGAACCCTCTTGGTGAGGATCCTCCTCAATAACCTCTATATTTGAATCTAAAGAAGCCCCCTTTGAAACCAAAGGTGGTAGAGGAGCTGAGACAACAGGCAGAGGAGCAGCCAAAGTAGAAGGCTGAGGTAAAGGAGAAGGACCGGGAGATGAAGTTGAAGGTAAAGGAAGAAGCTCACTCTTATAAGGTACATGAAGGACACTCATCAAAAATAACATCATAACATCATGATTGATGGTGGCTAGTAAGTTGTAGTTGCAGGATCCCAAAGTTCATAGGCCTTGGATATAGAATTATACCCAAGGAAAATGTGCGGCATGGATTTGGAATCCAACTTAGAGTGATGCTCTTTAGTTACATGCACATAAGCCTTGCAACCAAATATTGGGAGATAAGCACAAGAGGGTTTGATGCCCAATAATGCCTCATACGAGTTTTACCTATGGTACAACTGATGTAGGCAATCTATTCCAAATGTGAACTCCAATAGCTAATGCCTCAGCCTATAATTTCTTGGCCAAGCCTCTATGCTCAAGTATAGTCCTCGACCCATCTCAATGACAGACTAATTCTTACATCCACAAATACACAATGATAATGACAAATAAGACCATCTTTAACAAATAAGACGATCTTTAACAAAAATGTAAAGATTGGAACATGAATGTGATCACCAAAGACCAACCACCAATGACCAATCTTCAGAAAGACGGTGTCAATGCACTAGTACCACACACGATGAGCCTACTTCAATCCATATAGATCTTTACAAAGTTGGTACACAATATGCTCTTTTCTTTTTGCAACAACAATATCAAGTGGTTGCTCAACATAGACCTCCTCTTGAAGGTCACCATTAAGAAGAGCAGATTTGACATCCATCTATAAAATAGGCCACCCATGATGGGTAAGAAAAACCAAAATAATCCTAATGGTAGTAATCGACACTGTAGGAATAAAAGCCTCATCAAAATCAACACTAACTCTCTAGGAGTAGCCCTTCACAACAAGATGTTCTTCGTGTTTGTCTAAAGTTCCATCGTCATAATACTTGTTCTTATAGACCCAACGAACTTTGATTACCTTGCATTGAGGTGGACGTGGTACAAGAACCCAAGTACTATTGTGCTTAATGGAATCAAGCTCTGTCTGCGCATAGTAATAATCCAAGGTGGAGAAGAAAGTGTCTCCTCAGAGAGGAAGGCTCAGTAGAGGTGAAGGAAGAATGGTAGACATCAAGGCAAAATTCAAAAAGTGATTATCCTCAACAACATGCTTTTAGACCGAGTAACATGATGAGAATGGCTTCCACTAGATTTAGGAAATTGACGAAGGCCTGAATCTTTCATAGTCTCATATAACCAACGAGGAACCCTCTTGGTGAGGATCCTCCTCAATAACCTCTATATTTGAATCTAAAGAAGCCCCCTTTGAAACCAAAGGTGGTAGAGGAGCTGAGACAAGAGGCAGAGGAGCAGCCAAAGTAGAAGGCTGAGGTAAAGGAGAAGGACCGGGAGATGAAGTTGAAGGTAGAGGAAGAAGCTCACTCTTTTAAGGTACATGAGGGATACTCATCAAAAATAACATCATAACATCATGATTGATGGTGGCTAGTAAGTTGTAGTTGCAGGATCCCAAAGTTCATAGGCCTTGGATATAGAATTATACCCAAGGAAAATGTGCGGCATGGATTTAGAATCCAACTTAGAGTGATGCTCTTTAGTTACATGCACATAAGCCTTGCAACCAAATATTGGTAGATAAGCACAAGAGGGTTTGATGCCCAATAAAGCCTCATACGAGTTTTACCTATGGTACAGCTGATGTAGGCAATCTATTCCAAATGTGAACTCCAATAGCTGATGCCTCAGCCTATAATTTCTTGGCCAAGCCACTATGCTCAAGTATAGTCCTCGACCCATCTCAATGACAGACTAATTCTTACATCCACAAAAAACCCAGTCTAGGATGGAGGATAAGTTGTAGTAAACTAGCATCGCGAATGCAAAGATTCTTCAAATACTTGTCAAACTCATGTGAGAGAAACTCTCCCCTTTATCAATACACAAAGATTTTGCCTTCTTGGAGTCCCATTGTTTTTCCCACTTTGACTTTCCAATCATGAAATATGGATAAAGATTGATCCTTAGACTGAAGAAAGAAAGCCCAAGTATACTTGGAGTAGTCAGTCGTCAACAATAATCATCATATGTAAAGAGCCTTATTCAGAGATTTTGTAGACATAGGACAACACAAGTCTACATGAACAAGCTCGAGTGGTTTGGTAGATATGTGCGATGCCTCCTTAGGGAAAGGTAATCGATGTTGCTTGCCATGGAGAAATGGTTGTGCACACACCAACTGGGGTACTGATGGATGATTAAGCATCAACCAAACCATGTTTATATGCCTATTGCAAATAAAAGAAGCTCAAGTGGCAAAAGCGTGCATGCCATAACACAGAATCTGTAGACGTAGAATGCAAGGCCAAAGTAGAGGTGCATAAAATAGGAATAGTACCAGCACCTTTGATGGAAATTGTAAAAGAGTCATCGAGACTGATGTCCCCTGGTTGCTTAGAGAAGGAAGAACACCAATCAAGATGATTAGTGTGTGAGAAGTTGTGCTACTATCTATAATCCAAGCATGAAACCTGAAAGAGATGAAAGTTGATGAAAGTCAAAGTGGGGGTATCAATGTAGATAAACAACTGATCAATAGTAGTTGAAGTAGATGTAGACACCTCAAAGCCATATCACCTCAGTTTTTGCAGTAGAACAAACAACACGATATTCTGCCTTTGAGGAGGATAATGCAATAGTGGGTTGCTTTTTACTACTCAAGGAAATAGCACCAAAACCACGTGTAAACCAATAACATGCAGTCGATTGGTGAGTGTTGATATCACCAACCTAGTGAGAATCAGAATAGCCAACTAACCGATCCCCCTTCCACCAATAGAAGATACCCCGATCAAGAAAATTATTCAAATAGTGCAGGATGCACTAGCAGGTGGGATTTGTGAGGGTCAGCTGAAAATGAACTCAAGACACAAACAAAAAAGTAAACATCTAGAATGAGTAATCCAAATCAAAGATTTGACAATCTACCTTTATAGAGCATGATCACATGGTGGTGAAGCAAATCTTAGCATTAGGGTCCATCGAAGAAGAGATGGAACCATGCACCTTGAAATGCTATAAAATCTCCTTTGCAATACTTGCGTTGAGAGAGAAGAATACCCTGAGGAGTCTACCAAACTTCAAAACCAAGGAAAAATGAAGAACTCAAGGTTGATCAACTCAAACTCATGGCTAAGATCAGCCACCATGACAAACAAAATCCCACTCTTATGACTTCCTATAAAGATCAAGCCATCCACATACACAATGATAATGACAAATAAGACCATCTTATAGACCCAACGAACTTTGATTACCTTGCATTGAGGTGGATGTGGTACAAGAACCCAAGTACTATTGTGCTTAATGGAATCAAGCTCTGTCTGCGCATAGTAATAATCCAAGGTGGAGAAGAAAGTGTCTCCTCAGAGAGGAAGGCTCAGTAGAGGTGAAGGAAGAATGGTAGACATCAAGGCAAAATTCAGAAAGTGATTATCCTCAACAGCATGCTTTTAGACCGAGTAACATGATGAGAATGGCTTCCACTAGATTTAGGAAATTGACGAAGGCCTGAATCTTTCATAGTCTCATATAACCAACGAGGAACCCTCTTGGTGAGGATCCTCCTCAATAACCTCTATATTTGAATCTAAAGAAGCCCCCTTTGAAACCAAAGGTGGTAGAGGAGATGAGACAAGAGGCAGAGGAGCAGCCAAAGTAGAAGGCTGAGCTAAAGGAGAAGGACCGGGAGATGAAGTTGAAGGTAGAGGAAGAAGCTCACTCTTATAAGGTACATGAAGGATACTCATCAAAAATAACATCATAACATCATGATTGATGGTGGCTAGTAAGTTGTAGTTGCAGGATCCCAAAGTTCATAGGCCTTGGATATAGAATTATACCCAAGGAAAATGTGCGGCATGGATTTAGGATCCAACTTAGAGTGATGCTCTTTAGTTACATGCACATAAGCCTTGCAACCAAATATTGGGAGATAAGCACAAGAGGGTTTGATGCCCAATAATGCCTCATACGAGTTTTACCTATGGTACAACTGATGTAGGCAATCTATTCCAAATGTGAACTCCAATAGCTGATGCCTCAGCCTATAATTTCTTGGCCAAGCCACTATGCTCAAGTATAGTCCTCGACCCATCTCAATGACAGACTAATTCTTACATCCACAAAAAACCCATTCTAGGATGGAGGATAAGTTGTAGTAAACTAGCATCGCGAATGCAAAGATTCTTCAAATACTTGTCAAACTCATGTGAGAGAAACTCTCCCCCTTTATCAATACACAAAGATTTTGCCTTCTTGGAGTCCCATTGTTTTTCCCACTTTGACTTTCCAATCATGAAATATGGGTAAAGATTGATCCTTAGACTGAAGAAAGAAAGCCCAAGTATAGTTGGAGTAGTCAGTCGTCGTCAACAATAATCATCATATGTAAGGAGCCTTATTCGAAGATTTTGTAGACATAGGACAACACAAGTCTACATGAACAAGCTCGAGTGGTTTGGTAGATATGTGCGATGCCTCCTTAGGGAAAGGTAATCGATGTTGCTTGCCATGGAGAAATGGTTGTGCACACACCAACTGGGGTACTGATGGATGATTAAGCATCAACCAAACCATGTTTATATGCCTATTGCAAATAAAAGAAGCTCAAGTGGCAAAAGCGTGCATGCCATAACACAGAATCTGTAGACGTAGAATGCAAGGCCAAAGTAGAGGTGCATAAAATAGGAATAGTACCAGCACCTTTGATGGAAATTGTAAAAGAGTCATCGAGACTGATGTCCCCTGGTTGCTTAGAGAAGGAAGAACACCAATCATGACGATTAGTGTGTGAGAAGTTGTGCTACTATCTATAATCCAAGCATGAAACCTGAAAGAGATGAAAGTTGATGAAAGTCAAAGTGGGGCTATCAATGTAGATAAACAACTGATCAATAGTAGTTGAAGTAGATGTAGACACCTCAAAGCCATATCACTTCAATTTTTGCAGTAGAACAAACAACACGATATTCTGCCTTTGAGGAGGATAATGCAATAGTGGGTTGCTTTTTACTACTCAAGGAAATAGCACCAGAACCACGTGTAAACCAATGACATGCAGTCGATTAGTTAGTGTTAATATCACCAACCTAGTGAGAATCAAAATAGCCAACTAACCGATCCCCCTTCCACCAATAGAAGATACCCCGATCAAGAAAATTATTCAAATAGTGCAGGATGCACTGGCAGGTGGGATTTGTGAGGGTTAATTGAAAATGAACTCAAAACACAAACAAAAAAGTAAACATCCAATCTAGAATGAGTAATCCAAATCAAAGATTTGACAATCTACCTTTATAGAGCATGATCACATGGTGGTGAAGCAAATCTTAGCATTAGGGTCCATCGAAGAAGAGATGGAACCATGCACCTTGAAATGCTATAAAATCTCCTTTGCAATACCTGCGTTGAGAGAGAAAAATACCCTGAGGAGTCTACCAAACTTCAAAACCAAGGAAAAATGAAGAACTCAAGGTTGATCAACTCAAACTCATGGCTAAGATCAGCCACCATGACAAACAAAATCCCACTCTTATGACTTCCTATAAAGATCAAGCCATCCACATACACAATGATAATGACAAATAAGACCATCTTTAACAAAAATGTAAAGATTGGAACATGAATGTGATCACCAAAGACCAACCACCAATGACCAATCTTCAGAAAGAAGGTGTCAATGCACTAGTACCACACACGATGAGCCTACTTCAATCCATATAGATCTTTACAAAGTTGGTACACAATATGCTCTTTTCTTTTTGCAACAACAATATCAAGTGGTTGCTCAACATAGACCTCCTCTTGAAGGTCACCATTAAGAAGAGCAGATTTGACATCCATCTATAAAATAGGCCACCCATGATGGGTAAGAAGAGCCAAAATAATCCTAATGGTAGTAATCGACACTGTAGGAATAAAAGCCTCATCAAAATCAACACTAACTCTCTAGCAGTAGCCCTTCACAACAAGATGTTCTTCGTGTTTGTCTAAAGTTCCATCGTCATAATACTTGTTCTTATGGACCCAACGAACTTTGATTACCTTGCATTGAGGTGGACGTGGTACAAGAACCCAAGTACTATTGTGCTTAATGGAATCAAGCTCTGTCTGCGCATAGTAATAATCCAAGGTGGAGAAGAAAGTGTCTCCTCAGAGAGGAAGGCTCAGTAGAGGTGAAGGAAGAATGGTAGACATCAAGGCAAAATTCAAAAAGTGATTATCCTCAACAACATGCTTTTAGACCGAGTAACATGATGAGAATGGCTTCCACTAGATTTAGGAAATTGACGAAGGCCTGAATCTTTCATAGTCTCATATAACCAACGAGGAACCCTCTTGGTGAGGATCCTCCTCAATAACCTCTATATTTGAATCTAAAGAAGCCCCCTTTGAAACCAAAGGTGGTAGAGGAGCTGAGACAAGAGGCAGAGGAGCAGCCAAAGTAGAAGGCTGAGCTAAAGGAGAAGGACCGGGAGATGAAGTTGAAGGTAGAGGAAGAAGCTCACTCTTATAAGGTACATGAAGGATACTCATCAAAAATAACATCATAACATCATGATTGATGGTGGCTAGTAAGTTGTAGTTGCAGGATCCCAAAGTTCATAGGCCTTGGATATAGAATTATACCCAAGGAAAATGTGCGGCATGGATTTAGGATCCAACTTAGAGTGATGCTCTTTAGTTACATGCACATAAGCCTTGCAACCAAATATTGGGAGATAAGCACAAGAGGGTTTGATGCCCAATAATGCCTCATACGAGTTTTACCTATGGTACAACTGATGTAGGCAATCTATTCCAAATGTGAACTCCAATAGCTGATGCCTCAGCCTATAATTTCTTGGCCAAGCCACTATGCTCAAGTATAGTCCTCGACCCATCTCAATGACAGACTAATTCTTACATCCACAAAAAACCCATTCTAGGATGGAGGATAAGTTGTAGTAAACTAGCATCGCGAATGCAAAGATTCTTCAAATACTTGTCAAACTCATGTGAGAGAAACTCTCCCCCTTTATCAATACACAAAGATTTTGCCTTCTTGGAGTCCCATTGTTTTTCCCACTTTGACTTTCCAATCATGAAATATGGATAAAGATTGATCCTTAGACTGAAGAAAGAAAGCCCAAGTATAGTTGGAGTAGTCAGTCGTCGTCAACAATAATCATCATATGTAAGGAGCCTTATTCGAAGATTTTGTAGACATAGGACAACACAAGTCTACATGAACAAGCTCGAGTGGTTTGGTAGATATGTGCGATGCCTCCTTAGGGAAAGGTAATCGATGTTGCTTGCCATGGAGAAATGGTTGTGCACACACCAACTGGGGTACTGATGGATGATTAAGCATCAACCAAACCATGTTTATATGCCTATTGCAAATAAAAGAAGCTCAAGTGGCAAAAGCGTGCATGCCATAACACAGAATCTGTAGACGTAGAATGCAAGGCCAAAGTAGAGGTGCATAAAATAGGAATAGTACCAGCACCTTTGATGGAAATTGTAAAAGAGTCATCGAGACTGATGTCCCCTGGTTGCTTAGAGAAGGAAGAACACCAATCATGACGATTAGTGTGTGAGAAGTTGTGCTACTATCTATAATCCAAGCATGAAACCTGAAAGAGATGAAAGTTGATGAAAGTCAAAGTGGGGCTATCAATGTAGATAAACAACTGATCAATAGTAGTTGAAGTAGATGTAGACACCTCAAAGCCATATCACCTCAATTTTTGCAGTAGAACAAACAACACGATATTCTGCCTTTGAGGAGGATAATGCAATAGTGGGTTGCTTTTTACTACTCAAGGAAATAGCACCAGAACCACGTGTAAACCAATGACATGCAGTCGATTTGTTAGTGTTAATATCACCAACCTAGTGAGAATTAGAATAGCCAACTAACCGATCCCCCTTCCACCAATAGAAGATACCCCGATCAAGAAAATTATTCAAATAGTGCAGGATGCACTGGCAGGTGGGATTTGTGAGGGTTAATTGAAAATGAACTCAAAACACAAACAAAAAAGTAAACATCCAATCTAGAATGAGTAATCCAAATCAAAGATTTGACAATCTACCTTTATAGAGCATGATCACATGGTGGTGAAGCAAATCTTAGCATTAGGGTCCATCGAAGAAGAGATGGAACCATGCACCTTGAAATGCTATAAAATCTCCTTTGCAATACCTGCGTTGAGAGAGAAAAATACCCTGAGGAGTCTACCAAACTTCAAAACCAAGGAAAAATGAAGAACTCAAGGTTGATCAACTCAAACTCATGGCTAAGATCAGCCACCATGACAAACAAAATCCCACTCTTATGACTTCCTATAAAGATCAAGCCATCCACATACACAATGATAATGACAAATAAGACCATCTTTAACAAAAATGTAAAGATTGGAACATGAATGTGATCACCAAAGACCAACCACCAATGACCAATCTTCAGAAAGAAGGTGTCAATGCACTAGTACCACACACGATGAGCCTACTTCAATCCATATAGATCTTTACAAAGTTGGTACACAATATGCTCTTTTCTTTTTGCAACAACAATATCAAGTGGTTGCTCAACATAGACCTCCTCTTGAAGGTCACCATTAAGAAGAGCAGATTTGACATCCATCTATAAAATAGGCCGCCACCCATGATGGGTAAGAAGAGCCAAAATAATCCTAATGGTAGTAATCGACACTGTAGGAATAAAAGCCTCATCAAAATCAACACTAACTCTCTAGCAGTAGCCCTTCACAACAAGATGTTCTTCGTGTTTGTCTAAAGTTCCATCGTCATAATACTTGTTCTTATAGACCCAACGAACTTTGATTACCTTGCATTGAGGTGGACGTGGTACAAGAACCCAAGTACTATTGTGCTTAATGGAATCAAGCTCTGTCTGCGCATAGTAATAATCCAAGGTGGAGAAGAAAGTGTCTCCTCAGAGAGGAAGGCTCAGTAGAGGTGAAGGAAGAATGGTAGACATCAAGGCAAAATTCAGAAAGTGATTATCCTCAACAGCATGCTTTTAGACCGAGTAACATGATGAGAATGGCTTCCACTAGATTTAGGAAATTGACGAAGGCCTGAATCTTTCATAGTCTCATATAACCAACGAGGAACCCTCTTGGTGAGGATCCTCCTCAATAACCTCTATATTTGAATCTAAAGAAGCCCCCTTTGAAACCAAAGGTGGTAGAGGAGCTGAGACAAGAGGCAGAGGAGCAGCCAAAGTAGAAGGCTGAGCTAAAGGAGAAGGACCGGGAGATGAAGTTGAAGGTAGAGGAAGAAGCTCACTCTTATAAGGTACATGAAGGATACTCATCAAAAATAACATCATAACATCATGATTGATGGTGGCTAGTAAGTTGTAGTTGCAGGATCCCAAAGTTCATAGGCCTTGGATATAGAATTATACCCAAGGAAAATGTGCGGCATGGATTTAGGATCCAACTAAGAGTGATGCTCTTTAGTTACTTGCACATAAGCCTTGCAACCAAATATTGGGAGATAAGCACAAGAGGGTTTGATGCCCAATAATGCCTCATACGAGTTTTACCTATGGTACAACTGATGTAGGCAATCTATTCCAAATGTGAACTCCAATAGCTGATGCCTCAGCCTATAATTTCTTGGCCAAGCCACTATGCTCAAGTATAGTCCTCGACCCATCTCAATGACAGACTAATTCTTACATCCACAAAAAACCCATTCTAGGATGGAGGATAAGTTGTAGTAAACTAGCATCGCGAATGCAAAGATTCTTCAAATACTTGTCAAACTCATGTGAGAGAAACTCTCCCCCTTTATCAATACACAAAGATTTTGCCTTCTTGGAGTCCCATTGTTTTTCCCACTTTGACTTTCCAATCATGAAATATGGGTAAAGATTGATCCTTAGACTGAAGAAAGAAAGCCCAAGTATAGTTGGAGTAGTCAGTCGTCGTCAACAATAATCATCATATGTAAGGAGCCTTATTCGAAGATTTTGTAGACATAGGACAACACAAGTCTACATGAACAAGCTCGAGTGGTTTGGTAGATATGTGCGATGCCTCCTTAGGGAAAGGTAATCGATGTTGCTTGCCATGGAGAAATGGTTGTGCACACACCAACTGGGGTACTGATGGATGATTAAGCATCAACCAAACCATGTTTATATGCCTATTGCAACTAAAAGAAGCTCAAGTGGCAAAAGCCTGCATGCCATAACACAGAATCTGTAGACGTAGAATGCAAGGCCAAAGTAGAGGTGCGTAAAATAGGAATAGTACCAGCACCTTTGATGGAAATTGTAAAAGAGTCATCGAGACTGATGTCCCCTGGTTGCTTAGAGAAGGAAGAACACCAATCATGACGATTAGTGTGTGAGAAGTTGTGCTACTATCTATAATCCAAGCATGAAACCTGAAAGAGATGAAAGTTGATGAAAGTCAAAGTGGGGCTATCAATGTAGATAAACAACTGATCAATAGTAGTTGAAGTAGATGTAGAGACCTCAAAGCCATATCACCTCAATTTTTGCAGTAGAACAAACAACACGATATTCTGCCTTTGAGGAGGATAATGCAATAGTGGGTTGCTTTTTACTACTCAAGGAAATAGCACCAGAACCACGTGTAAACCAATGACATGCAGTCGATTAGTTAGTGTTAATATCACCAACCTAGTGAGAATCAGAATAGCCAACTAACCGATCCCCCTTCCACCAATAGAAGATACCCCGATCAAGAAAATTATTCAAATAGTGCAGGATGCACTGGCAGGTGGGATTTGTGAGGGTTAACTGAAAATGAACTCAAAACACAAACAAAAAAGTAAACATCCAATCTAGAATGAGTAATCCAAATCAAAGATTTGACAATCTACCTTTATAGAGCATGATCACATGGTGGTGAAGCAAATCTTAGCATTAGGGTCCATCGAAGAAGAGATGGAACCATGCACCTTGAAATGCTATAAAATCTCCTTTGCAATACCTGCGTTGAGAGAGAAAAATACCCTGAGGAGTCTACCAAACTTCAAAACCAAGGAAAAATGAAGAACTCAAGGTTGATCAACTCAAACTCATGGCTAAGATCAGCCACCATGACAAACAAAATCCCACTCTTATGACTTCCTATAAAGATCAAGCCATCCACATACACAATGATAATGACAAATAAGACCATCTTTAACAAAAATGTAAAGATTGGAACATGAATGTGATCACCAAAGACCAACCACCAATGACCAATCTTCAGAAAGAAGGTGTCAATGCACTAGTACCACACACGATGAGCCTACTTCAATCCATATAGATCTTTACAAAGTTGGTACACAATATGCTCTTTTCTTTTTGCAACAACAATATCAAGTGGTTGCTCAACATAGACCTCCTCTTGAAGGTCACCATTAAGAAGAGCAGATTTGACATCCATCTATAAAATAGGCCACCCATGATGGGTAAGAAGAGCCAAAATAATCCTAATGGTAGTAATCGACACTGTAGGAATAAAAGCCTCATCAAAATCAACACTAACTCTCTAGCAGTAGCCCTTCACAACAAGATGTTCTTCGTGTTTGTCTAAAGTTCCATCGTCATAATACTTGTTCTTATAGACCCAACGAACTTTGATTACCTTGCATTGAGGTGGACGTGGTACAAGAACCCAAGTACTATTGTGCTTAATGGAATCAAGCTCTGTCTGCGCATAGTAATAATCCAAGGTGGAGAAGAAAGTGTCTCCTCAGAGAGGAAGGCTCAGTAGAGGTGAAGGAAGAATGGTAGACATCAAGGCAAAATTCAAAAAGTGATTATCCTCAACAACATGCTTTTAGACCGAGTAACATGATGAGAATGGCTTCCACTAGTTTAGGAAATTGACGAAGGCCTGAATCTTTCATAGTCTCATATAACCAACGAGGAACCCTCTTGGTGAGGATCCTCCTCAATAACCTCTATATTTGAATCTAAAGAAGCTCCCTTTGAAACCAAAGGTGGTAGAGGAGCTGAGACAAGAGGCAGAGGAGCAGCCAAAGTAGAAGGCTGAGGTAAAGGAGAAGGACCGGGAGATGAAGTTGAAGGTAGAGGAAGAAGCTCACTCTTTTAAGGTACATGAAGGATACTCGTAAAAAATAACATCATAACATCATGATTGATGGTGGCTAGTAAGTTGTAGTTGCAGGATCCCAAAGTTCATAGGCCTTGGATATAGAATTATACCCAAGGAAAATGTGCGGCATGGATTTAGAATCCAACGTAGAGTGATGCTCTTTAGTTACATGCACATAAGCCTTGCAACCAAATATTGGGAGATAAGCACAAGAGGGTTTGATGCCCAATAATGCCTCATACGAGTTTTACCTATGGTACAGCTGATGTAGGCAATCTATTCCAAATGTGAACTCCAATAGCTGATGCCTCAGCCTATAATTTCTTGGCCAAGCCACTATGCTCAAGTATAGTCCTCGACCCATCTCAATGATAGACTAATTCTTACATCCACAAAAAACCCATTCTAGGATGGAGGATAAGTTGTAGTAAACTAGCATCGCGAATGCAAAGATTCTTCAAATACTTGTCAAACTCATGTGAGAGAAACTCTCCCCCTTTATCAATACACAAAGATTTTGCCTTCTTGGAGTCCCATTGTTTTTCCCACTTTGACTTTCCAATCATGAAATATGGATAAAGATTGATCCTTAGACTGAAGAAAGAAAGCCCAAGTATACTTGGAGTAGTCAGTCGTCGTCAACAATAATCATCATATGTAAAGAGCCTTATTCAAAGATTTTGTAGACATAGGACAACACAAGTCTACATGAACAAGCTCGAGTGGTTTGGTAGATATGTGCGATGCCTCCTTAGGGAAAGGTAATCGATGTTGCTTGCCATGGAGAAATGGTTGTGCACACACCAACTGGGGTACTGATGGATGATTAAGCATCAACCAAACCATGTTTATATGCCTATTGCAAATAAAAGAAGCTCAAGTGGCAAAAGCATGCATGCCATAACACAGAATCTGTAGACGTAGAATGCAAGGCCAAAGTAGAGGTGCATAAAATAGGAATAGTACCAGCACCTTTGATGGAAATTGTAAAAGAGTCATCGAGACTGATGTCCCCTGGTTGCTTAGAGAAGGAAGAACACCAATCATGACGATTAGTGTGTGAGAAGTTGTGCTACTATCTATAATCCAAGCATGAAACCTGAAAGAGATGAAAGTTGATGAAAGTCAAAGTGGGGCTATCAATGTAGATAAACAACTGATCAATAGTAGTTGAAGTAGATGTAGACACCTCAAAGCCATATCACCTCAGTTTTTGCAGTAGAACAAACAACACGATATTCTGCCTTTGAGGAGGATAATGCAATAGTGGGTTGCTTTTTACTACTCAAGGAAATAGCACCAGAACCACGTGTAAACCAATAACATGCAGTCGATTGGTGAGTGTTAATATCACCAACCTAGTGAGAATCAGAATAGCCAACTAACCGATCCCCCTTCCACCAATAGAAGATACCCCGATCAAGAAAATTATTCAAATAGTGCAGGATGCACTGGCACGTGGGATTTGTGAGGGTTAATTGAAAATGAACTCAAAACACAAACAAAAAAGTAAACATCCAATCTAGAATGAGTAATCCAAATCAAAGATTTGACAATCTACCTTTATAGAGCATGATCACATGGTGGTGAAGCAAATCTTAGCATTAGGGTCCATCGAAGAAGAGATGGAACCATGCACCTTGAAATGCTATAAAATCTCCTTTGCAATACCTGCGTTGAGAGAGAAAAATACCCTGAGGAGTCTACCAAACTTCAAAACCAAGGAAAAATGAAGAACTCAAGGTTGATCAACTCAAACTCATGGCTAAGATCAGCCACCATGACAAACAAAATCCCACTCTTATGACTTCCTATAAAGATCAAGCCATCCACATACACAATGATAATGACAAATAAGACCATCTTTAACAAAAATGTAAAGATTGGAACATGAATGTGATCACCAAAGACCAACCACCAATGACCAATCTTCAGAAAGAAGGTGTCAATGCACTAGTACCACACACGATGAGCCTACTTCAATCCATATAGATCTTTACAAAGTTGGTACACAATATGCTCTTTTCTTTTTGCAACAACAATATCAAGTGGTTGCTCAACATAGACCTCCTCTTGAAGGTCACCATTAAGAAGAGCAGATTTGACATCCATCTATAAAATAGGCCACCCATGATGGGTAAGAAGAGCCAAAATAATCCTAATGGTAGTAATCGACACTGTAGGAATAAAAGCCTCATCAAAATCAACACTAACTCTCTAGCAGTAGCCCTTCACAACAAGATGTTCTTCGTGTTTGTCTAAAGTTCCATCGTCATAATACTTGTTCTTATAGACCCAACGAACTTTGATTACCTTGCATTGAGGTGGACGTGGTACAAGAACCCAAGTACTATTGTGCTTAATGGAATCAAGCTCTGTCTGCGCATAGTAATAATCCAAGGTGGAGAAGAAAGTGTCTCCTCAGAGAGGAAGGCTCAGTAGAGGTGAAGGAAGAATGGTAGACATCAAGGCAAAATTCAAAAAGTGATTATCCTCAACAACATGCTTTTAGACCGAGTAACATGATGAGAATGGCTTCCACTAGATTTAGGAAATTGACGAAGGCCTGAATCTTTCATAGTCTCATATAACCAACGAGGAACCCTCTTGGTGAGGATCCTCCTCAATAACCTCTATATTTGAATCTAAAGAAGCCCCCTTTGAAACCAAAGGTGGTAGAGGAGCTGAGACAAGAGGCAGAGGAGCAGCCAAAGTAGAAGGCTGAGCTAAAGGAGAAGGACCGGGAGATGAAGTTGAAGGTAGAGGAAGAAGCTCACTCTTATAAGGTACATGAAGGATACTCATCAAAAATAACATCATAACATCATGATTGATGGTGGCTAGTAAGTTGTAGTTGCAGGATCCCAAAGTTCATAGGCCTTGGATATAGAATTATACCCAAGGAAAATGTGCGGCATGGATTTAGAATCCAACTTAGAGTGATGCTCTTTAGTTACATGCACATAAGCCTTGCAACCAAATATTGGGAGATAAGCACAAGAGGGTTTGATGCCCAATAATGCCTCATACGAGTTTTACCTATGGTACAGCTGATGTAGGCAATCTATTCCAAATGTGAACTCCAATAGCTGATGCCTCAGCCTATAATTTCTTGGCCAAGCCACTATGCTCAAGTATAGTCCTCGACCCATCTCAATGATAGACTAATTCTTACATCCACAAAAAACCCATTCTAGGATGGAGGATAAGTTGTAGTAAACTAGCATCGCGAATGCAAAGATTCTTCAAATACTTGTCAAACTCATGTGAGAGAAACTCTCCCCCTTTATCAATACACAAAGATTTTGCCTTCTTGGAGTCCCATTGTTTTTCCCACTTTGACTTTCCAATCATGAAATATGGATAAAGATTGATCCTTAGACTGAAGAAAGAAAGCCCAAGTATACTTGGAGTAGTCAGTCGTCAACAATAATCATCATATGTAAAGAGCCTTTTCAAAGATTTTGTAGACATAGCACAACACAAGTCTACATGAACAAGCTCGAGTGGTTTGGTAGATATGTGCGATGCCTCCTTAGGGAAAGGTAATCGATGTTGCTTGCCATGGAGAAATGGTTGTGCACACACCAACTGGGGTACTGATGGATGATTAAGCATCAACCAAACCATGTTTATATGCCTATTGCAAATAAAAGAAGCTCAAGTGGCAAAAGCATGCATGCCATAACACAGAATCTGTAGACGTAGAATGCAAGGCCAAAGTAGAGGTGCGTAAAATAGGAATAGTACCAGCACCTTTGATGGAAATTGTAAAAGAGTCATCGAGACTGATGTCCCCTGGTTGCTTAGAGAAGGAAGAACACCAATCATGACGATTAGTGTGTGAGAAGTTGTGCTACTATCTATAATCCAAGCATGAAACCTGAAAGAGATGAAAGTTGATGAAAGTCAAAGTGGGGCTATCAATGTAGATAAACAACTGATCAATAGTAGTTGAAGTAGATGTAGAGACCTCAAAGCCATATCACCTCAATTTTTGCAGTAGAACAAACAACACGATATTCTGCCTTTGAGGAGGATAATGCAATAGTGGGTTGCTTTTTACTACTCAAGGAAATAGCACCAGAACCACGTGTAAACCAATGACATGCAGTCGATTAGTTAGTGTTAATATCACCAACCTAGTGAGAATCAGAATAGCCAACTAACCGATCCCCCTTCCACCAATAGAAGATACCCCGATCAAGAAAATTATTCAAATAGTGCAGGATGCACTGGCAGGTGGGATTTGTGAGGGTTAACTGAAAATGAACTCAAAACACAAACAAAAAAGTAAACATCCAATCTAGAATGAGTAATCCAAATCAAAGATTTGACAATCTACCTTTATAGAGCATGATCACATGGTGGTGAAGCAAATCTTAGCATTAGGGTCCATCGAAGAAGAGATGGAACCATGCACCTTGAAATGCTATAAAATCTCCTTTGCAATACCTGCGTTGAGAGAGAAAAATACCCTGAGGAGTCTACCAAACTTCAAAACCAAGGAAAAATGAAGAACTCAAGGTTGATCAACTCAAACTCATGGCTAAGATCAGCCACCATGACAAACAAAATCCCACTCTTATGACTTCCTATAAAGATCAAGCCATCCACATACACAATGATAATGACAAATAAGACCATCTTTAACAAAAATGTAAAGATTGGAACATGAATGTGATCACCAAAGACCAACCACCAATGACCAATCTTCAGAAAGAAGGTGTCAATGCACTAGTACCACACACGATGAGCCTACTTCAATCCATATAGATCTTTACAAAGTTGGTACACAATATGCTCTTTTCTTTTTGCAACAACAATATCAAGTGGTTGCTCAACATAGACCTCCTCTTGAAGGTCACCATTAAGAAGAGCAGATTTGACATCCATCTATAAAATAGGCCACCCATGATGGGTAAGAAGAGCCAAAATAATCCTAATGGTAGTAATCGACACTGTAGGAATAAAAGCCTCATCAAAATCAACACTAACTCTCTAGCAGTAGCCCTTCACAACAAGATGTTCTTCGTGTTTGTCTAAAGTTCCATCGTCATAATACTTGTTCTTATAGACCCAACGAACTTTGATTACCTTGCATTGAGGTGGACGTGGTACAAGAACCCAAGTACTATTGTGCTTAATGGAATCAAGCTCTGTCTGCGCATAGTAATAATCCAAGGTGGAGAAGAAAGTGTCTCCTCAAAGAGGAAGGCTCAGTAGAGGTGAAGGAAGAATGGTAGACATCAAGGCAAAATTCAAAAAGTGATTATCCTCAACAACATGCTTTTAGACCGAGTAACATGATGAGAATGGCTTCCACTAGATTTAGGAAATTGACGAAGGCCTGAATCTTTCATAGTCTCATATAACCAACGAGGAACCCTCTTGGTGAGGATCCTCCTCAATAACCTCTATATTTGAATCTAAAGAAGCCCCCTTTGAAACCAAAGGTGGTAGAGGAGCTGAGACAAGAGGCAGAGGAGCAGCCAAAGTAGAAGGCTGAGCTAAAGGAGAAGGACCGGGAGATGAAGTTGAAGGTAGAGGAAGAAGCTCACTCTTTTAAGGTACATGAAGGATACTCGTAAAAAATAACATCATAACATCATGATTGATGGTGGCTAGTAAGTTGTAGTTGCAGGATCCCAAAGTTCATAGGCCTTGGATATAGAATTATACCCAAGGAAAATGTGCGGCATGGATTTAGAATCCAACGTAGAGTGATGCTCTTTAGTTACATGCACATAAGCCTTGCAACCAAATATTGGGAGATAAGCACAAGAGGGTTTGATGCCCAATAATGCCTCATACGAGTTTTACCTATGGTACAGCTGATGTAGGCAATCTATTCCAAATGTGAACTCCAATAGCTGATGCCTCAGCCTATAATTTCTTGGCCAAGCCACTATGCTCAAGTATAGTCCTCGACCCATCTCAATGATAGACTAATTCTTACATCCACAAAAAACCCATTCTAGGATGGAGGATAAGTTGTAGTAAACTAGCATCGCGAATGCAAAGATTCTTCAAATACTTGTCAAACTCATGTGAGAGAAACTCTCCCCCTTTATCAATACACAAAGATTTTGCCTTCTTGGAGTCCCATTGTTTTTCCCACTTTGACTTTCCAATCATGAAATATGGATAAAGATTGATCCTTAGACTGAAGAAAGAAAGCCCAAGTATACTTGGAGTAGTCAGTCGTCAACAATAATCATCATATGTAAAGAGCCTTATTCAAAGATTTTGTAGACATAGGACAACACAAGTCTACATGAACAAGCTCGAGTGGTTTGGTAGATATGTGCGATGCCTCCTTAGGGAAAGGTAATCGATGTTGCTTGCCATGGAGAAATGGTTGTGCACACACCAACTGGGGTGCTGATAGATGATTAAGCATCAACCAAACCATGTTTATATGCCTATTGCAAATAAAAGAAGCTCAAGTGGCAAAAGCATGCATGCCATAACACAGAATCTGTAGACGTAGAATGCAAGGCCAAAGTAGAGGTGCATAAAATAGGAATAGTACCAGCACCTTTGATGGAAATTGTAAAAGAGTCATCGAGACTGATGTCCCCTGGTTGCTTAGAGAAGGAAGAACACCAATCATGACGATTAGTGTGTGAGAAGTTGTGCTACTATCTATAATCCAAGCATGAAACCTGAAAGAGATGAAAGTTGATGAAAGTCAAAGTGGGGCTATCAATGTAGATAAACAACTGATCAATAGTAGTTGAAGTAGATGTAGACACCTCAAAGCCATATCACCTCAGTTTTTGCAGTAGAACAAACAACACGATATTCTGCCTTTGAGGAGGATAATGCAATAGTGGGTTGCTTTTTACTACTCAAGGAAATAGCACCAGAACCACGTGTAAACCAATAACATGCAGTCGATTGGTGAGTGTTAATATCACCAACCTAGTGAGAATCAGAATAGCCAACTAACCGATCCCCCTTCCACCAATAGAAGATACCCCGATCAAGAAAATTATTCAAATAGTGCAGGATGCACTGGCAGGTGGGATTTGTGAGGGTTAATTGAAAATGAACTCAAAACACAAACAAAAAAGTAAACATCCAATCTAGAATGAGTAATCCAAATCAAAGATTTGACAATCTACCTTTATAGAGCATGATCACATGGTGGTGAAGCAAATCTTAGCATTAGGGTCCATCGAAGAAGAGATGGAACCATGCACCTTGAAATGCTATAAAATCTCCTTTGCAATACTTGCGTTGAGAGAGAAAAATACCCTGAGGACTCTACCAAACTTCAAAACCAAGGAAAAATGAAGAACTCAAGGTTGATCAACTCAAACTCGTGGCTAAGATCAGCCACCATGACAAACAAAATCCCACTCTTATGACTTCCTATAAAGATCAAGCCATCCACATACACAATGATAATGGCAAATAAGACCATCTTTAACAAAAATGTAAAGATTGGAACATGAATGTGATCACCAAAGACCAACCACCAATGACCAATCTTCAGAAAGAAGGTGTCAATGCACTAGTACCACACACGATGAGCCTACTTCAATCCATATAGATCTTTACAAAGTTGGTACACAATATGCTCTTTTCTTTTTGCAACAACAATATCAAGTGGTTGCTCAACATAGACCTCCTCTTGAAGGTCACCATTAAGAAGAGCAGATTTGACATCCATCTATAAAATAGGCCACCCATGATGGGTAAGAAGAGCCAAAATAATCCTAATGGTAGTAATCGACACTGTAGGAATAAAAGCCTCATCAAAATCAACACTAACTCTCTAGGAGTAGCCCTTCACAACAAGATGTTCTTCGTGTTTGTCTAAAGTTCCATCGTCATAATACTTGTTCTTATAGACCCAACGAACTTTGATTACCTTGCATTGAGGTGGACGTGGTACAAGAACCCAAGTACTATTGTGCTTAATGGAATCAAGCTCTGTCTGCGCATAGTAATAATCCAAGGTGGAGAAGAAAGTGTCTCCTCAGAGAGGAAGGCTCAGTAGAGGTGAAGGAAGAATGGTAGACATCAAGGCAAAATTCAAAAAGTGATTATCCTCAACAACATGCTTTTAGACCGAGTAACATGATGAGAATGGCTTCCACTAGATTTAGGAAATTGACGAAGGCCTGAATCTTTCATAGTCTCATATAACCAACGAGGAACCCTCTTGGTGAGGATCCTCCTCAATAACCTCTATATTTGAATCTAAAGAAGCCCCCTTTGAAACCAAAGGTGGTAGAGGAGCTGAGACAAGAGGCAGAGGAGCAGCCAAAGTAGAAGGCTGAGCTAAAGGAGAAGGACCGGGAGATGAAGTTGAAGGTAGAGGAAGAAGCTCACTCTTATAAGGTACATGAAGGATACTCATCAAAAATAACATCATAACATCATGATTGATGGTGGCTAGTAAGTTGTAGTTGCAGGATCCCAAAGTTCATAGGCCTTGGATATAGAATTATACCCAAGGAAAATGTGCGGCATGGATTTAGAATCCAACTTAGAGTGATGCTCTTTAGTTACATGCACATAAGCCTTGCAACCAAATATTGGGAGATAAGCACAAGAGGGTTTGATGCCCAATAATGCCTCATACGAGTTTTACCTATGGTACAGCTGATGTAGGCAATCTATTCCAAATGTGAACTCCAATAGCTGATGCCTCAACCTATAATTTCTTGGCCAAGCCACTATGCTCAAGTATAGTCCTCGACCCATCTCAATGATAGACTAATTCTTACATCCACAAAAAACCCATTCTAGGATGGAGGATAAGTTGTAGTAAACTAGCATCGCGAATGCAAAGATTCTTCAAATACTTGTCAAACTCATGTGAGAGAAACTCTCCCCCTTTATCAATACACAAAGATTTTGCCTTCTTGGAGTCCCATTGTTTTTCCCACTTTGACTTTCCAATCATGAAATATGGATAAAGATTGATCCTTAGACTGAAGAAAGAAAGCCCAAGTATACTTGGAGTAGTCAGTCGTCAACAATAATCATCATATGTAAAGAGCCTTTTCAAAGATTTTGTAGACATAGCACAACACAAGTCTACATGAACAAGCTCGAGTGGTTTGGTAGATATGTGCGATGCCTCCTTAGGGAAAGGTAATCGATGTTGCTTGCCATGGAGAAATGGTTGTGCACACACCAACTGGGGTACTGATGGATGATTAAGCATCAACCAAACCATGTTTATATGCCTATTGCAAATAAAAGAAGCTCAAGTGGCAAAAGCATGCATGCCATAACATAGAATCTGTAGACGTAGAATGCAAGGCCAAAGTAGAGGTGCGTAAAATAGGAATAGTACCAGCACCTTTGATGGAAATTGTAAAAGAGTCATCGAGACTGATGTCCCCTGGTTGCTTAGAGAAGGAAGAACACCAATCATGACGATTAGTGTGTGAGAAGTTGTGCTACTATCTATAATCCAAGCATGAAACCTGAAAGAGATGAAAGTTGATGAAAGTCAAAGTGGGGCTATCAATGTAGATAAACAACTGATCAATAGTAGTTGAAGTAGATGTAGAGACCTCAAAGCCATATCACCTCAATTTTTGCAGTAGAACAAACAACACGATATTCTGCCTTTGAGGAGGATAATGCAATAGTGGGTTGCTTTTTACTACTCAAGGAAATAGCACCAGAACCACGTGTAAACCAATGACATGCAGTCGATTAGTTAGTGTTAATATCACCAACCTAGTGAGAATCAGAATAGCCAACTAACCGATCCCCCTTCCACCAATAGAAGATACCCCGATCAAGAAAATTATTCAAATAGTGCAGGATGCACTGGCAGGTGGGATTTGTGAGGGTTAACTGAAAATGAACTCAAAACACAAACAAAAAAGTAAACATCCAATCTAGAATGAGTAATCCAAATCAAAGATTTGACAATCTACCTTTATAGAGCATGATCACATGGTGGTGAAGCAAATCTTAGCATTAGGGTCCATCGAAGAAGAGATGGAACCATGCACCTTGAAATGCTATAAAATCTCCTTTGCAATACCTGCGTTGAGAGAGAAAAATACCCTAAGGAGTCTACCAAACTTCAAAACCAAGGAAAAATGAAGAACTCAAGGTTGATCAACTCAAACTCATGGCTAAGATCAGCCACCATGACAAACAAAATCCCACTCTTATGACTTCCTATAAAGATCAAGCCATCCACATACACAATGATAATGGCAAATAAGACCATCTTTAACAAAAATGTAAAGATTGGAACATGAATGTGATCACCAAAGACCAACCACCAATGACCAATCTTCAGAAAGAAGGTGTCAATGCACTAGTACCACACACGATGAGCCTACTTCAATCCATATAGATCTTTACAAAGTTGGTACACAATATGCTCTTTTCTTTTTGCAACAACAATATCAAGTGGTTGCTCAACATAGACCTCCTCTTGAAGGTCACCATTAAGAAGAGCAGATTTGACATCCATCTATAAAATAGGCCACCCATGATGGGTAAGAAGAGCCAAAATAATCCTAATGGTAGTAATCGACACTGTAGGAATAAAAGCCTCATCAAAATCAACACTAACTCTCTAGGAGTAGCCCTTCACAACAAGATGTTCTTCCTGTTTGTCTAAAGTTCCATCGTCATAATACTTGTTCTTATAGACCCAACGAACTTTGATTACCTTGCATTGAGGTGGACGTGGTACAAGAACCCAAGTACTATTGTGCTTAATGGAATCAAGCTCTGTCTGCGCATAGTAATAATCCAAGGTGGAGAAGAAAGTGTCTCCTCAATGAGGAAGGCTCAGTAGAGGTGAAGGAAGAATGGTAGACATCAAGGCAAAATTCAAAAAGTGATTATCCTCAACAACATGCTTTTAGACCGAGTAACATGATGAGAATGGCTTCCACTAGATTTAGGAAATTGACGAAGGCCTGAATCTTTCATAGTCTCATATAACCAACGAGGAACCCTCTTGGTGAGGATCCTCCTCTATAACCTCTATATTTGAATCTAAAGAAGCCCCCTTTGAAACCAAAGGTGGTAGAGGAGCTGAGACAAGAGGCAGAGGAGCAGCCAAAGTAGAAGGCTGAGGTAAAGGAGAAGGACCGGGAGATGAAGTTGAAGGTAGAGGAAGAAGCTCACTCTTTTAAGGTACATGAAGGATACTCATCAAAAATAACATCATAACATCATGATTGATGGTGGCTAGTAAGTTGTAGTTGCAGGATCCCAAAGTTCATAGGCCTTGGATATAGAATTATACCCAAGGAAAATGTGCGGCATGGATTTAGAATCCAACGTAGAGTGATGCTCTTTAGTTACATGCACATAAGCCTTGCAACCAAATATTGGGAGATAAGCACAAGAGGGTTTGATGCCCAATAATGCCTCATACGAGTTTTACCTATGGTACAGCTGATGTAGGCAATCTATTCCAAATGTGAACTCCAATAGCTGATGCCTCAGCCTATAATTTCTTGGCCAAGCCACTATGCTCAAGTATAGTCCTCGACCCATCTCAATGATAGACTAATTCTTACATCCACAAAAAACCCATTCTAGGATGGAGGATAAGTTGTAGTAAACTAGCATCGCGAATGCAAAGATTCTTCAAATACTTGTCAAACTCATGTGAGAGAAACTCTCCCCCTTTATCAATACACAAAGATTTTGCCTTCTTGGAGTCCCATTGTTTTTCCCACTTTGACTTTCCAATCATGAAATATGGATAAAGATTGATCCTTAGACTGAAGAAAGAAAGCCCAAGTATACTTGGAGTAGTCAGTCGTCAACAATAATCATCATATGTAAAGAGCCTTATTCAAAGATTTTGTAGACATAGGACAACACAAGTCTACATGAACAAGCTCGAGTGGTTTGGTAGATATGTGCGATGCCTCCTTAGGGAAAGGTAATCGATGTTGCTTGCCATGGAGAAATGGTTGTGCACACACCAACTGGGGTACTGATGGATGATTAAGCATCAACCAAACCATGTTTATATGCCTATTGCAAATAAAAGAAGCTCAAGTGGCAAAAGCATGCATGCCATAACACAGAATCTGTAGACGTAGAATGCAAGGCCAAAGTAGAGGTGCATAAAATAGGAATAGTACCAGCACCTTTGATGGAAATTGTAAAAGAGTCATCGAGACTGATGTCCACTGGTTGCTTAGAGAAGGAAGAACACCAATCAAGACGATTAGTGTGTGAGAAGTTGTGCTACTATCTATAATCCAAGCATGAAACCTGAAAGAGATGAAAGTTGATGAAAGTCAAAGTGGGGCTATCAATGTAGATAAACAACTGATCAATAGTAGTTGAAGTAGATGTAGACACCTCAAAGCCATATCACCTCAATTTTTGCAGTAGAACAAACAACACGATATTCTGCCTTTGAGGAGGATAATGCAATAGTGGGTTGCTTTTTACTACTCAAGGAAATAGCACCAGAACCACGTGTAAACCAATGACATGCAGTCGATTAGTTAGTGTTAATATCACCAACCTAGTGAGAATCAGAATAGCCAACTAACCGATCCCCCTTCCACCAATAGAAGATACCCCGATCAAGAAAATTATTCAAATAGTGCAGGATGCACTGGCAGGTGGGATTTGTGAGGGTTAATTGAAAATGAACTCAAAACACAAACAAAAAAGAAAACATCCAATCTAGAATGAGTAATCCAAATCAAAGATTTGACAATCTACCTTTATAGAGCATGATCACATGGTGGTGAAGCAAATCTTAGCATTAGGGTCCATCGAAGAAGAGATGGAACCATGCACCTTGAAATGCTATAAAATCTCCTTTGCAATACTTGCGTTGAGAGAGAAAAATACCCTGAGGACTCTACCAAACTTCAAAACCAAGGAAAAATGAAGAACTCAAGGTTGATCAACTCAAACTCGTGGCTAAGATCAGCCACCATGACAAACAAAATCCCACTCTTATGACTTCCTATAAAGATCAAGCCATCCACATACACAATGATAATGGCAAATAAGACCATCTTTAACAAAAATGTAAAGATTGGAACATGAATGTGATCACCAAAGACCAACCACCAATGACCAATCTTCAGAAAGAAGGTGTCAATGCACTAGTACCACACACGATGAGCCTACTTCAATCCATATAGATCTTTACAAAGTTGGTACACAATATGCTCTTTTCTTTTTGCAACAACAATATCAAGTGGTTGCTCAACATAGACCTCCTCTTGAAGGTCACCATTAAGAAGAGCAGATTTGACATCCATCTATAAAATAGGCCACCCATGATGGGTAAGAAGAGCCAAAATAATCCTAATGGTAGTAATCGACACTGTAGGAATAAAAGCCTCATCAAAATCAACACTAACTCTCTAGGAGTAGCCCTTCACAACAAGATGTTCTTCGTGTTTGTCTAAAGTTCCATCGTCATAATACTTGTTCTTATAGACCCAACGAACTTTGATTACCTTGCATTGAGGTGGACGTGGTACAAGAACCCAAGTACTATTGTGCTTAATGGAATCAAGCTCTGTCTGCGCATAGTAATAATCCAAGGTGGAGAAGAAAGTGTCTCCTCAATGAGGAAGGCTCAGTAGAGGTGAAGGAAGAATGGTAGACATCAAGGCAAAATTCAAAAAGTGATTATCCTCAACAACATGCTTTTAGACCGAGTAACATGATGAGAATGGCTTCCACTAGATTTAGGAAATTGACGAAGGCCTGAATCTTTCATAGTCTCATATAACCAACGAGGAACCCTCTTGGTGAGGATCCTCCTCTATAACCTCTATATTTGAATCTAAAGAAGCCCCCTTTGAAACCAAAGGTGGTAGAGGAGCTGAGACAAGAGGCAGAGGAGCAGCCAAAGTAGAAGGCTGAGGTAAAGTAGAAGGACCGGGAGATGAAGTTGAAGGTAGAGGAAGAAGCTCACTCTTTTAAGGTACATGAAGGATACTCATCAAAAATAACATCATAACATCATGATTGATGGTGGCTAGTAAGTTGTAGTTGCAGGATCCCAAAGTTCATAGGCCTTGGATATAGAATTATACCCAAGGAAAATGTGCGGCATGGATTTAGAATCCAACGTAGAGTGATGCTCTTTAGTTACATGCACATAAGCCTTGCAACCAAATATTGGGAGATAAGCACAAGAGGGTTTGATGCCCAATAATGCCTCATACGAGTTTTACCTATGGTACAGCTGATGTAGGCAATCTATTCCAAATGTGAACTCCAATAGCTGATGCCTCAGCCTATAATTTCTTGGCCAAGCCACTATGCTCAAGTATAGTCCTCGACCCATCTCAATGATAGACTAATTCTTACATCCACAAAAAACCCATTCTAGGATGGAGGATAAGTTGTAGTAAACTAGCATCGCGAATGCAAAGATTCTTCAAATACTTGTCAAACTCATGTGAGAGAAACTCTCCCCCTTTATCAATACACAAAGATTTTGCCTTCTTGGAGTCCCATTGTTTTTCCCACTTTGACTTTCCAATCATGAAATATGGATAAAGATTGATCCTTAGACTGAAGAAAGAAAGCCCAAGTATACTTGGAGTAGTCAGTCGTCAACAATAATCATCATATGTAAAGAGCCTTATTCAAAGATTTTGTAGACATAGGACAACACAAGTCTACATGAACAAGCTCGAGTGGTTTGGTAGATATGTGCGATGCCTCCTTAGGGAAAGGTAATCGATGTTGCTTGCCATGGAGAAATGGTTGTGCACACACCAACTGGGGTACTGATGGATGATTAAGCATCAACCAAACCATGTTTATATGCCTATTGCAAATAAAAGAAGCTCAAGTGGCAAAAGCATGCATGCCATAACACAGAATCTGTAGACGTAGAATGCAAGGCCAAAGTAGAGGTGCATAAAATAGGAATAGTACCAGCACCTTTGATGGAAATTGTAAAAGAGTCATCGAGACTGATGTCCACTGGTTGCTTAGAGAAGGAAGAACACCAATCAAGACGATTAGTGTGTGAGAAGTTGTGCTACTATCTATAATCCAAGCATGAAACGTGAAAGAGATGAAAGTTGATGAAAGTCAAAGTGGGGCTATCAATGTAGATAAACAACTGATCAATAGTAGTTGAAGTAGATGTAGACACCTCAAAGCCATATCACCTCAATTTTTATCACCAACCTAGTGAGAATCAGAATAGCCAACTAACCGATCCCCCTTCCACCAATAGAAGATACCCCGATCAAGAAAATTATTCAAATAGTGCAGGATGCACTGGCAGGTGGGATTTGTGAGGGTTAATTGAAAATGAACTCAAAACACAAACAAAAAAGTAAACATCCAATCTAGAATGAGTAATCCAAATCAAAGATTTGACAATCTACCTTTATAGAGCATGATCACATGGTGGTGAAGCAAATCTTAGCATTAGGGTCCATCGAAGAAGAGATGGAACCATGCACCTTGAAATGCTATAAAATCTCCTTTGCAATACTTGCGTTGAGAGAGAAAAATACCCTGAGGACTCTACCAAACTTCAAAACCAAGGAAAAATGAAGAACTCAAGGTTGATCAACTCAAACTCATGGCTAAGATCAGCCACCATGACAAACAAAATCCCACTCTTATGACTTCCTATAAAGATCAAGCCATCCACATACACAATGATAATGGCAAATAAGACCATCTTTAACAAAAATGTAAAGATTGGAACATGAATGTGATCACCAAAGACCAACCACCAATGACCAATCTTCAGAAAGAAGGTGTCAATGCACTAGTACCACACACGATGAGCCTACTTCAATCCATATAGATCTTTACAAAGTTGGTACACAATATGCTCTTTTCTTTTTGCAACAACAATATCAAGTGGTTGCTCAACATAGACCTCCTCTTGAAGGTCACCATTAAGAAGAGCAGATTTGACATCCATCTATAAAATAGGCCACCCATGATGGGTAAGAAGAGCCAAAATAATCCTAATGGTAGTAATCGACACTGTAGGAATAAAAGCCTCATCAAAATCAACACTAACTCTCTAGGAGTAGCCCTTCACACCAAGATGTTCTTCGTGTTTGTCTAAAGTTCCATCGTCATAATACTTGTTCTTATAGACCCAACGAACTTTGATTACCTTGCATTGAGGTGGACGTGGTACAAGAACCCAAGTACTATTGTGCTTAATGGAATCAAGCTCTGTCTGCGCATAGTAATAATCCAAGGTGGAGAAGAAAGTGTCTCCTCAATGAGGAAGGCTCAGTAGAGGTGAAGGAAGAATGGTAGACATCAAGGCAAAATTCAAAAAGTGATTATCCTCAACAACATGCTTTTAGACCGAGTAACATGATGAGAATGGCTTCCACTAGATTTAGGAAATTGACGAAGGCCTGAATCTTTCATAGTCTCATATAACCAACGAGGAACCCTCTTGGTGAGGATCCTCCTCTATAACCTCTATATTTGAATCTAAAGAAGCCCCCTTTGAAACCAAAGGTGGTAGAGGAGCTGAGACAAGAGGCAGAGGAGCAGCCAAAGTAGAAGGCTGAGGTAAAGGAGAAGGACCGGGAGATGAAGTTGAAGGTAGAGGAAGAAGCTCACTCTTTTAAGGTACATGAAGGATACTCATCAAAAATAACATCATAACATCATGATTGATGGTGGCTAGTAAGTTGTAGTTGCAGGATCCCAAAGTTCATAGGCCTTGGATATAGAATTATACCCAAGGAAAATGTGCGGCATGGATTTAGAATCCAACGTAGAGTGATGCTCTTTAGTTACATGCACATAAGCCTTGCAACCAAATATTGGGAGATAAGCACAAGAGGGTTTGATGCCCAATAATGCCTCATACGAGTTTTACCTATGGTACAGCTGATGTAGGCAATCTATTCCAAATGTGAACTCCAATAGCTGATGCCTCAGCCTATAATTTCTTGGCCAAGCCACTATGCTCAAGTATAGTCCTCGACCCATCTCAATGATAGACTAATTCTTACATCCACAAAAAACCCATTCTAGGATGGAGGATAAGTTGTAGTAAACTAGCATCGCGAATGCAAAGATTCTTCAAATACTTGTCAAACTCATGTGAGAGAAACTCTCCCCCTTTATCAATACACAAAGATTTTGCCTTCTTGGAGTCCCATTGTTTTTCCCACTTTGACTTTCCAATCATGAAATATGGATAAAGATTGATCCTTAGACTGAAGAAAGAAAGCCCAAGTATACTTGGAGTAGTCAGTCGTCAACAATAATCATCATATGTAAAGAGCCTTATTCAAAGATTTTGTAGACATAGGACAACACAAGTCTACATGAACAAGCTCGAGTGGTTTGGTAGATATGTGCGATGCCTCCTTAGGGAAAGGTAATCGATGTTGCTTGCCATGGAGAAATGGTTGTGCACACACCAACTGGGGTGCTGATGGATGATTAAGCATCAACCAAACCATGTTTATATGCCTATTGCAAATAAAAGAAGCTCAAGTGGCAAAAGCATGCATGCCATAACACAGAATCTGTAGACGTAGAATGCAAGGCCAAAGTAGAGGTGCATAAAATAGGAATAGTACCAGCACCTTTGATGGAAATTGTAAAAGAGTCATCGAGACTGATGTCCCCTGGTTGCTTAGAGAAGGAAGAACACCAATCATGACGATTAGTGTGTGAGAAGTTGTGCTACTATCTATAATCCAAGCATGAAACCTGAAAGAGATGAAAGTTGATGAAAGTCAAAGTGGGGCTATCAATGTAGATAAACAACTGATCAATAGTAGTTGAAGTAGATGTAGACACCTCAAAGCCATATCACCTCAGTTTTTGCAGTAGAACAAACAACACGATATTCTGCCTTTGAGGAGGATAATGCAATAGTGGGTTGCTTTTTACTACTCAAGGAAATAGCACCAGAATATCATCAACCTAGTGAGACTCAGAATAGCCAACTAACCGATCCCCCTTCCACCAATAGAAGATACCCCGATCAAGAAAATTATTCAAATAGTGCAGGATGCACTGGCAGGTGGGATTTGTGAGGGTCAGCTGAAAATGAACTCAAGACACAAACAAAAAAGTAAACATCCAATCTAGAATGAGTAATCCAAATCAAAGATTTGACAATCTACCTTTATAGAGCATGATCACATGGTGGTGAAGCAAATCTTAGCATTAGGGTCCATCGAAGAAGAGATGGAACCATGCACCTTGAAATGCTATAAAATCTCCTTTGCAATACTTGCGTTGAGAGAGAAAAATACCCTGAGGAGTCTACCAAACTTCAAAACCAAGGAAAAATGAAGAACTCAAGGTTGATCAACTCAAACTCATGGCTAAGATCAGCCACCATGACAAACAAAATCCAACTCTTACGACTTCCTATAAAGATCAAGCCATCCACATACACAATGATAATGCCAAATAAGACCATCTTTAACAAATAAGACCATCTTTAACAAAAATGTAAAGATTGGAACATGAATGTGATCACCAAAGACCAACCACCAATGACCAATCTTCAGAAAGAAGGTGTCAATGCACTAGTACCACACACGATGAGCCTACTTCAATCCATATAGCTCTTTACAAAGTTGGTACACAATATGCGCAACAACAATATCAAGTGGTTGCTCAACATAGACCTCCTCTTGAAGGTCACCATTAAGAAGAGCAGATTTGACATCCATCTATAAAATAGGCCACCCACCCATGATGGGTAAGAAGAGCCAAAATAATCCTAATGGTAGTAATCGACACTGTAGGAATAAAAGCCTCATCAAAATCAACACTAACTCTCTAGGAGTAGCCCTTCACAACAAGATGTTCTTCGTGTTTGTCTAAAGTTCCATCCTCATAATACTTGTTCTTATAGACCCAACGAACTTTGATTACCTTGCATTGAGGTGGACGTGGTACAAGAACCCAAGTACTATTGTGCTTAATGGAATCAAGCTCTGTCTGCATAGTAATAATCCAAGGTGGAGAAGAAAGTGTCTCCTCAGAGAGGAAGGCTCAGTAGAGGTGAAGGAAGAATGGTAGACATCAAGGCAAAATTCAGAAAGTGATTATCCTCAACAGCATGCTTTTAGACCGAGTAACATGATGAGAATGACTTTCACTAGATTTCGGAAATTGACGAAGGCCTGAATCTTTCATAGTCTCATATAACCAACGAGGAACCCTCTTGGTGAGGATCCTCCTCAATAACCTCTATATTTGAATCTAAAGAAGCCCCCTTTGAAACCAAAGGTGGTAGAGGAGCTGAGACAAGAGGCAGAGGAGCAGCCAAAGTAGAAGGCTGAGGTAAAGTAGAAGGACCCGGAGATGAAGTTGAAGGTAGAGGAAGAAGCTCACTCTTATAAGGTACATGAAGGACACTCATCAAAAATAACATCATGACATCATGATTGTTGGTGGCTAGTAAGTTGTAGGTTGCAGGATCCCAAAGTTCATAGGCCTTGGATATAGAATTATACCCAAGGAAAATGTGCGGCATGGATTTAGAATCCAACTTAGAGTGATGCTCTTTAGTTACATGCACATAAGCCTTGCAACCAAATATTGGGAGATAAGCACAAGAGGGTTTGATGCCCAATAATGCCTCATACGAGTTTTACCTATGGTACAACTGATGTAGGCAATCTATTCCAAATGTGAACTCCAATAGCTGATGCCTCAGCCTATAATTTCTTGGCCAAGCCACTATGCTCAAGTATAGTCCTCGACCCATCTCAATGACAGACTAATTCTTACATCCACAAAAAACCCATTCTAGGATGGAGGATAAGTTGTAGTAAACTAGCATCGCGAATGCAAAGATTCTTCAAATACTTGTCAAACTCATGTGAGAGAAACTCTCCCCCTTTATCAATACACAAAGATTTTGCCTTCTTGGAGTCCCATTGTTTTTCCCACTTTGACTTTCCAATCATGAAATATGGATAAAGATTGATCCTTAGACTGAAGAAAGAAAGCCCAAGTATACTTGGAGTAGTCAGTCGTCAACAATAATCATCATATGTAAAGAGCCTTATTCAAAGATTTTGTAGACATAGGACAACACAAGTCTACATGAACAAGCT
This sequence comes from Cibotium barometz, assembly GCF_041138505.1. NCBI lineage: Eukaryota > Viridiplantae > Streptophyta > Polypodiopsida > Cyatheales > Cibotiaceae > Cibotium > Cibotium barometz. Next base: position 18,975,725 of record NC_141071.1, on the reverse strand, counting down.
CGAGTGGTTTGGTAGATATGTGCGATGCCTCCTTAGGGAAAGGTAATCGATGTTGCTTGCCATGGAGAAATGGTTGTGCACACACCAACTGGGGTGCTGATGGATGATTAAGCATCAACCAAACCATGTTTATATGCCTATTGCAAATAAAAGAAGCTCAAGTGGCAAAAGCATGCATGCCATAACACAGAATCTGTAGACGTAGAATGCAAGGCCAAAGTAGAGGTGCATAAAATAGGAATAGTACCAGCACCTTTGATGGAAATTGTAAAAGAGTCATCGAGACTGATGTCCCCTGGTTGCTTAGAGAAGGAAGAACACCAATCATGACGATTAGTGTGTGAGAAGTTGTGCTACTATCTATAATCCAAGCATGAAACCTGAAAGAGATGAAAGTTGATGAAAGTCAAAGTGGGGCTATCAATGTAGATAAACAACTGATCAATAGTGGTTGAAGTAGATGTAGACACCTCAAAGCCATATCACCTCAGTTTTTGCAGTAGAACAAACAACACGATATTCTGCCTTTGAGGAGGATAATGCAATAGTGGGTTGCTTTTTACTACTCAAGGAAATAGCACCAGAACCACGTGTAAACCAATAACATGCAGTCGATTGGTGAGTGTTAATATCACCAACCTAGTGAGACTCAGAATAGCCAACTAACCGATCCCCCTTCCACCAATAGAAGATACCCCGATCAAGAAAATTATTCAAATAGTGCAGGATGCACTGGCAGGTGGGATTTGTGAGGGTCAGCTGAAAATGAACTCAAGACACAAACAAAAAAGTAAACATCCAATCTAGAATGAGTAATCCAAATCAAAGATTTGACAATCTACCTTTATAGAGCATGATCACATGGTGGTGAAGCAAATCTTAGCATTAGGGTCCATCGAAGAAGAGATGGAACCATGCACCTTGAAATGCTATAAAATCTCCTTTGCAATACTTGCGTTGAAAGAGAAAAATACCCTGAGGAGTCTACCAAACTTCAAAACCAAGGAAAAATGAAGAACTCAAGGTTGATCAACTCAAACTCATGGCTAAGATCAGCCACCATGACAAACAAAATCCGACTCTTACGACTTCCTATAAAGATCAAGCCATCCACATACACAATGATAATGCCAAATAAGACCATCTTTAACAAATAAGACCATCTTTAACAAAAATGTAAAGATTGGAACATGAATGTGATCACCAAAGACCAACCACCAATGACCAATCTTCAGAAAGAAGGTGTCAATGCACTAGTACCACACACGATGAGCCTACTTCAATCCATATAGATCTTTACAAAGTTGGTACACAATATGCGCAACAACAATATCAAGTGGTTGCTCAACATAGACCTCCTCTTGAAGGTCACCATTAAGAAGAGCAGATTTGACATCCATCTATAAAATAGGCCACCCACCCATGATGGGTAAGAAGAGCCAAAATAATCCTAATGGTAGAAATCGACACTGTAGGAATAAAAGCCTCATCAAAATCAACACTAACTCTCTAGGAGTAGCCCTTCACAACAAGATGTTCTTCGTGTTTGTCTAAAGTTCCATCCTCATAATACTTGTTCTTATAGACCCAACGAACTTTGATTACCTTGCATTGAGGTGGACGTGGTACAAGAACCCAAGTACTATTGTGCTTAATGGAATCAAGCTCTGTCTGCATAGTAATTAATAATCCAAGGTGGAGAAGAAAGTGTCTCCTCAGAGAGGAAGGCTCAGTAGAGGTGAAGGAAGAATGGTAGACATCAAGGCAAAATTCAGAAAGTGATTATCCTCAACAGCATGCTTTTAGACCGAGTAACACGATGAGAATGACTTTCACTAGATTTCGGAAATTGACGAAGGCCTGAATCTTTCATAGTCTCATATAACCAACGAGGAACCCTCTTGGTGACTATCCTCCTCAATAACCTCTATATTTGAATCTAAAGAAGCCCCCTTTGAAACCAAAGGTGGTAGAGGAGCTGAGACAAGAGGCAGAGGAGCAGCCAAAGTAGAAGGCTGAGCTAAAGGAGAAGGACCCGGAGATGAAGTTGAAGGTAGAGGAAGAAGCTCACTCTTATAAGGTACATGAAGGACACTCATCAAAAATAACATCATGATTGATGGTGGCTAGTAAGTTGTAGGTTGCAGGATCCCAAAGTTCATAGGCCTTGGATATAGAATTATACCCAAGGAAAATGTGCGGCATGGATTTAGAATCCAACTTAGAGTGATGCTCTTTAGTTACATGCACATAAGCCTTGCAACCAAATATTGGGAGATAAGCACAAGAGGGTTTGATGCCCAATAATGCCTCATACGAGTTTTACCTATGGTACAACTGATGTAGGCAATCTATTCCAAATGTGAACTCCAATAGCTGATGCCTCAGCCTATAATTTCTTGGCCAAGCCACTATGCTCAAGTATAGTCCTCGACCCATCTCAATGACAGACTAATTCTTACATCCACAAAAAACCCATTCTAGGATGGAGGATAAGTTGTAGTAAACTGCAAAGATTCTTCAAATACTTGTCAAACTCATGTGAGAGAAACTCTCCCCCTTTATCAATACACAAAGATTTTGCCTTCTTGGAGTCCCATTGTTTTTCCCACTTTGACTTTCCAATCATGAAATATGGATAAAGATTGATCCTTAGACTGAAGAAAGAAAGCCCAAGTATACTTGGAGTAGTCAGGCGTCAACAATAATCATCATATGTAAAGAGCCTTATTCAAAGATTTTGTAGACATAGGACAACACAAGTCTACATGAACAAGCTCGAGTGGTTTGGTAGATATGTGCGATGCCTCCTTAGGGAAAGGTAATCGATGTTGCTTGCCATGGAGAAATGGTTGTGCACACACCAACTGGGGTGCTGATGGATGATTAAGCATCAACCAAACCATGTTTATATGCCTATTGCAAATAAAAGAAGCTCAAGTGGCAAAAGCATGCATGCCATAACACAGAATCTGTAGACGTAGAATGCAAGGCCAAAGTAGAGGTGCATAAAATAGGAATAGTACCAGCACCTTTGATGGAAATTGTAAAAGAGTCATCGAGACTGATGTCCCCTGGTTGCTTAGAGAAGGAAGAACACCAATCATGAGGATTAGTGTGTGAGAAGTTGTGCTACTATCTATAATCCAAGCATGAAACCTGAAAGAGATGAAAGTTGATGAAAGTCAAAGTGGGGCTATCAATGTAGATAAACAACTGATCAATAGTAGTTGAAGTAGATGTAGACACCTCAAAGCCATATCACCTCAGTTTTTGCAGTAGAACAAACAACACGATATTCTGCCTTTGAGGAGGATAATGCAATAGTGGGTTGCTTTTTACTACTCAAGGAAATAGCACCAGAACCACGTGTAAACCAATAACATGCAGTCGATTGGTGAGTGTTAATATCACCAACCTAGTGAGACTCAGAATAGCCAACTAACCGATCCCCCTTCCACCAATAGAAGATACCCCGATCAAGAAAATTATTCAAATAGTGCAGGATGCACTGGCAGGTGGGATTTGTGAGGGTCAGCTGAAAATGAACTCAAGACACAAACAAAAAAGAAAACATCCAATCTAGAATGAGTAATCCAAATCAAAGATTTGACAATCTACCTTTATAGAGCATGATCACATGGTGGTGAAGCAAATCTTAGCATTAGGGTCCATCGAAGAAGAGATGGAACCATGCACCTTGAAATGCTATAAAATCTCCTTTGCAATACTTGCGTTGAGAGAGAAAAATACCCTGAGGAGTCTACCAAACTTCAAAACCAAGGAAAAATGAAGAACTCAAGGTTGATCAACTCAAACTCATGGCTAAGATCAGCCACCATGACAAACAAAATCCAACTCTTACGACTTCCTATAAAGATCAAGCCATCCACATACACAATGATAATGCCAAATAAGACCATCTTTAACAAAAATGTAAAGATTGGAACATGAATGTGATCACCAAAGACCAACCACCAATGACCAATCTTCAGAAAGAAGGTGTCAATGCACTAGTACCACACACGATGAGCCTACTTCAATCCATATAGATCTTTACAAAGTTGGTACACAATATGCGCAACAACAATATCAAGTGGTTGCTCAACATAGACCTCCTCTTGAAGGTCACCATTAAGAAGAGCAGATTTGACATCCATCTATAAAATAGGCCACCCACCCATGATGGGTAAGAAGAGCCAAAATAATCCTAATGGTAGTAATCGACACTGTAGGAATAAAAGCCTCATCAAAATCAACACTAACTCTCTAGGAGTAGCCCTTCACAACAAGATGTTCTTCGTGTTTGTCTAAAGTTCCATCCTCATAATACTTGTTCTTATAGACCCAACGAACTTTGATTACCTTGCATTGAGGTGGACGTGGTACAAGAACCCAAGTACTATTGTGCTTAATGGAATCAAGCTCTGTCTGCATAGTAATAATCCAAGGTGGAGAAGAAAGTGTCTCCTCAGAGAGGAAGGCTCAGTAGAGGTGAAGGAAGAATGGTAGACATCAAGGCAAAATTCAGAAAGTGATTATCCTCAACAGCATGCTTTTAGACCGAGTAACACGATGAGAATGACTTTCACTAGATTTCGGAAATTGACGAAGGCCTGAATCTTTCATAGTCTCATATAACCAACGAGGAACCCTCTTGGTGAGGATCCTCCTCAATAACCTCTATATTTGAATCTAAAGAAGCCCCCTTTGAAACCAAAGGTGGTAGAGGAGCTGAGACAAGAGGCAGAGGAGCAGCCAAAGTAGAAGGCTGAGCTAAAGGAGAAGGACCCGGAGATGAAGTTGAAGGTAGAGGAAGAAGCTCACTCTTATAAGGTACATGAAGGACACTCATCAAAAATAACATCATGATTGATGGTGGCTAGTAAGTTGTAGGTTGCAGGATCCCAAAGTTCATAGGCCTTGGATATAGAATTATACCCAAGGAAAATGTGCGGCATGGATTTAGAATCCAACTTAGAGTGATGCTCTTTAGTTACATGCACATAAGCCTTGCAACCAAATATTGGGAGATAAGCACAAGAGGGTTTGATGCCCAATAATGCCTCATACGAGTTTTACCTATGGTACAACTGATGTAGGCAATCTATTCCAAATGTGAACTCCAATAGCTGATGCCTCAGCCTATAATTTCTTGGCCAAGCCACTATGCTCAAGTATAGTCCTCGACCCATCTCAATGACAGACTAATTCTTACATCCACAAAAAACCCATTCTAGGATGGAGGATAAGTTGTAGTAAACTGCAAAGATTCTTCAAATACTTGTCAAACTCATGTGAGAGAAACTCTCCCCCTTTATCAATACACAAAGATTTTGCCTTCTTGGAGTCCCATTGTTTTTCCCACTTTGACTTTCCAATCATGAAATATGGATAAAGATTGATCCTTAGACTGAAGAAAGAAAGCCCAAGTATACTTGGAGTAGTCAGGCGTCAACAATAATCATCATATGTAAAGAGCCTTATTCAAAGATTTTGTAGACATAGGACAACACAAGTCTACATGAACAAGCTCGAGTGGTTTGGTAGATATGTGCGATGCCTCCTTAGGGAAAGGTAATCGATGTTGCTTGCCATGGAGAAATGGTTGTGCACACACCAACTGGGGTGCTGATGGATGATTAAGCATCAACCAAACCATGTTTATATGCCTATTGCAAATAAAAGAAGCTCAAGTGGCAAAAGCATGCATGCCATAACACAGAATCTGTAGACGTAGAATGCAAGGCCAAAGTAGAGGTGCATAAAATAGGAATAGTACCAGCACCTTTGATGGAAATTGTAAAAGAGTCATCGAGACTGATGTCCCCTGGTTGCTTAGAGAAGGAAGAACACCAATCATGACGATTAGTGTGTGAGAAGTTGTGCTACTATCTATAATCCAAGCATGAAACCTGAAAGAGATGAAAGTTGATGAAAGTCAAAGTGGGGCTATCAATGTAGATAAACAACTGATCAATAGTGGTTGAAGTAGATGTAGACACCTCAAAGCCATATCACCTCAGTTTTTGCAGTAGAACAAACAACACGATATTCTGCCTTTGAGGAGGATAATGCAATAGTGGGTTGCTTTTTACTACTCAAGGAAATAGCACCAGAACCACGTGTAAACCAATAACATGCAGTCGATTGGTGAGTGTTAATATCACCAACCTAGTGAGACTCAGAATAGCCAACTAACCGATCCCCCTTCCACCAATAGAAGATACCCCGATCAAGAAAATTATTCAAATAGTGCAGGATGCACTGGCAGGTGGGATTTGTGAGGGTCAGCTGAAAATGAACTCAAGACACAAACAAAAAAGTAAACATCCAATCTAGAATGAGTAATCCAAATCAAAGATTTGACAATCTACCTTTATAGAGCATGATCACATGGTGGTGAAGCAAATCTTAGCATTAGGGTCCATCGAAGAAGAGATGGAACCATGCACCTTGAAATGCTATAAAATCTCCTTTGCAATACTTGCGTTGAGAGAGAAAAATACCCTGAGGAGTCTACCAAACTTCAAAACCAAGGAAAAATGAAGAACTCAAGGTTGATCAACTCAAACTCATGGCTAAGATCAGCCACCATGACAAACAAAATCCGACTCTTACGACTTCCTATAAAGATCAAGCCATCCACATACACAATGATAATGCCAAATAAGACCATCTTTAACAAATAAGACCATCTTTAACAAAAATGTAAAGATTGGAACATGAATGTGATCACCAAAGACCAACCACCAATGACCAATCTTCAGAAAGAAGGTGTCAATGCACTAGTACCACACACGATGAGCCTACTTCAATCCATATAGCTCTTTACAAAGTTGGTACACAATATGCGCAACAACAATATCAAGTGGTTGCTCAACATAGACCTCCTCTTGAAGGTCACCATTAAGAAGAGCAGATTTGACATCCATCTATAAAATAGGCCACCCACCCATGATGGGTAAGAAGAGCCAAAATAATCCTAATGGTAGTAATCGACACTGTAGGAATAAAAGCCTCATCAAAATCAACACTAACTCTCTAGGAGTAGCCCTTCACAACAAGATGTTCTTCGTGTTTGTCTAAAGTTCCATCCTCATAATACTTGTTCTTATAGACCCAACGAACTTTGATTACCTTGCATTGAGGTGGACGTGGTACAAGAACCCAAGTACTATTGTGCTTAACGGAATCAAGCTCTGTCTGCATAGTAATTAATAATCCAAGGTGGAGAAGAAAGTGTCTCCTCAGAGAGGAAGGCTCAGTAGAGGTGAAGGAAGAATGGTAGACATCAAGGCAAAATTCAGAAAGTGATTATCCTCAACAGCATGCTTTTAGACCGAGTAACATGATGAGAATGACTTTCACTAGATTTCGGAAATTGACGAAGGCCTGAATCTTTCATAGTCTCATATAACCAACGAGGAACCCTCTTGGTGAGGATCCTCCTCAATAACCTCTATATTTGAATCTAAAGAAGCCCCCTTTGAAACCAAAGGTGGTAGAGGAGCTGAGACAAGAGGCAGAGGAGCAGCCAAAGTAGAAGGCTGAGCTAAAGGAGAAGGACCCGGAGATGAAGTTGAAGGTAGAGGAAGAAGCTCACTCTTATAAGGTACATGAAGGACACTCATCAAAAATAACATCATGACATCATGATTGATGGTGGCTAGTAAGTTGTAGGTTGCAGGATCCCAAAGTTCATAGGCCTTGGATATAGAATTATACCCAAGGAAAATGTGCGGCATGGATTTAGAATCCAACTTAGAGTGATGCTCTTTAGTTACATGCACATAAGCCTTGCAACCAAATATTGGGAGATAAGCACAAGAGGGTTTGATGCCCAATAATGCCTAATACGAGTTTTACCTATGGTACAACTGATGTAGGCAATCTATTCCAAATGTGAACTCCAATAGCTGATGCCTCAGCCTATAATTTCTTGGCCAAGCCACTATGCTCAAGTATAGTCCTCGACCCATCTCAATGACAGACTAATTCTTACATCCACAAAAAACCCATTCTAGGATGGAGGATAAGTTGTAGTAAACTAGCATCGCGAATGCAAAGATTCTTCAAATACTTGTCAAACTCATGTGAGAGAAACTCTCCCCCTTTATCAATACACAAAGATTTTGCCTTCTTGGAGTCCCATTGTTTTTCCCACTTTGACTTTCCAATCATGAAATATGGATAAAGATTGATCCTTAGACTGAAGAAAGAAAGCCCAAGTATACTTGGAGTAGTCAGTCGTCAACAATAATCATCATATGTAAAGAGCCTTATTCAAAGATTTTGTAGACATAGGACAACACAAGTCTACATGAACAAGCTCGAGTGGTTTGGTAGATATGTGCGATGCCTCCTTAGGGAAAGGTAATCGATGTTGCTTGCCATGGAGAAATGGTTGTGCACACACCAACTGGGGTGCTGATGGATGATTAAGCATCAACCAAACCATGTTTATATGCCTATTGCAAATAAAAGAAGCTCAAGTGGCAAAAGCATGCATGCCATAACACAGAATCTGTAGACGTAGAATGCAAGGCCAAAGTAGAGGTGCATAAAATAGGAATAGTACCAGCACCTTTGATGGAAATTGTAAAAGAGTCATCGAGACTGATGTCCCCTGGTTGCTTAGAGAAGGAAGAACACCAATCATGACGATTAGTGTGTGAGAAGTTGTGCTACTATCTATAATCCAAGCATGAAACCTGAAAGAGATGAAAGTTGATGAAAGTCAAAGTGGGGCTATCAATGTAGATAAACAACTGATCGATAGTGGTTGAAGTAGATGTAGACACCTCAAAGCCATATCACCTCAGTTTTTGCAGTAGAACAAACAACACGATATTCTGCCTTTGAGGAGGATAATGCAATAGTGGGTTGCTTTTTACTACTCAAGGAAATAGCACCAGAACCACGTGTAAACCAATAACATGCAGTCGATTGGTGAGTGTTAATATCACCACCCTAGTGAGACTCAGAATAGCCAACTAACCGATCCCCCTTCCACCAATAGAAGATACCCCGATCAAGAAAATTATTCAAATAGTGCAGGATGCACTGGCAGGTGGGATTTGTGAGGGTCAGCTGAAAATGAACTCAAGACACAAACAAAAAGTAAACATCCAATCTAGAATGAGTAATCCAAATCAAAGATTTGACAATCTACCTTTATAGAGCATGATCACATGGTGGTGAAGCAAATCTTAGCATTAGGGTCCATCGAAGAAGAGATGGAACCATGCACCTTGAAATGCTATAAAATCTCCTTTGCAATACTTGCGTTGAGAGAGAAAAATACCCTGAGGACTCTACCAAACTTCAAAACCAAGGAAAAATGAAGAACTCAAGGTTGATCAACTCAAACTCATGGCTAAGATCAGCCACCATGACAAACAAAATCCAACTCTTACGACTTCCTATAAAGATCAAGCCATCCACATACACAATGATAATGCCAAATAAGACCATCTTTAACAAATAAGACCATCTTTAACAAAAATGTAAAGATTGGAACATGAATGTGATCACCAAAGACCAACCACCAATGACCAATCTTCAGAAAGAAGGTGTCAATGCACTAGTACCACACACGATGAGCCTACTTCAATCCATATAGATCTTTACAAAGTTGGTACACAATATGCGCAACAACAATATCAAGTGGTTTCTCAACATAGACCTCCTCTTGAAGGTCACCATTAAGAAGAGCAGATTTGACATCCATCTATAAAATAGGCCACCCACCCATGATGGGTAAGAAGAGCCAAAATAATCCTAATGGTAGTAATCGACACTGTAGGAATAAAAGCCTCATCAAAATCAACACTAACTCTCTAGGAGTAGCCCTTCACAACAAGATGTTCTTCGTGTTTGTCTAAAGTTCCATCCTCATAATACTTGTTCTTATAGACCCAACGAACTTTGATTACCTTGCATTGAGGTGGACGTGGTACAAGAACCCAAGTACTATTGTGCTTAATGGAATCAAGCTCTGTCTGCATAGTAATAATCCAAGGTGGAGAAGAAAGTGTCTCCTCAGAGAGGAAGGCTCAGTAGAGGTGAAGGAAGAATGGTAGACATCAAGGCAAAATTCAGAAAGTGATTATCCTCAACAGCATGCTTTTAGACCGAGTAACATGATGAGAATGACTTTCACTAGATTTCGGAAATTGACGAAGGCCTGAATCTTTCATAGTCTCATATAACCAACGAGGAACCCTCTTGGTGAGGATCCTCCTCAATAACCTCTATATTTGAATCTAAAGAAGCCCCCTTTGAAACCAAAGGTGGTAGAGGAGCTGAGACAAGAGGCGGAGGAGCAGGAGATGAAGTTGAAGGTAGAGGAAGAAGCTCACTCTTATAAGGTACATGAAGGACACTCATAAAAAATAACATCATGATTGATGGTGGCTAGTAAGTTGTAGGTTGCAGGATCCCAAAGTTCATAGGCCTTGGATATAGAATTATACCCAAGGAAAATGTGCGGCATGGATTTAGAATCCAACTTAGAGTGATGCTCTTTAGTTACATGCACATAAGCCTTGCAACCAAATATTGGGAGATAAGCACAAGAGGGTTTGATGCCCAATAATGCCTCATACGAGTTTTACCTATGGTACAACTGATGTAGGCAATCTATTCCAAATGTGAAGTCCAATAGCTGATGCCTCAACCTATAATTTCTTGGCCAAGCCACTATGCTCAAGTATAGTCCTCGACCCATCTCAATGACAGACTAATTCTTACATCCACAAAAAACCCATTCTAGGATGGAGGATAAGTTGTAGTAAACTGCAAAGATTCTTCAAATACTTGTCAAACTCATGTGAGAGAAACTCTCCCCCTTTATCAATACACAAAGATTTTGCCTTCTTGGAGTCCCATTGTTTTTCCCACTTTGACTTTCCAATCATGAAATATGGATAAAGATTGATCCTTAGACTGAAGAAAGAAAGCCCAAGTATACTTGGAGTAGTCAGGCGTCAACAATAATCATCATATGTAAAGAGCCTTATTCAAAGATTTTGTAGACATAGGACAACACAAGTCTACATGAACAAGCTCGAGTGGTTTGGTAGATATGTGCGATGCCTCCTTAGGGAAAGGTAATCGATGTTGCTTGCCATGGAGAAATGGTTGTGCACACACCAACTGGGGTGCTGATGGATGATTAAGCATCAACCAAACCATGTTTATATGCCTATTGCAAATAAAAGAAGCTCAAGTGGCAAAAGCATGCATGCCATAACACAGAATCTGTAGACGTAGAATGCAAGGCCAAAGTAGAGGTGCATAAAATAGGAATAGTACCAGCACCTTTGATGGAAATTGTAAAAGAGTCATCGAGACTGATGTCCCCTGGTTGCTTAGAGAAGGAAGAACACCAATCATGAGGATTAGTGTGTGAGAAGTTGTGCTACTATCTATAATCCAAGCATGAAACCTGAAAGAGATGAAAGTTGATGAAAGTCAAAGTGGGGCTATCAATGTAGATAAACAACTGATCAATAGTAGTTGAAGTAGATGTAGACACCTCAAAGCCATATCACCTCAATTTTTGCAGTAGAACAAACAACACGATATTCTGCCTTTGAGGAGGATAATGCAATAGTGGGTTGCTTTTTACTACTCAAGGAAATAGCACCAGAACCACGTGTAAACCAATAACATGCAGTCGATTGGTGAGTGTTAATATCACCAACCTAGTGAGACTCAGAATAGCCAACTAACCGATCCCCCTTCCACCAATAGAAGATACCCCGATCAAGAAAATTATTCAAATAGTGCAGGATGCACTGGCAGGTGGGATTTGTGAGGGTCAGCTGAAAATGAACTCAAGACACAAACAAAAAAGAAAACATCCAATCTAGAATGAGTAATCCAAATCAAAGATTTGACAATCTACCTTTATAGAGCATGATCACATGGTGGTGAAGCAAATCTTAGCATTAGGGTCCATCGAAGAAGAGATGGAACCATGCACCTTGAAATGCTATAAAATCTCCTTTGCAATACTTGCGTTGAGAGAGAAAAATACCCTGAGGAGTCTACCAAACTTCAAAACCAAGGAAAAATGAAGAACTCAAGGTTGATCAACTCAAACTCATGGCTAAGATCAGCCACCATGACAAACAAAATCCAACTCTTACGACTTCCTATAAAGATCAAGCCATCCACATACACAATGATAATGCCAAATAAGACCATCTTTAACAAAAATGTAAAGATTGGAACATGAATGTGATCACCAAAGACCAACCACCAATGACCAATCTTCAGAAAGAAGGTGTCAATGCACTAGTACCACACACGATGAGCCTACTTCAATCCATATAGATCTTTACAAAGTTGGTACACAATATGCGCAACAACAATATCAAGTGGTTGCTCAACATAGACCTCCTCTTGAAGGTCACCATTAAGAAGAGCAGATTTGACATCCATCTATAAAATAGGCCACCCACCCATGATGGGTAAGAAGAGCCAAAATAATCCTAATGGTAGTAATCGACACTGTAGGAATAAAAGCCTCATCAAAATCAACACTAACTCTCTAGGAGTAGCCCTTCACAACAAGATGTTCTTCGTGTTTGTCTAAAGTTCCATCCTCATAATACTTGTTCTTATAGACCCAACGAACTTTGATTACCTTGCATTGAGGTGGACGTGGTACAAGAACCCAAGTACTATTGTGCTTAATGGAATCAAGCTCTGTCTGCATAGTAATTAATAATCCAAGGTGGAGAAGAAAGTGTCTCCTCAGAGAGGAAGGCTCAGTAGAGGTGAAGGAAGAATGGTAGACATCAAGGCAAAATTCAGAAAGTGATTATCCTCAACAGCATGCTTTTTAGACCGAGTAACATGATGAGAATGACTTTCACTAGATTTCGGAAATTGACGAAGGCCTGAATCTTTCATAGTCTCATATAACCAACGAGGAACCCTCTTGGTGAGGATCCTCCTCAATAACCTCTATATTTGAATCTAAAGAAGCCCCCTTTGAAACCAAAGGTGGTAGAGGAGCTGAGACAAGAGGCAGAGGAGCAGCCAAAGTAGAAGGCTGAGCTAAAGGAGAAGGACCCGGAGATGAAGTTGAAGGTAGAGGAAGAAGCTCACTCTTATAAGGTACATGAAGGACACTCATCAAAAATAACATCATGATTGATGGTGGCTAGTAAGTTGTAGGTTGCAGGATCCCAAAGTTCATAGGCCTTGGATATAGAATTATACCCAAGGAAAATGTGCGGCATGGATTTAGAATCCAACTTAGAGTGATGCTCTTTAGTTACATGCACATAAGCCTTGCAGCCAAATATTGGGAGATAAGCACAAGAGGGTTTGATGCCCAATAATGCCTCATACGAGTTTTACCTATGGTACAACTGATGTAGGCAATCTATTCCAAATGTGAACTCCAATAGCTGATGCCTCAGCCTATAATTTCTTGGCCAAGCCACTATGCTCAAGTATAGTCCTCGACCCATCTCAATGACAGACTAATTCTTACATCCACAAAAAACCCATTCTAGGATGGAGGATAAGTTGTAGTAAACTAGCATCGCGAATGCAAAGATTCTTCAAATACTTGTCAAACTCATGTGAGAGAAACTCTCCCCCTTTATCAATACACAAAGATTTTGCCTTCTTGGAGTCCCATTGTTTTTCCCACTTTGACTTTCCAATCATGAAATATGGATAAAGATTGATCCTTAGACTGAAGAAAGAAAGCCCAAGTATACTTGGAGTAGTCAGTCGTCAACAATAATCATCATATGTAAAGAGCCTTATTCAAAGATTTTGTAGACATAGGACAACACAAGTCTACATGAACAAGCTCGAGTGGTTTGGTAGATATGTGCGATGCCTCCTTAGGGAAAGGTAATCGATGTTGCTTGCCATGGAGAAATGGTTGTGCACACACCAACTGGGGTGCTGATGGATGATTAAGCATCAACCAAACCATGTTTATATGCCTATTGCAAATAAAAGAAGCTCAAGTGGCAAAAGCATGCATGCCATAACACAGAATCTGTAGACGTAGAATGCAAGGCCAAAGTAGAGGTGCATAAAATAGGAATAGTACCAGCACCTTTGATGGAAATTGTAAAAGAGTCATCGAGACTGATGTCCCCTGGTTGCTTAGAGAAGGAAGAACACCAATCATGACGATTAGTGTGTGAGAAGTTGTGCTACTATCTATAATCCAAGCATGAAACCTGAAAGAGATGAAAGTTGATGAAAGTCAAAGTGGGGCTATCAATGTAGATAAACAACTGATCAATAGTGGTTGAAGTAGATGTAGACACCTCAAAGCCATATCACCTCAGTTTTTGCAGTAGAACAAACAACACGATATTCTGCCTTTGAGGAGGATAATGCAATAGTGGGTTGCTTTTTACTACTCAAGGAAATAGCACCAGAACCACGTGTAAACCAATAACATGCAGTCGATTGGTGAGTGTTAATATCACCAACCTAGTGAGACTCAGAATAGCCAACTAACCGATCCCCCTTCCACCAATAGAAGATACCCCGATCAAGAAAATTATTCAAATAGTGCAGGATGCACTGGCAGGTGGGATTTGTGAGGGTCAGCTGAAAATGAACTCAAGACACAAACAAAAAAGAAAACATCCAATCTAGAATGAGTAATCCAAATCAAAGATTTGACAATCTACCTTTATAGAGCATGATCACATGGTGGTGAAGCAAATCTTAGCATTAGGGTCCATCGAAGAAGAGATGGAACCATGCACCTTGAAATGCTATAAAATCTCCTTTGCAATACTTGCGTTGAGAGAGAAAAATACCCTGAGGAGTCTACCAAACTTCAAAACCAAGGAAAAATGAAGAACTCAAGGTTGATCAACTCAAACTCATGGCTAAGATCAGCCACCATGACAAACAAAATCCAACTCTTACGACTTCCTATAAAGATCAAGCCATCCACATACACAGTGATAATGCCAAATAAGACCATCTTTAACAAAAATGTAAAGATTGGAACATGAATGTGATCACCAAAGACCAACCACCAATGACCAATCTTCAGAAAGAAGGTGTCAATGCACTAGTACCACACACGATGAGCCTACTTCAATCCATATAGATCTTTACAAAGTTGGTACACAATATGCGCAACAACAATATCAAGTGGTTGCTCAACATAGACCTCCTCTTGAAGGTCACCATTAAGAAGAGCAGATTTGACATCCATCTATAAAATAGGCCACCCACCCATGATGGGTAAGAAGAGCCAAAATAATCCTAATGGTAGTAATCGACACTGTAGGAATAAAAGCCTCATCAAAATCAACACTAACTCTCTAGGAGTAGCCCTTCACAACAAGATGTTCTTCGTGTTTGTCTAAAGTTCCATCCTCATAATACTTGTTCTTATAGACCCAACGAACTTTGATTACCTTGCATTGAGGTGGACGTGGTACAAGAACCCAAGTACTATTGTGCTTAATGGAATCAAGCTCTGTCTGCATAGTAATTAATAATCCAAGGTGGAGAAGAAAGTGTCTCCTCAGAGAGGAAGGCTCAGTAGAGGTGAAGGAAGAATGGTAGACATCAAGGCAAAATTCAGAAAGTGATTATCCTCAACAGCATGCTTTTAGACCGAGTAACATGATGAGAATGACTTTCACTAGATTTCGGAAATTGACGAAGGCCTGAATCTTTCATAGTCTCATATAACCAACGAGGAACCCTCTTGGTGAGGATCCTCCTCAATAACCTCTATATTTGAATCTAAAGAAGCCCCCTTTGAAACCAAAGGTGGTAGAGGAGCTGAGACAAGAGGCAGAGGAGCAGCCAAAGTAGAAGGCTGAGCTAAAGGAGAAGGACCCGGAGATGAAGTTGAAGGTAGAGGAAGAAGCTCACTCTTATAAGGTACATGAAGGACACTCATCAAAAATAACATCATGATTGATGGTGGCTAGTAAGTTGTAGGTTGCAGGATCCCAAAGTTCATAGGCCTTGGATATAGAATTATACCCAAGGAAAATGTGCGGCATGGATTTAGAATCCAACTTAGAGTGATGCTCTTTAGTTACATGCACATAAGCCTTGCAGCCAAATATTGGGAGATAAGCACAAGAGGGTTTGATGCCCAATAATGCCTCATACGAGTTTTACCTATGGTACAACTGATGTAGGCAATCTATTCCAAATGTGAACTCCAATAGCTGATGCCTCAGCCTATAATTTCTTGGCCAAGCCACTATGCTCAAGTATAGTCCTCGACCCATCTCAATGACAGACTAATTCTTACATCCACAAAAAACCCATTCTAGGATGGAGGATAAGTTGTAGTAAACTAGCATCGCGAATGCAAAGATTCTTCAAATACTTGTCAAACTCATGTGAGAGAAACTCTCCCCCTTTATCAATACACAAAGATTTTGCCTTCTTGGAGTCCCATTGTTTTTCCCACTTTGACTTTCCAATCATGAAATATGGATAAAGATTGATCCTTAGACTGAAGAAAGAAAGCCCAAGTATACTTGGAGTAGTCAGTCGTCAACAATAATCATCATATGTAAAGAGCCTTATTCAAAGATTTTGTAGACATAGGACAACACAAGTCTACATGAACAAGCTCGAGTGGTTTGGTAGATATGTGCGATGCCTCCTTAGGGAAAGGTAATCGATGTTGCTTGCCATGGAGAAATGGTTGTGCACACACCAACTGGGGTGCTGATGGATGATTAAGCATCAACCAAACCATGTTTATATGCCTATTGCAAATAAAAGAAGCTCAAGTGGCAAAAGCATGCATGCCATAACACAGAATCTGTAGACGTAGAATGCAAGGCCAAAGTAGAGGTGCATAAAATAGGAATAGTACCAGCACCTTTGATGGAAATTGTAAAAGAGTCATCGAGACTGATGTCCCCTGGTTGCTTAGAGAAGGAAGAACACCAATCATGACGATTAGTGTGTGAGAAGTTGTGCTACTATCTATAATCCAAGCATGAAACCTGAAAGAGATGAAAGTTGATGAAAGTCAAAGTGGGGCTATCAATGTAGATAAACAACTGATCAATAGTGGTTGAAGTAGATGTAGACACCTCAAAGCCATATCACCTCAGTTTTTGCAGTAGAACAAACAACACGATATTCTGCCTTTGAGGAGGATAATGCAATAGTGGGTTGCTTTTTACTACTCAAGGAAATAGCACCAGAACCACGTGTAAACCAATAACATGCAGTCGATTGGTGAGTGTTAATATCACCAACCTAGTGAGACTCAGAATAGCCAACTAACCGATCCCCCTTCCACCAATAGAAGATACCCCGATCAAGAAAATTATTCAAATAGTGCAGGATGCACTGGCAGGTGGGATTTGTGAGGGTCAGCTGAAAATGAACTCAAGACACAAACAAAAAAGAAAACATCCAATCTAGAATGAGTAATCCAAATCAAAGATTTGACAATCTACCTTTATAGAGCATGATCACATGGTGGTGAAGCAAATCTTAGCATTAGGGTCCATCGAAGAAGAGATGGAACCATGCACCTTGAAATGCTATAAAATCTCCTTTGCAATACTTGCGTTGAGAGAGAAAAATACCCTGAGGAGTCTACCAAACTCAAAACCAAGGAAAAATGAAGAACTCAAGGTTGATCAACTCAAACTCATGGCTAAGATCAGCCACCATGACAAACAAAATCCAACTCTTACGACTTCCTATAAAGATCAAGCCATCCACATACACAGTGATAATGCCAAATAAGACCATCTTTAACAAAAATGTAAAGATTGGAACATGAATGTGATCACCAAAGACCAACCACCAATGACCAATCTTCAGAAAGAAGGTGTCAATGCACTAGTACCACACACGATGAGCCTACTTCAATCCATATAGATCTTTACAAAGTTGGTACACAATATGCGCAACAACAATATCAAGTGGTTGCTCAACATAGACCTCCTCTTGAAGGTCACCATTAAGAAGAGCAGATTTGACATCCATCTATAAAATAGGCCACCCACCCATGATGGGTAAGAAGAGCCAAAATAATCCTAATGGTAGTAATCGACACTGTAGGAATAAAAGCCTCATCAAAATCAACACTAACTCTCTAGGAGTAGCCCTTCACAACAAGATGTTCTTCGTGTTTGTCTAAAGTTCCATCCTCATAATACTTGTTCTTATAGACCCAACGAACTTTGATTACCTTGCATTGAGGTGGACGTGGTATAAGAACCCAAGTACTATTGTGCTTAATGGAATCAAGCTCTGTCTGCATAGTAATTAATAATCCAAGGTGGAGAAGAAAGTGTCTCCTCAGAGAGGAAGGCTCAGTAGAGGTGAAGGAAGAATGGTAGACATCAAGGCAAAATTCAGAAAGTGATTATCCTCAACAGCATGCTTTTAGACCGAGTAACATGATGAGAATGACTTTCACTAGATTTCGGAAATTGACGAAGGCCTGAATCTTTCATAGTCTCATATAACCAACGAGGAACCCTCTTGGTGAGGATCCTCCTCAATAACCTCTATATTTGAATCTAAAGAAGCCCCCTTTGAAACCAAAGGTGGTAGAGGAGCTGAGACAAGAGGCAGAGGAGCAGCCAAAGTAGAAGGCTGAGCTAAAGGAGAAGGACCCGGAGATGAAGTTGAAGGTAGAGGAAGAAGCTCACTCTTATAAGGTACATGAAGGACACTCATCAAAAATAACATCATGATTGATGGTGGCTAGTAAGTTGTAGGTTGCAGGATCCCAAAGTTCATAGGCCTTGGATATAGAATTATACCCAAGGAAAATGTGCGGCATGGATTTAGAATCCAACTTAGAGTGATGCTCTTTAGTTACATGCACATAAGCCTTGCAGCCAAATATTGGGAGATAAGCACAAGAGGGTTTGATGCCCAATAATGCCTCATACGAGTTTTACCTATGGTACAACTGATGTAGGCAATCTATTCCAAATGTGAACTCCAATAGCTGATGCCTCAGCCTATAATTTCTTGGCCAAGCCACTATGCTCAAGTATAGTCCTCGACCCATCTCAATGACAGACTAATTCTTACATCCACAAAAAACCCATTCTAGGATGGAGGATAAGTTGTAGTAAACTAGCATCGCGAATGCAAAGATTCTTCAAATACTTGTCAAACTCATGTGAGAGAAACTCTCCCCCTTTATCAATACACAAAGATTTTGCCTTCTTGGAGTCCCATTGTTTTTCCCACTTTGACTTTCCAATCATGAAATATGGATAAAGATTGATCCTTAGACTGAAGAAAGAAAGCCCAAGTATACTTGGAGTAGTCAGTCGTCAACAATAATCATCATATGTAAAGAGCCTTATTCAAAGATTTTGTAGACATAGGACAACACAAGTCTACATGAACAAGCTCGAGTGGTTTGGTAGATATGTGCGATGCCTCCTTAGGGAAAGGTAATCGATGTTGCTTGCCATGGAGAAATGGTTGTGCACACACCAACTGGGGTGCTGATGGATGATTAAGCATCAACCAAACCATGTTTATATGCCTATTGCAAATAAAAGAAGCTCAAGTGGCAAAAGCATGCATGCCATAACACAGAATCTGTAGACGTAGAATGCAAGGCCAAAGTAGAGGTGCATAAAATAGGAATAGTACCAGCACCTTTGATGGAAATTGTAAAAGAGTCATCGAGACTGATGTCCCCTGGTTGCTTAGAGAAGGAAGAACACCAATCATGACGATTAGTGTGTGAGAAGTTGTGCTACTATCTATAATCCAAGCATGAAACCTGAAAGAGATGAAAGTTGATGAAAGTCAAAGTGGGGCTATCAATGTAGATAAACAACTGATCAATAGTGGTTGAAGTAGATGTAGACACCTCAAAGCCATATCACCTCAGTTTTTGCAGTAGAACAAACAACACGATATTCTGCCTTTGAGGAGGATAATGCAATAGTGGGTTGCTTTTTACTACTCAAGGAAATAGCACCAGAACCACGTGTAAACCAATAACATGCAGTCGATTGGTGAGTGTTAATATCACCAACCTAGTGAGACTCAGAATAGCCAACTAACCGATCCCCCTTCCACCAATAGAAGATACCCCGATCAAGAAAATTATTCAAATAGTGCAGGATGCACTGGCAGGTGGGATTTGTGAGGGTCAGCTGAAAATGAACTCAAGACACAAACAAAAAAGAAAACATCCAATCTAGAATGAGTAATCCAAATCAAAGATTTGACAATCTACCTTTATAGAGCATGATCACATGGTGGTGAAGCAAATCTTAGCATTAGGGTCCATCGAAGAAGAGATGGAACCATGCACCTTGAAATGCTATAAAATCTCCTTTGCAATACTTGCGTTGAGAGAGAAAAATACCCTGAGGAGTCTACCAAACTTCAAAACCAAGGAAAAATGAAGAACTCAAGGTTGATCAACTCAAACTCATGGCTAAGATCAGCCACCATGACAAACAAAATCCAACTCTTACGACTTCCTATAAAGATCAAGCCATCCACATACACAATGATAATGCCAAATAAGACCATCTTTAACAAAAATGTAAAGATTGGAACATGAATGTGATCACCAAAGACCAACCACCAATGACCAATCTTCAGAAAGAAGGTGTCAATGCACTAGTACCACACACGATGAGCCTACTTCAATCCATATAGATCTTTACAAAGTTGGTACACAATATGCGCAACAACAATATCAAGTGGTTGCTCAACATAGACCTCCTCTTGAAGGTCACCATTAAGAAGAGCAGATTTGACATCCATCTATAAAATAGGCCACCCACCCATGATGGGTAAGAAGAGCCAAAATAATCCTAATGGTAGTAATCGACACTGTAGGAATAAAAGCCTCATCAAAATCAACACTAACTCTCTAGGAGTAGCCCTTCACAACAAGATGTTCTTCGTGTTTGTCTAAAGTTCCATCCTCATAATACTTGTTCTTATAGACCCAACGAACTTTGATTACCTTGCATTGAGGTGGACGTGGTACAAGAACCCAAGTACTATTGTGCTTAACGGAATCAAGCTCTGTCTGCATAGTAATTAATAATCCAAGGTGGAGAAGAAAGTGTCTCCTCAGAGAGGAAGGCTCAGTAGAGGTGAAGGAAGAATGGTAGACATCAAGGCAAAATTCAGAAAGTGATTATCCTCAACAGCATGCTTTTAGACCGAGTAACATGATGAGAATGACTTTCACTAGATTTCGGAAATTGACGAAGGCCTGAATCTTTCATAGTCTCATATAACCAACGAGGAACCCTCTTGGTGAGGATCCTCCTCAATAACCTCTATATTTGAATCTAAAGAAGCCCCCTTTGAAACCAAAGGTGGTAGAGGAGCTGAGACAAGAGGCAGAGGAGCAGCCAAAGTAGAAGGCTGAGCTAAAGGAGAAGGACCCGGAGATGAAGTTGAAGGTAGAGGAAGAAGCTCACTCTTATAAGGTACATGAAGGACACTCATCAAAAATAACATCATGATTGATGGTGGCTAGTAAGTTGTAGGTTGCAGGATCCCAAAGTTCATAGGCCTTGGATATAGAATTATACCCAAGGAAAATGTGCGGCATGGATTTAGAATCCAACTTAGAGTGATGCTCTTTAGTTACATGCACATAAGCCTTGCAGCCAAATATTGGGAGATAAGCACAAGAGGGTTTGATGCCCAATAATGCCTCATACGAGTTTTACCTATGGTACAACTGATGTAGGCAATCTATTCCAAATGTGAACTCCAATAGCTGATGCCTCAGCCTATAATTTCTTGGCCAAGCCACTATGCTCAAGTATAGTCCTCGACCCATCTCAATGACAGACTAATTCTTACATCCACAAAAAACCCATTCTAGGATGGAGGATAAGTTGTAGTAAACTAGCATCGCGAATGCAAAGATTCTTCAAATACTTGTCAAACTCATGTGAGAGAAACTCTCCCCCTTTATCAATACACAAAGATTTTGCCTTCTTGGAGTCCCATTGTTTTTCCCACTTTGACTTTCCAATCATGAAATATGGATAAAGATTGATCCTTAGACTGAAGAAAGAAAGCCCAAGTATACTTGGAGTAGTCAGTCGTCAACAATAATCATCATATGTAAAGAGCCTTATTCAAAGATTTTGTAGACATAGGACAACACAAGTCTACATGAACAAGCTCGAGTGGTTTGGTAGATATGTGCGATGCCTCCTTAGGGAAAGGTAATCGATGTTGCTTGCCATGGAGAAATGGTTGTGCACACACCAACTGGGGTGCTGATGGATGATTAAGCATCAACCAAACCATGTTTATATGCCTATTGCAAATAAAAGAAGCTCAAGTGGCAAAAGCATGCATGCCATAACACAGAATCTGTAGACGTAGAATGCAAGGCCAAAGTAGAGGTGCATAAAATAGGAATAGTACGAGCACCTTTGATGGAAATTGTAAAAGAGTCATCGAGACTGATGTCCCCTGGTTGCTTAGAGAAGGAAGAACACCAATCATGACGATTAGTGTGTGAGAAGTTGTGCTACTATCTATAATCCAAGCATGAAACCTGAAAGAGATGAAAGTTGATGAAAGTCAAAGTGGGGCTATCAATGTAGATAAACAACTGATCAATAGTGGTTGAAGTAGATGTAGACACCTCAAAGCCATATCACCTCAGTTTTTGCAGTAGAACAAACAACACGATATTCTGCCTTTGAGGAGGATAATGCAATAGTGGGTTGCTTTTTACTACTCAAGGAAATAGCACCAGAACCACGTGTAAACCAATAACATGCAGTCGATTGGTGAGTGTTAATATCACCAACCTAGTGAGACTCAGAATAGCCAACTAACCGATCCCCCTTCCACCAATAGAAGATACCCCGATCAAGAAAATTATTCAAATAGTGCAGGATGCACTGGCAGGTGGGATTTGTGAGGGTCAGCTGAAAATGAACTCAAGACACAAACAAAAAAGAAAACATCCAATCTAGAATGAGTAATCCAAATCAAAGATTTGACAATCTACCTTTATAGAGCATGATCACATGGTGGTGAAGCAAATCTTAGCATTAGGGTCCATCGAAGAAGAGATGGAACCATGCACCTTGAAATGCTATAAAATCTCCTTTGCAATACTTGCGTTGAGAGAGAAAAATACCCTGAGGAGTCTACCAAACTTCAAAACCAAGGAAAAATGAAGAACTCAAGGTTGATCAACTCAAACTCATGGCTAAGATCAGCCACCATGACAAACAAAATCCAACTCTTACGACTTCCTATAAAGATCAAGCCATCCACATACACAGTGATAATGCCAAATAAGACCATCTTTAACAAAAATGTAAAGATTGGAACATGAATGTGATCACCAAAGACCAACCACCAATGACCAATCTTCAGAAAGAAGGTGTCAATGCACTAGTACCACACACGATGAGCCTACTTCAATCCATATAGATCTTTACAAAGTTGGTACACAATATGCGCAACAACAATATCAAGTGGTTGCTCAACATAGACCTCCTCTTGAAGGTCACCATTAAGAAGAGCAGATTTGACATCCATCTATAAAATAGGCCACCCACCCATGATGGGTAAGAAGAGCCAAAATAATCCTAATGGTAGTAATCGACACTGTAGGAATAAAAGCCTCATCAAAATCAACACTAACTCTCTAGGAGTAGCCCTTCACAACAAGATGTTCTTCGTGTTTGTCTAAAGTTCCATCCTCATAATACTTGTTCTTATAGACCCAACGAACTTTGATTACCTTGCATTGAGGTGGACGTGGTACAAGAACCCAAGTACTATTGTGCTTAACGGAATCAAGCTCTGTCTGCATAGTAATTAATAATCCAAGGTGGAGAAGAAAGTGTCTCCTCAGAGAGGAAGGCTCAGTAGAGGTGAAGGAAGAATGGTAGACATCAAGGCAAAATTCAGAAAGTGATTATCCTCAACAGCATGCTTTTAGACCGAGTAACATGATGAGAATGACTTTCACTAGATTTCGGAAATTGACGAAGGCCTGAATCTTTCATAGTCTCATATAACCAACGAGGAACCCTCTTGGTGAGGATCCTCCTCAATAACCTCTATATTTGAATCTAAAGAAGCCCCCTTTGAAACCAAAGGTGGTAGAGGAGCTGAGACAAGAGGCAGAGGAGCAGCCAAAGTAGAAGGCTGAGCTAAAGGAGAAGGACCCGGAGATGAAGTTGAAGGTAGAGGAAGAAGCTCACTCTTATAAGGTACATGAAGGACACTCATCAAAAATAACATCATGATTGATGGTGGCTAGTAAGTTGTAGGTTGCAGGATCCCAAAGTTCATAGGCCTTGGATATAGAATTATACCCAAGGAAAATGTGCGGCATGGATTTAGAATCCAACTTAGAGTGATGCTCTTTAGTTACATGCACATAAGCCTTGCAGCCAAATATTGGGAGATAAGCACAAGAGGGTTTGATGCCCAATAATGCCTCATACGAGTTTTACCTATGGTACAACTGATGTAGGCAATCTATTCCAAATGTGAACTCCAATAGCTGATGCCTCAGCCTATAATTTCTTGGCCAAGCCACTATGCTCAAGTATAGTCCTCGACCCATCTCAATGACAGACTAATTCTTACATCCACAAAAAACCCATTCTAGGATGGAGGATAAGTTGTAGTAAACTAGCATCGCGAATGCAAAGATTCTTCAAATACTTGTCAAACTCATGTGAGAGAAACTCTCCCCCTTTATCAATACACAAAGATTTTGCCTTCTTGGAGTCCCATTGTTTTTCCCACTTTGACTTTCCAATCATGAAATATGGATAAAGATTGATCCTTAGACTGAAGAAAGAAAGCCCAAGTATACTTGGAGTAGTCAGTCGTCAACAATAATCATCATATGTAAAGAGCCTTATTCAAAGATTTTGTAGACATAGGACAACACAAGTCTACATGAACAAGCTCGAGTGGTTTGGTAGATATGTGCGATGCCTCCTTAGGGAAAGGTAATCGATGTTGCTTGCCATGGAGAAATGGTTGTGCACACACCAACTGGGGTGCTGATGGATGATTAAGCATCAACCAAACCATGTTTATATGCCTATTGCAAATAAAAGAAGCTCAAGTGGCAAAAGCATGCATGCCATAACACAGAATCTGTAGACGTAGAATGCAAGGCCAAAGTAGAGGTGCATAAAATAGGAATAGTACCAGCACCTTTGATGGAAATTGTAAAAGAGTCATCGAGACTGATGTCCCCTGGTTGCTTAGAGAAGGAAGAACACCAATCATGACGATTAGTGTGTGAGAAGTTGTGCTACTATCTATAATCCAAGCATGAAACCTGAAAGAGATGAAAGTTGATGAAAGTCAAAGTGGGGCTATCAATGTAGATAAACAACTGATCAATAGTGGTTGAAGTAGATGTAGACACCTCAAAGCCATATCACCTCAGTTTTTGCAGTAGAACAAACAACACGATATTCTGCCTTTGAGGAGGATAATGCAATAGTGGGTTGCTTTTTACTACTCAAGGAAATAGCACCAGAACCACGTGTAAACCAATAACATGCAGTCGATTGGTGAGTGTTAATATCACCAACCTAGTGAGACTCAGAATAGCCAACTAACCGATCCCCCTTCCACCAATAGAAGATACCCCGATCAAGAAAATTATTCAAATAGTGCAGGATGCACTGGCAGGTGGGATTTGTGAGGGTCAGCTGAAAATGAACTCAAGACACAAACAAAAAAGAAAACATCCAATCTAGAATGAGTAATCCAAATCAAAGATTTGACAATCTACCTTTATAGAGCATGATCACATGGTGGTGAAGCAAATCTTAGCATTAGGGTCCATCGAAGAAGAGATGGAACCATGCACCTTGAAATGCTATAAAATCTCCTTTGCAATACTTGCGTTGAGAGAGAAAAATACCCTGAGGAGTCTACCAAACTTCAAAACCAAGGAAAAATGAAGAACTCAAGGTTGATCAACTCAAACTCATGGCTAAGATCAGCCACCATGACAAACAAAATCCGACTCTTACGACTTCCTATAAAGATCAAGCCATCCACATACACAATGATAATGCCAAATAAGACCATCTTTAACAAATAAGACCATCTTTAACAAAAATGTAAAGATTGGAACATGAATGTGATCACCAAAGACCAACCACCAATGACCAATCTTCAGAAAGAAGGTGTCAATGCACTAGTACCACACACGATGAGCCTACTTCAATCCATATAGATCTTTACAAAGTTGGTACACAATATGCGCAACAACAATATCAAGTGGTTGCTCAACATAGACCTCCTCTTGAAGGTCACCATTAAGAAGAGCAGATTTGACATCCATCTATAAAATAGGCCACCCACCCATGATGGGTAAGAAGAGCCAAAATAATCCTAATGGTAGTAATCGACACTGTAGGAATAAAAGCCTCATCAAAATCAACACTAACTCTCTAGGAGTAGCCCTTCACAACAAGATGTTCTTCGTGTTTGTCTAAAGTTCCATCCTCATAATACTTGTTCTTATAGACCCAACGAACTTTGATTACCTTGCATTGAGGTGGACGTGGTACAAGAACCCAAGTACTATTGTGCTTAACGGAATCAAGCTCTGTCTGCATAGTAATTAATAATCCAAGGTGGAGAAGAAAGTGTCTCCTCAGAGAGGAAGGCTCAGTAGAGGTGAAGGAAGAATGGTAGACATCAAGGCAAAATTCAGAAAGTGATTATCCTCAACAGCATGCTTTTAGACCGAGTAACATGATGAGAATGACTTTCACTAGATTTCGGAAATTGACGAAGGCCTGAATCTTTCATAGTCTCATATAACCAACGAGGAACCCTCTTGGTGAGGATCCTCCTCAATAACCTCTATATTTGAATCTAAAGAAGCCCCCTTTGAAACCAAAGGTGGTAGAGGAGCTGAGACAAGAGGCAGAGGAGCAGCCAAAGTAGAAGGCTGAGCTAAAGGAGAAGGACCCGGAGATGAAGTTGAAGGTAGAGGAAGAAGCTCACTCTTATAAGGTACATGAAGGACACTCATCAAAAATAACATCATGATTGATGGTGGCTAGTAAGTTGTAGGTTGCAGGATCCCAAAGTTCATAGGCCTTGGATATAGAATTATACCCAAGGAAAATGTGCGGCATGGATTTAGAATCCAACTTAGAGTGATGCTCTTTAGTTACATGCACATAAGCCTTGCAGCCAAATATTGGGAGATAAGCACAAGAGGGTTTGATGCCCAATAATGCCTCATACGAGTTTTACCTATGGTACAACTGATGTAGGCAATCTATTCCAAATGTGAACTCCAATAGCTGATGCCTCAGCCTATAATTTCTTGGCCAAGCCACTATGCTCAAGTATAGTCCTCGACCCATCTCAATGACAGACTAATTCTTACATCCACAAAAAACCCATTCTAGGATGGAGGATAAGTTGTAGTAAACTAGCATCGCGAATGCAAAGATTCTTCAAATACTTGTCAAACTCATGTGAGAGAAACTCTCCCCCTTTATCAATACACAAAGATTTTGCCTTCTTGGAGTCCCATTGTTTTTCCCACTTTGACTTTCCAATCATGAAATATGGATAAAGATTGATCCTTAGACTGAAGAAAGAAAGCCCAAGTATACTTGGAGTAGTCAGTCGTCAACAATAATCATCATATGTAAAGAGCCTTATTCAAAGATTTTGTAGACATAGGACAACACAAGTCTACATGAACAAGCTCGAGTGGTTTGGTAGATATGTGCGATGCCTCCTTAGGGAAAGGTAATCGATGTTGCTTGCCATGGAGAAATGGTTGTGCACACACCAACTGGGGTGCTGATGGATGATTAAGCATCAACCAAACCATGTTTATATGCCTATTGCAAATAAAAGAAGCTCAAGTGGCAAAAGCATGCATGCCATAACACAGAATCTGTAGACGTAGAATGCAAGGCCAAAGTAGAGGTGCATAAAATAGGAATAGTACCAGCACCTTTGATGGAAATTGTAAAAGAGTCATCGAGACTGATGTCCCCTGGTTGCTTAGAGAAGGAAGAACACCAATCATGACGATTAGTGTGTGAGAAGTTGTGCTACTATCTATAATCCAAGCATGAAACCTGAAAGAGATGAAAGTTGATGAAAGTCAAAGTGGGGCTATCAATGTAGATAAACAACTAATCAATAGTGGTTGAAGTAGATGTAGACACCTCAAAGCCATATCACCTCAGTTTTTGCAGTAGAACAAACAACACGATATTCTGCCTTTGAGGAGGATAATGCAATAGTGGGTTGCTTTTTACTACTCAAGGAAATAGCACCAGAACCACGTGTAAACCAATAACATGCAGTCGATTGGTGAGTGTTAATATCACCAACCTAGTGAGACTCAGAATAGCCAACTAACCGATCCCCCTTCCACCAATAGAAGATACCCCGATCAAGAAAATTATTCAAATAGTGCAGGATGCACTGGCAGGTGGGATTTGTGAGGGTCAGCTGAAAATGAACTCAAGACACAAACAAAAAAGAAAACATCCAATCTAGAATGAGTAATCCAAATCAAAGATTTGACAATCTACCTTTATAGAGCATGATCACATGGTGGTGAAGCAAATCTTAGCATTAGGGTCCATCGAAGAAGAGATGGAACCATGCACCTTGAAATGCTATAAAATCTCCTTTGCAATACTTGCGTTGAGAGAGAAAAATACCCTGAGGAGTCTACCAAACTTCAAAACCAAGGAAAAATGAAGAACTCAAGGTTGATCAACTCAAACTCATGGCTAAGATCAGCCACCATGACAAACAAAATCCGACTCTTACGACTTCCTATAAAGATCAAGCCATCCACATACACAATGATAATGCCAAATAAGACCATCTTTAACAAATAAGACCATCTTTAACAAAAATGTAAAGATTGGAACATGAATGTGATCACCAAAGACCAACCACCAATGACCAATCTTCAGAAAGAAGGTGTCAATGCACTAGTACCACACACGATGAGCCTACTTCAATCCATATAGATCTTTACAAAGTTGGTACACAATATGCGCAACAACAATATCAAGTGGTTGCTCAACATAGACCTCCTCTTGAAGGTCACCATTAAGAAGAGCAGATTTGACATCCATCTATAAAATAGGCCACCCACCCATGATGGGTAAGAAGAGCCAAAATAATCCTAATGGTAGTAATCGACACTGTAGGAATAAAAGCCTCATCAAAATCAACACTAACTCTCTAGGAGTAGCCCTTCACAACAAGATGTTCTTCGTGTTTGTCTAAAGTTCCATCCTCATAATACTTGTTCTTATAGACCCAACGAACTTTGATTACCTTGCATTGAGGTGGACGTGGTACAAGAACCCAAGTACTATTGTGCTTAACGGAATCAAGCTCTGTCTGCATAGTAATTAATAATCCAAGGTGGAGAAGAAAGTGTCTCCTCAGAGAGGAAGGCTCAGTAGAGGTGAAGGAAGAATGGTAGACATCAAGGCAAAATTCAGAAAGTGATTATCCTCAACAGCATGCTTTTAGACCGAGTAACATGATGAGAATGACTTTCACTAGATTTCGGAAATTGACGAAGGCCTGAATCTTTCATAGTCTCATATAACCAACGAGGAACCCTCTTGGTGAGGATCCTCCTCAATAACCTCTATATTTGAATCTAAAGAAGCCCCCTTTGAAACCAAAGGTGGTAGAGGAGCTGAGACAAGAGGCAGAGGAGCAGCCAAAGTAGAAGGCTGAGCTAAAGGAGAAGGACCCGGAGATGAAGTTGAAGGTAGAGGAAGAAGCTCACTCTTATAAGGTACATGAAGGACACTCATCAAAAATAACATCATGATTGATGGTGGCTAGTAAGTTGTAGGTTGCAGGATCCCAAAGTTCATAGGCCTTGGATATAGAATTATACCCAAGGAAAATGTGCGGCATGGATTTAGAATCCAACTTAGAGTGATGCTCTTTAGTTACATGCACATAAGCCTTGCAGCCAAATATTGGGAGATAAGCACAAGAGGGTTTGATGCCCAATAATGCCTCATACGAGTTTTACCTATGGTACAACTGATGTAGGCAATCTATTCCAAATGTGAACTCCAATAGCTGATGCCTCAGCCTATAATTTCTTGGCCAAGCCACTATGCTCAAGTATAGTCCTCGACCCATCTCAATGACAGACTAATTCTTACATCCACAAAAAACCCATTCTAGGATGGAGGATAAGTTGTAGTAAACTAGCATCGCGAATGCAAAGATTCTTCAAATACTTGTCAAACTCATGTGAGAGAAACTCTCCCCCTTTATCAATACACAAAGATTTTGCCTTCTTGGAGTCCCATTGTTTTTCCCACTTTGACTTTCCAATCATGAAATATGGATAAAGATTGATCCTTAGACTGAAGAAAGAAAGCCCAAGTATACTTGGAGTAGTCAGTCGTCAACAATAATCATCATATGTAAAGAGCCTTATTCAAAGATTTTGTAGACATAGGACAACACAAGTCTACATGAACAAGCTCGAGTGGTTTGGTAGATATGTGCGATGCCTCCTTAGGGAAAGGTAATCGATGTTGCTTGCCATGGAGAAATGGTTGTGCACACACCAACTGGGGTGCTGATGGATGATTAAGCATCAACCAAACCATGTTTATATGCCTATTGCAAATAAAAGAAGCTCAAGTGGCAAAAGCATGCATGCCATAACACAGAATCTGTAGACGTAGAATGCAAGGCCAAAGTAGAGGTGCATAAAATAGGAATAGTACCAGCACCTTTGATGGAAATTGTAAAAGAGTCATCGAGACTGATGTCCCCTGGTTGCTTAGAGAAGGAAGAACACCAATCATGACGATTAGTGTGTGAGAAGTTGTGCTACTATCTATAATCCAAGCATGAAACCTGAAAGAGATGAAAGTTGATGAAAGTCAAAGTGGGGCTATCAATGTAGATAAACAACTAATCAATAGTGGTTGAAGTAGATGTAGACACCTCAAAGCCATATCACCTCAGTTTTTGCAGTAGAACAAACAACACGATATTCTGCCTTTGAGGAGGATAATGCAATAGTGGGTTGCTTTTTACTACTCAAGGAAATAGCACCAGAACCACGTGTAAACCAATAACATGCAGTCGATTGGTGAGTGTTAATATCACCAACCTAGTGAGACTCAGAATAGCCAACTAACCGATCCCCCTTCCACCAATAGAAGATACCCCGATCAAGAAAATTATTCAAATAGTGCAGGATGCACTGGCAGGTGGGATTTGTGAGGGTCAGCTGAAAATGAACTCAAGACACAAACAAAAAAGAAAACATCCAATCTAGAATGAGTAATCCAAATCAAAGATTTGACAATCTACCTTTATAGAGCATGATCACATGGTGGTGAAGCAAATCTTAGCATTAGGGTCCATCGAAGAAGAGATGGAACCATGCACCTTGAAATGCTATAAAATCTCCTTTGCAATACTTGCGTTGAGAGAGAAAAATACCCTGAGGAGTCTACCAAACTTCAAAACCAAGGAAAAATGAAGAACTCAAGGTTGATCAACTCAAACTCATGGCTAAGATCAGCCACCATGACAAACAAAATCCAACTCTTACGACTTCCTATAAAGATCAAGCCATCCACATACACAATGATAATGCCAAATAAGACCATCTTTAACAAATAAGACCATCTTTAACAAAAATGTAAAGATTGGAACATGAATGTGATCACCAAAGACCAACCACCAATGACCAATCTTCAGAAAGAAGGTGTCAATGCACTAGTACCACACACGATGAGCCTACTTCAATCCATATAGATCTTTACAAAGTTGGTACACAATATGCGCAACAACAATATCAAGTGGTTGCTCAACATAGACCTCCTCTTGAAGGTCACCATTAAGAAGAGCAGATTTGACATCCATCTATAAAATAGGCCACCCACCCATGATGGGTAAGAAGAGCCAAAATAATCCTAATGGTAGTAATCGACACTGTAGGAATAAAAGCCTCATCAAAATCAACACTAACTCTCTAGGAGTAGCCCTTCACAACAAGATGTTCTTCGTGTTTGTCTAAAGTTCCATCCTCATAATACTTGTTCTTATAGACCCAACGAACTTTGATTACCTTGCATTGAGGTGGACGTGGTACAAGAACCCAAGTACTATTGTGCTTAACGGAATCAAGCTCTGTCTGCATAGTAATTAATAATCCAAGGTGGAGAAGAAAGTGTCTCCTCAGAGAGGAAGGCTCAGTAGAGGTGAAGGAAGAATGGTAGACATCAAGGCAAAATTCAGAAAGTGATTATCCTCAACAGCATGCTTTTAGACCGAGTAACATGATGAGAATGACTTTCACTAGATTTCGGAAATTGACGAAGGCCTGAATCTTTCATAGTCTCATATAACCAACGAGGAACCCTCTTGGTGAGGATCCTCCTCAATAACCTCTATATTTGAATCTAAAGAAGCCCCCTTTGAAACCAAAGGTGGTAGAGGAGCTGAGACAAGAGGCAGAGGAGCAGCCAAAGTAGAAGGCTGAGCTAAAGGAGAAGGACCCGGAGATGAAGTTGAAGGTAGAGGAAGAAGCTCACTCTTATAAGGTACATGAAGGACACTCATCAAAAATAACATCATGATTGATGGTGGCTAGTAAGTTGTAGGTTGCAGGATCCTAAAGTTCATAGGCCTTGGATATAGAATTATACCCAAGGAAAATGTGCGGCAAAGCACAAGAGGGTTTGATGCCCAATAATGCCTCATACGAGTTTTACCTATGGTACAACTGATGTAGGCAATCTATTCCAAATGTGAACTCCAATAGCTGATGCCTCAGCCTATAATTTCTTGGCCAAGCCACTATGCTCAAGTATAGTCCTCGACCCATCTCAATGACAGACTAATTCTTACATCCACAAAAAACCCATTCTAGGATGGAGGATAAGTTGTAGTAAACTAGCATCGCGAATGCAAAGATTCTTCAAATACTTGTCAAACTCATGTGAGAGAAACTCTCCCCCTTTATCAATACACAAAGATTTTGCCTTCTTGGAGTCCCATTGTTTTTCCCACTTTGACTTTCCAATCATGAAATATGGATAAAGATTGATCCTTAGACTGAAGAAAGAAAGCCCAAGTATACTTGGAGTAGTCAGTCGTCAACAATAATCATCATATGTAAAGAGCCTTATTCAAAGATTTTGTAGACATAGGACAACACAAGTCTACATGAACAAGCTCGAGTGGTTTGGTAGATATGTGCGATGCCTCCTTAGGGAAAGGTAATCGATGTTGCTTGCCATGGAGAAATGGTTGTGCACACACCAACTGGGGTGCTGATGGATGATTAAGCATCAACCAAACCATGTTTATATGCCTATTGCAAATAAAAGAAGCTCAAGTGGCAAAAGCATGCATGCCATAACACAGAATCTGTAGACGTAGAATGCAAGGCCAAAGTAGAGGTGCATAAAATAGGAATAGTACCAGCACCTTTGATGGAAATTGTAAAAGAGTCATCGAGACTGATGTCCCCTGGTTGCTTAGAGAAGGAAGAACACCAATCATGACGATTAGTGTGTGAGAAGTTGTGCTACTATCTATAATCCAAGCATGAAACCTGAAAGAGATGAAAGTTGATGAAAGTCAAAGTGGGGCTATCAATGTAGATAAACAACTGATCAATAGTGGTTGAAGTAGATGTAGACACCTCAAAGCCATATCACCTCAGTTTTTGCAGTAGAACAAACAACACGATATTCTGCCTTTGAGGAGGATAATGCAATAGTGGGTTGCTTTTTACTACTCAAGGAAATAGCACCAGAACCACGTGTAAACCAATAACATGCAGTCGATTGGTGAGTGTTAATATCACCAACCTAGTGAGACTCAGAATAGCCAACTAACCGATCCCCCTTCCACCAATAGAAGATACCCCGATCAAGAAAATTATTCAAATAGTGCAGGATGCACTGGCAGGTGGGATTTGTGAGGGTCAGCTGAAAATGAACTCAAGACACAAACAAAAAAGAAAACATCCAATCTAGAATGAGTAATCCAAATCAAAGATTTGACAATCTACCTTTATAGAGCATGATCACATGGTGGTGAAGCAAATCTTAGCATTAGGGTCCATCGAAGAAGAGATGGAACCATGCACCTTGAAATGCTATAAAATCTCCTTTGCAATACTTGCGTTGAGAGAGAAAAATACCCTGAGGAGTCTACCAAACTTCAAAACCAAGGAAAAATGAAGAACTCAAGGTTGATCAACTCAAACTCATGGCTAAGATCAGCCACCATGACAAACAAAATCCGACTCTTACGACTTCCTATAAAGATCAAGCCATCCACATACACAATGATAATGCCAAATAAGACCATCTTTAACAAATAAGACCATCTTTAACAAAAATGTAAAGATTGGAACATGAATGTGATCACCAAAGACCAACCACCAATGACCAATCTTCAGAAAGAAGGTGTCAATGCACTAGTACCACACACGATGAGCCTACTTCAATCCATATAGATCTTTACAAAGTTGGTACACAATATGCGCAACAACAATATCAAGTGGTTGCTCAACATAGACCTCCTCTTGAAGGTCACCATTAAGAAGAGCAGATTTGACATCCATCTATAAAATAGGCCACCCACCCATGATGGGTAAGAAGAGCCAAAATAATCCTAATGGTAGTAATCGACACTGTAGGAATAAAAGCCTCATCAAAATCAACACTAACTCTCTAGGAGTAGCCCTTCACAACAAGATGTTCTTCGTGTTTGTCTAAAGTTCCATCCTCATAATACTTGTTCTTATAGACCCAACGAACTTTGATTACCTTGCATTGAGGTGGACGTGGTACAAGAACCCAAGTACTATTGTGCTTAACGGAATCAAGCTCTGTCTGCATAGTAATTAATAATCCAAGGTGGAGAAGAAAGTGTCTCCTCAGAGAGGAAGGCTCAGTAGAGGTGAAGGAAGAATGGTAGACATCAAGGCAAAATTCAGAAAGTGATTATCCTCAACAGCATGCTTTTAGACCGAGTAACATGATGAGAATGACTTTCACTAGATTTCGGAAATTGACGAAGGCCTGAATCTTTCATAGTCTCATATAACCAACGAGGAACCCTCTTGGTGAGGATCCTCCTCAATAACCTCTATATTTGAATCTAAAGAAGCCCCCTTTGAAACCAAAGGTGGTAGAGGAGCTGAGACAAGAGGCAGAGGAGCAGCCAAAGTAGAAGGCTGAGCTAAAGGAGAAGGACCCGGAGATGAAGTTGAAGGTAGAGGAAGAAGCTCACTCTTATAAGGTACATGAAGGACACTCATCAAAAATAACATCATGATTGATGGTGGCTAGTAAGTTGTAGGTTGCAGGATCCCAAAGTTCATAGGCCTTGGATATAGAATTATACCCAAGGAAAATGTGCGGCATGGATTTAGAATCCAACTTAGAGTGATGCTCTTTAGTTACATGCACATAAGCCTTGCAACCAAATATTGGGAGATAAGCACAAGAGGGTTTGATGCCCAATAATGCCTCATACGAGTTTTACCTATGGTACAACTGATGTAGGCAATCTATTCCAAATGTGAACTCCAATAGCTGATGCCTCAGCCTATAATTTCTTGGCCAAGCCACTATGCTCAAGTATAGTCCTCGACCCATCTCAATGACAGACTAATTCTTACATCCACAAAAAACCCATTCTAGGATGGAGGATAAGTTGTAGTAAACTAGCATCGCGAATGCAAAGATTCTTCAAATACTTGTCAAACTCATGTGAGAGAAACTCTCCCCCTTTATCAATACACAAAGATTTTGCCTTCTTGGAGTCCCATTGTTTTTCCCACTTTGACTTTCCAATCATGAAATATGGATAAAGATTGATCCTTAGACTGAAGAAAGAAAGCCCAAGTATACTTGGAGTAGTCAGTCGTCAACAATAATCATCATATGTAAAGAGCCTTATTCAAAGATTTTGTAGACATAGGACAACACAAGTCTACATGAACAAGCTCGAGTGGTTTGGTAGATATGTGCGATGCCTCCTTAGGGAAAGGTAATCGATGTTGCTTGCCATGGAGAAATGGTTGTGCACACACCAACTGGGGTGCTGATGGATGATTAAGCATCAACCAAACCATGTTTATATGCCTATTGCAAATAAAAGAAGCTCAAGTGGCAAAAGCATGCATGCCATAACACAGAATCTGTAGACGTAGAATGCAAGGCCAAAGTAGAGGTGCATAAAATAGGAATAGTACCAGCACCTTTGATGGAAATTGTAAAAGAGTCATCGAGACTGATGTCCCCTGGTTGCTTAGAGAAGGAAGAACACCAATCATGACGATTAGTGTGTGAGAAGTTGTGCTACTATCTATAATCCAAGCATGAAACCTGAAAGAGATGAAAGTTGATGAAAGTCAAAGTGGGGCTATCAATGTAGATAAACAACTGATCAATAGTGGTTGAAGTAGATGTAGACACCTCAAAGCCATATCACCTCAGTTTTTGCAGTAGAACAAACAACACGATATTCTGCCTTTGAGGAGGATAATGCAATAGTGGGTTGCTTTTTACTACTCAAGGAAATAGCACCAGAACCACGTGTAAACCAATAACATGCAGTCGATTGGTGAGTGTTAATATCACCAACCTAGTGAGACTCAGAATAGCCAACTAACCGATCCCCCTTCCACCAATAGAAGATACCCCGATCAAGAAAATTATTCAAATAGTGCAGGATGCACTGGCAGGTGGGATTTGTGAGGGTCAGCTGAAAATGAACTCAAGACACAAACAAAAAAGAAAACATCCAATCTAGAATGAGTAATCCAAATCAAAGATTTGACAATCTACCTTTATAGAGCATGATCACATGGTGGTGAAGCAAATCTTAGCATTAGGGTCCATCGAAGAAGAGATGGAACCATGCACCTTGAAATGCTATAAAATCTCCTTTGCAATACTTGCGTTGAGAGAGAAAAATACCCTGAGGAGTCTACCAAACTTCAAAACCAAGGAAAAATGAAGAACTCAAGGTTGATCAACTCAAACTCATGGCTAAGATCAGCCACCATGACAAACAAAATCCGACTCTTACGACTTCCTATAAAGATCAAGCCATCCACATACACAATGATAATGCCAAATAAGACCATCTTTAACAAATAAGACCATCTTTAACAAAAATGTAAAGATTGGAACATGAATGTGATCACCAAAGACCAACCACCAATGACCAATCTTCAGAAAGAAGGTGTCAATGCACTAGTACCACACACGATGAGCCTACTTCAATCCATATAGATCTTTACAAAGTTGGTACACAATATGCGCAACAACAATATCAAGTGGTTGCTCAACATAGACCTCCTCTTGAAGGTCACCATTAAGAAGAGCAGATTTGACATCCATCTATAAAATAGGCCACCCACCCATGATGGGTAAGAAGAGCCAAAATAATCCTAATGGTAGTAATCGACACTGTAGGAATAAAAGCCTCATCAAAATCAACACTAACTCTCTAGGAGTAGCCCTTCACAACAAGATGTTCTTCGTGTTTGTCTAAAGTTCCATCCTCATAATACTTGTTCTTATAGACCCAACGAACTTTGATTACCTTGCATTGAGGTGGACGTGGTACAAGAACCCAAGTACTATTGTGCTTAATGGAATCAAGCTCTGTCTGCATAGTAATTAATAATCCAAGGTGGAGAAGAAAGTGTCTCCTCAGAGAGGAAGGCTCAGTAGAGGTGAAGGAAGAATGGTAGACATCAAGGCAAAATTCAGAAAGTGATTATCCTCAACAGCATGCTTTTAGACCGAGTAACATGATGAGAATGACTTTCACTAGATTTCGGAAATTGACGAAGGCCTGAATCTTTCATAGTCTCATATAACCAACGAGGAACCCTCTTGGTGAGGATCCTCCTCAATAACCTCTATATTTGAATCTAAAGAAGCCCCCTTTGAAACCAAAGGTGGTAGAGGAGCTGAGACAAGAGGCAGAGGAGCAGCCAAAGTAGAAGGCTGAGCTAAAGGAGAAGGACCCGGAGATGAAGTTGAAGGTAGAGGAAGAAGCTCACTCTTATAAGGTACATGAAGGACACTCATCAAAAATAACATCATGATTGATGGTGGCTAGTAAGTTGTAGGTTGCAGGATCCCAAAGTTCATAGGCCTTGGATATAGAATTATACCCAAGGAAAATGTGCGGCATGGATTTAGAATCCAACTTAGAGTGATGCTCTTTAGTTACATGCACATAAGCCTTGCAACCAAATATTGGGAGATAAGCACAAGAGGGTTTGATGCCCAATAATGCCTCATACGAGTTTTACCTATGGTACAACTGATGTAGGCAATCTATTCCAAATGTGAACTCCAATAGCTGATGCCTCAGCCTATAATTTCTTGGCCAAGCCACTATGCTCAAGTATAGTCCTCGACCCATCTCAATGACAGACTAATTCTTACATCCACAAAAAACCCATTCTAGGATGGAGGATAAGTTGTAGTAAACTAGCATCGCGAATGCAAAGATTCTTCAAATACTTGTCAAACTCATGTGAGAGAAACTCTCCCCCTTTATCAATACACAAAGATTTTGCCTTCTTGGAGTCCCATTGTTTTTCCCACTTTGACTTTCCAATCATGAAATATGGATAAAGATTGATCCTTAGACTGAAGAAAGAAAGCCCAAGTATACTTGGAGTAGTCAGTCGTCAACAATAATCATCGTATGTAAAGAGCCTTATTCAAAGATTTTGTAGACATAGGACAACACAAGTCTACATGAACAAGCTCGAGTGGTTTGGTAGATATGTGCGATGCCTCCTTAGGGAAAGGTAATCGATGTTGCTTGCCATGGAGAAATGGTTGTGCACACACCAACTGGGGTGCTGATGGATGATTAAGCATCAACCAAACCATGTTTATATGCCTATTGCAAATAAAAGAAGCTCAAGTGGCAAAAGCATGCATGCCATAACACAGAATCTGTAGACGTAGAATGCAAGGCCAAAGTAGAGGTGCATAAAATAGGAATAGTACCAGCACCTTTGATGGAAATTGTAAAAGAGTCATCGAGACTGATGTCCCCTGGTTGCTTAGAGAAGGAAGAACACCAATCATGACGATTAGTGTGTGAGAAGTTGTGCTACTATCTATAATCCAAGCATGAAACCTGAAAGAGATGAAAGTTGATGAAAGTCAAAGTGGGGCTATCAATGTAGATAAACAACTGATCAATAGTGGTTGAAGTAGATGTAGACACCTCAAAGCCATATCACCTCAGTTTTTGCAGTAGAACAAACAACACGATATTCTGCCTTTGAGGAGGATAATGCAATAGTGGGTTGCTTTTTACTACTCAAGGAAATAGCACCAGAACCACGTGTAAACCAATAACATGCAGTCGATTGGTGAGTGTTAATATCACCAACCTAGTGAGACTCAGAATAGCCAACTAACCGATCCCCCTTCCACCAATAGAAGATACCCCGATCAAGAAAATTATTCAAATAGTGCAGGATGCACTGGCAGGTGGGATTTGTGAGGGTCAGCTGAAAATGAACTCAAGACACAAACAAAAAAGAAAACATCCAATCTAGAATGAGTAATCCAAATCAAAG
This sequence comes from Cibotium barometz, assembly GCF_041138505.1. NCBI lineage: Eukaryota > Viridiplantae > Streptophyta > Polypodiopsida > Cyatheales > Cibotiaceae > Cibotium > Cibotium barometz. The sequence goes on along the minus strand of NC_141071.1, from coordinate 18,936,085 downwards.
ATTTGACAATCTACCTTTATAGAGCATGATCACATGGTGGTGAAGCAAATCTTAGCATTAGGGTCCATCGAAGAAGAGATGGAACCATGCACCTTGAAATGCTATAAAATCTCCTTTGCAATACTTGCGTTGAGAGAGAAAAATACCCTGAGGAGTCTACCAAACTTCAAAACCAAGGAAAAATGAAGAACTCAAGGTTGATCAACTCAAACTCATGGCTAAGATCAGCCACCATGACAAACAAAATCCGACTCTTACGACTTCCTATAAAGATCAAGCCATCCACATACACAATGATAATGCCAAATAAGACCATCTTTAACAAAAATGTAAAGATTGGAACATGAATGTGATCACCAAAGACCAACCACCAATGACCAATCTTCAGAAAGAAGGTGTCAATGCACTAGTACCACACACGATGAGCCTACTTCAATCCATATAGATCTTTACAAAGTTGGTACACAATATGCGCAACAACAATATCAAGTGGTTGCTCAACATAGACCTCCTCTTGAAGGTCACCATTAAGAAGAGCAGATTTGACATCCATCTATAAAATAGGCCACCCACCTATGATGGGTAAGAAGAGCCAAAATAATCCTAATGGCAGTAATCGACACTGTAGGAATAAAAGCCTCATCAAAATCAACACTAACTCTCTAGGAGTAGCCCTTCACAACAAGATGTTCTTTGTGTTTGTCTAAAGTTCCATCCTCATAATACTTGTTCTTATAGACCCAACGAACTTTGATTACCTTGCATTGAGGTGGACGTGGTACAAGAACCCAAGTACTATTGTGCTTAATGGAATCAAGCTCTGTCTGCATAGTAATTAATAATCCAAGGTGGAGAAGAAAGTGTCTCCTCAGAGAGGAAGGCTCAGTAGAGGTGAAGGAAGAATGGTAGACATCAAGGCAAAATTCAGAAAGTGATTATCCTCAACAGCATGCTTTTAGACCGAGTAACATGATGAGAATGACTTTCACTAGATTTCGGAAATTGACGAAGGCCTGAATCTTTCATAGTCTCATATAACCAACGAGGAACCCTCTTGGTGAGGATCCTCCTCAATAACCTCTATATTTGAATCTAAAGAAGCCCCCTTTGAAACCAAAGGTGGTAGAGGAGCTGAGACAAGAGGCAGAGGAGCAGCCAAAGTAGAAGGCTGAGCTAAAGGAGAAGGACCCGGAGATGAAGTTGAAGGTAGAGGAAGAAGCTCACTCTTATAAGGTACATGAAGGACACTCATCAAAAATAACATCATGATTGATGGTGGCTAGTAAGTTGTAGGTTGCAGGATCCCAAAGTTCATAGGCCTTGGATATAGAATTATACCCAAGGAAAATGTGCGGCATGGATTTAGAATCCAACTTAGAGTGATGCTCTTTAGTTACATGCACATAAGCCTTGCAACCAAATATTGGGAGATAAGCACAAGAGGGTTTGATGCCCAATAATGCCTCATACGAGTTTTACCTATGGTACAACTGATGTAGGCAATCTATTCCAAATGTGAACTCCAATAGCTGATGCCTCAGCCTATAATTTCTTGGCCAAGCCACTATGCTCAAGTATAGTCCTCGACCCATCTCAATGACAGACTAATTCTTACATCCACAAAAAACCCATTCTAGGATGGAGGATAAGTTGTAGTAAACTAGCATCGCGAATGCAAAGATTCTTCAAATACTTGTCAAACTCATGTGAGAGAAACTCTCCCCCTTTATCAATACACAAAGATTTTGCCTTCTTGGAGTCCCATTGTTTTTCCCACTTTGACTTTCCAATCATGAAATATGGATAAAGATTGATCCTTAGACTGAAGAAAGAAAGCCCAAGTATACTTGGAGTAGTCAGTCGTCAACAATAATCATCATATGTAAAGAGCCTTATTCAAAGATTTTGTAGACATAGGACAACACAAGTCTACATGAACAAGCTCGAGTGGTTTGGTAGATATGTGCGATGCCTCCTTAGGGAAAGGTAATCGATGTTGCTTGCCATGGAGAAATGGTTGTGCACACACCAACTGGGGTGCTGATGGATGATTAAGCATCAACCAAACCATGTTTATATGCCTATTGCAAATAAAAGAAGCTCAAGTGGCAAAAGCATGCATGCCATAACACAGAATCTGTAGACGTAGAATGCAAGGCCAAAGTAGAGGTGCATAAAATAGGAATAGTACCAGCACCTTTGATGGAAATTGTAAAAGAGTCATCGAGACTGATGTCCCCTGGTTGCTTAGAGAAGGAAGAACACCAATCATGACGATTAGTGTGTGAGAAGTTGTGCTACTATCTATAATCCAAGCATGAAACCTGAAAGAGATGAAAGTTGATGAAAGTCAAAGTGGGGCTATCAATGTAGATAAACAACTGATCAATAGTGGTTGAAGTAGATGTAGACACCTCAAAGCCATATCACCTCAGTTTTTGCAGTAGAACAAACAACACGATATTCTGCCTTTGAGGAGGATAATGCAATAGTGGGTTGCTTTTTACTACTCAAGGAAATAGCACCAGAACCACGTGTAAACCAATAACATGCAGTCGATTGGTGAGTGTTAATATCACCAACCTAGTGAGACTCAGAATAGCCAACTAACCGATCCCCCTTCCACCAATAGAAGATACCCCGATCAAGAAAATTATTCAAATAGTGCAGGATGCACTGGCAGGTGGGATTTGTGAGGGTCAGCTGAAAATGAACTCAAGACACAAACAAAAAAGAAAACATCCAATCTAGAATGAGTAATCCAAATCAAAGATTTGACAATCTACCTTTATAGAGCATGATCACATGGTGGTGAAGCAAATCTTAGCATTAGGGTCCATCGAAGAAGAGATGGAACCATGCACCTTGAAATGCTATAAAATCTCCTTTGCAATACTTGCGTTGAGAGAGAAAAATACCCTGAGGAGTCTACCAAACTTCAAAACCAAGGAAAAATGAAGAACTCAAGGTTGATCAACTCAAACTCATGGCTAAGATCAGCCACCATGACAAACAAAATCCGACTCTTACGACTTCCTATAAAGATCAAGCCATCCACATACACAATGATAATGCCAAATAAGACCATCTTTAACAAATAAGACCATCTTTAACAAAAATGTAAAGATTGGAACATGAATGTGATCACCAAAGACCAACCACCAATGACCAATCTTCAGAAAGAAGGTGTCAATGCACTAGTACCACACACGATGAGCCTACTTCAATCCATATAGATCTTTACAAAGTTGGTACACAATATGCGCAACAACAATATCAAGTGGTTGCTCAACATAGACCTCCTCTTGAAGGTCACCATTAAGAAGAGCAGATTTGACATCCATCTATAAAATAGGCCACCCACCCATGATGGGTAAGAAGAGCCAAAATAATCCTAATGGTAGTAATCGACACTGTAGGAATAAAAGCCTCATCAAAATCAACACTAACTCTCTAGGAGTAGCCCTTCACAACAAGATGTTCTTCGTGTTTGTCTAAAGTTCCATCCTCATAATACTTGTTCTTATAGACCCAACGAACTTTGATTACCTTGCATTGAGGTGGACGTGGTACAAGAACCCAAGTACTATTGTGCTTAATGGAATCAAGCTCTGTCTGCATAGTAATTAATAATCCAAGGTGGAGAAGAAAGTGTCTCCTCAGAGAGGAAGGCTCAGTAGAGGTGAAGGAAGAATGGTAGACATCAAGGCAAAATTCAGAAAGTGATTATCCTCAACAGCATGCTTTTAGACCGAGTAACATGATGAGAATGACTTTCACTAGATTTCGGAAATTGACGAAGGCCTGAATCTTTCATAGTCTCATATAACCAACGAGGAACCCTCTTGGTGAGGATCCTCCTCAATAACCTCTATATTTGAATCTAAAGAAGCCCCCTTTGAAACCAAAGGTGGTAGAGGAGCTGAGACAAGAGGCAGAGGAGCAGCCAAAGTAGAAGGCTGAGCTAAAGGAGAAGGACCCGGAGATGAAGTTGAAGGTAGAGGAAGAAGCTCACTCTTATAAGGTACATGAAGGACACTCATCAAAAATAACATCATGATTGATGGTGGCTAGTAAGTTGTAGGTTGCAGGATCCCAAAGTTCATAGGCCTTGGATATAGAATTATACCCAAGGAAAATGTGCGGCATGGATTTAGAATCCAACTTAGAGTGATGCTCTTTAGTTACATGCACATAAGCCTTGCAACCAAATATTGGGAGATAAGCACAAGAGGGTTTGATGCCCAATAATGCCTCATACGAGTTTTACCTATGGTACAACTGATGTAGGCAATCTATTCCAAATGTGAACTCCAATAGCTGATGCCTCAGCCTATAATTTCTTGGCCAAGCCACTATGCTCAAGTATAGTCCTCGACCCATCTCAATGACAGACTAATTCTTACATCCACAAAAAACCCATTCTAGGATGGAGGATAAGTTGTAGTAAACTAGCATCGCGAATGCAAAGATTCTTCAAATACTTGTCAAACTCATGTGAGAGAAACTCTCCCCCTTTATCAATACACAAAGATTTTGCCTTCTTGGAGTCCCATTGTTTTTCCCACTTTGACTTTCCAATCATGAAATATGGATAAAGATTGATCCTTAGACTGAAGAAAGAAAGCCCAAGTATACTTGGAGTAGTCAGTCGTCAACAATAATCATCATATGTAAAGAGCCTTATTCAAAGATTTTGTAGACATAGGACAACACAAGTCTACATGAACAAGCTCGAGTGGTTTGGTAGATATGTGCGATGCCTCCTTAGGGAAAGGTAATCGATGTTGCTTGCCATGGAGAAATGGTTGTGCACACACCAACTGGGGTGCTGATGGATGATTAAGCATCAACCAAACCATGTTTATATGCCTATTGCAAATAAAAGAAGCTCAAGTGGCAAAAGCATGCATGCCATAACACAGAATCTGTAGACGTAGAATGCAAGGCCAAAGTAGAGGTGCATAAAATAGGAATAGTACCAGCACCTTTGATGGAAATTGTAAAAGAGTCATCGAGACTGATGTCCCCTGGTTGCTTAGAGAAGGAAGAACACCAATCATGACGATTAGTGTGTGAGAAGTTGTGCTACTATCTATAATCCAAGCATGAAACCTGAAAGAGATGAAAGTTGATGAAAGTCAAAGTGGGGCTATCAATGTAGATAAACAACTGATCAATAGTGGTTGAAGTAGATGTAGACACCTCAAAGCCATATCACCTCAGTTTTTGCAATAGAACAAACAACACGATATTCTGCCTTTGAGGAGGATAATGCAATAGTGGGTTGCTTTTTACTACTCAAGGAAATAGCACCAGAACCACGTGTAAACCAATAACATGCAGTCGATTGGTGAGTGTTAATATCACCAACCTAGTGAGACTCAGAATAGCCAACTAACCGATCCCCCTTCCACCAATAGAAGATACCCCGATCAAGAAAATTATTCAAATAGTGCAGGATGCACTGGCAGGTGGGATTTGTGAGGGTCAGCTGAAAATGAACTCAAGACACAAACAAAAAAGAAAACATCCAATCTAGAATGAGTAATCCAAATCAAAGATTTGACAATCTACCTTTATAGAGCATGATCACATGGTGGTGAAGCAAATCTTAGCATTAGGGTCCATCGAAGAAGAGATGGAACCATGCACCTTGAAATGCTATAAAATCTCCTTTGCAATACTTGCGTTGAGAGAGAAAAATACCCTGAGGAGTCTACCAAACTTCAAAACCAAGGAAAAATGAAGAACTCAAGGTTGATCAACTCAAACTCATGGCTAAGATCAGCCACCATGACAAACAAAATCCGACTCTTACGACTTCCTATAAAGATCAAGCCATCCACATACACAATGATAATGCCAAATAAGACCATCTTTAACAAATAAGACCATCTTTAACAAAAATGTAAAGATTGGAACATGAATGTGATCACCAAAGACCAACCACCAATGACCAATCTTCAGAAAGAAGGTGTCAATGCACTAGTACCACACACGATGAGCCTACTTCAATCCATATAGATCTTTACAAAGTTGGTACACAATATGCGCAACAACAATATCAAGTGGTTGCTCAACATAGACCTCCTCTTGAAGGTCACCATTAAGAAGAGCAGATTTGACATCCATCTATAAAATAGGCCACCCACCCATGATGGGTAAGAAGAGCCAAAATAATCCTAATGGTAGTAATCGACACTGTAGGAATAAAAGCCTCATCAAAATCAACACTAACTCTCTAGGAGTAGCCCTTCACAACAAGATGTTCTTCGTGTTTGTCTAAAGTTCCATCCTCATAATACTTGTTCTTATAGACCCAACGAACTTTGATTACCTTGCATTGAGGTGGACGTGGTACAAGAACCCAAGTACTATTGTGCTTAATGGAATCAAGCTCTGTCTGCATAGTAATTAATAATCCAAGGTGGAGAAGAAAGTGTCTCCTCAGAGAGGAAGGCTCAGTAGAGGTGAAGGAAGAATGGTAGACATCAAGGCAAAATTCAGAAAGTGATTATCCTCAACAGCATGCTTTTAGACCGAGTAACATGATGAGAATGACTTTCACTAGATTTCGGAAATTGACGAAGGCCTGAATCTTTCATAGTCTCATATAACCAACGAGGAACCCTCTTGGTGAGGATCCTCCTCAATAACCTCTATATTTGAATCTAAAGAAGCCCCCTTTGAAACCAAAGGTGGTAGAGGAGCTGAGACAAGAGGCAGAGGAGCAGCCAAAGTAGAAGGCTGAGCTAAAGGAGAAGGACCCGGAGATGAAGTTGAAGGTAGAGGAAGAAGCTCACTCTTATAAGGTACATGAAGGACACTCATCAAAAATAACATCATGATTGATGGTGGCTAGTAAGTTGTAGGTTGCAGGATCCCAAAGTTCATAGGCCTTGGATATAGAATTATACCCAAGGAAAATGTGCGGCATGGATTTAGAATCCAACTTAGAGTGATGCTCTTTAGTTACATGCACATAAGCCTTGCAACCAAATATTGGGAGATAAGCACAAGAGGGTTTGATGCCCAATAATGCCTCATACGAGTTTTACCTATGGTACAACTGATGTAGGCAATCTATTCCAAATGTGAACTCCAATAGCTGATGCCTCAGCCTATAATTTCTTGGCCAAGCCACTATGCTCAAGTATAGTCCTCGACCCATCTCAATGACAGACTAATTCTTACATCCACAAAAAACCCATTCTAGGATGGAGGATAAGTTGTAGTAAACTAGCATCGCGAATGCAAAGATTCTTCAAATACTTGTCAAACTCATGTGAGAGAAACTCTCCCCCTTTATCAATACACAAAGATTTTGCCTTCTTGGAGTCCCATTGTTTTTCCCACTTTGACTTTCCAATCATGAAATATGGATAAAGATTGATCCTTAGACTGAAGAAAGAAAGCCCAAGTATACTTGGAGTAGTCAGTCGTCAACAATAATCATCGTATGTAAAGAGCCTTATTCAAAGATTTTGTAGACATAGGACAACACAAGTCTACATGAACAAGCTCGAGTGGTTTGGTAGATATGTGCGATGCCTCCTTAGGGAAAGGTAATCGATGTTGCTTGCCATGGAGAAATGGTTGTGCACACACCAACTGGGGTGCTGATGGATGATTAAGCATCAACCAAACCATGTTTATATGCCTATTGCAAATAAAAGAAGCTCAAGTGGCAAAAGCATGCATGCCATAACACAGAATCTGTAGACGTAGAATGCAAGGCCAAAGTAGAGGTGCATAAAATAGGAATAGTACCAGCACCTTTGATGGAAATTGTAAAAGAGTCATCGAGACTGATGTCCCCTGGTTGCTTAGAGAAGGAAGAACACCAATCATGACGATTAGTGTGTGAGAAGTTGTGCTACTATCTATAATCCAAGCATGAAACCTGAAAGAGATGAAAGTTGATGAAAGTCAAAGTGGGGCTATCAATGTAGATAAACAACTGATCAATAGTGGTTGAAGTAGATGTAGACACCTCAAAGCCATATCACCTCAGTTTTTGCAGTAGAACAAACAACACGATATTCTGCCTTTGAGGAGGATAATGCAATAGTGGGTTGCTTTTTACTACTCAAGGAAATAGCACCAGAACCACGTGTAAACCAATAACATGCAGTCGATTGGTGAGTGTTAATATCACCAACCTAGTGAGACTCAGAATAGCCAACTAACCGATCCCCCTTCCACCAATAGAAGATACCCCGATCAAGAAAATTATTCAAATAGTGCAGGATGCACTGGCAGGTGGGATTTGTGAGGGTCAGCTGAAAATGAACTCAAGACACAAACAAAAAAGAAAACATCCAATCTAGAATGAGTAATCCAAATCAAAGATTTGACAATCTACCTTTATAGAGCATGATCACATGGTGGTGAAGCAAATCTTAGCATTAGGGTCCATCGAAGAAGAGATGGAACCATGCACCTTGAAATGCTATAAAATCTCCTTTGCAATACTTGCGTTGAGAGAGAAAAATACCCTGAGGAGTCTACCAAACTTCAAAACCAAGGAAAAATGAAGAACTCAAGGTTGATCAACTCAAACTCATGGCTAAGATCAGCCACCATGACAAACAAAATCCAACTCTTACGACTTCCTATAAAGATCAAGCCATCCACATACACAATGATAATGCCAAATAAGACCATCTTTAACAAATAAGACCATCTTTAACAAAAATGTAAAGATTGGAACATGAATGTGATCACCAAAGACCAACCACCAATGACCAATCTTCAGAAAGAAGGTGTCAATGCACTAGTACCACACACGATGAGCCTACTTCAATCCATATAGATCTTTACAAAGTTGGTACACAATATGCGCAACAACAATATCAAGTGGTTGCTCAACATAGACCTCCTCTTGAAGGTCACCATTAAGAAGAGCAGATTTGACATCCATCTATAAAATAGGCCACCCACCCATGATGGGTAAGAAGAGCCAAAATAATCCTAATGGTAGTAATCGACACTGTAGGAATAAAAGCCTCATCAAAATCAACACTAACTCTCTAGGAGTAGCCCTTCACAACAAGATGTTCTTCGTGTTTGTCTAAAGTTCCATCCTCATAATACTTGTTCTTATAGACCCAACGAACTTTGATTACCTTGCATTGAGGTGGACGTGGTACAAGAACCCAAGTACTATTGTGCTTAACGGAATCAAGCTCTGTCTGCATAGTAATTAATAATCCAAGGTGGAGAAGAAAGTGTCTCCTCAGAGAGGAAGGCTCAGTAGAGGTGAAGGAAGAATGGTAGACATCAAGGCAAAATTCAGAAAGTGATTATCCTCAACAGCATGCTTTTAGACCGAGTAACATGATGAGAATGACTTTCACTAGATTTCGGAAATTGACGAAGGCCTGAATCTTTCATAGTCTCATATAACCAACGAGGAACCCTCTTGGTGAGGATCCTCCTCAATAACCTCTATATTTGAATCTAAAGAAGCCCCCTTTGAAACCAAAGGTGGTAGAGGAGCTGAGACAAGAGGCAGAGGAGCAGCCAAAGTAGAAGGCTGAGCTAAAGGAGAAGGACCCGGAGATGAAGTTGAAGGTAGAGGAAGAAGCTCACTCTTATAAGGTACATGAAGGACACTCATCAAAAATAACATCATGATTGATGGTGGCTAGTAAGTTGTAGGTTGCAGGATCCCAAAGTTCATAGGCCTTGGATATAGAATTATACCCAAGGAAAATGTGCGGCATGGATTTAGAATCCAACTTAGAGTGATGCTCTTTAGTTACATGCACATAAGCCTTGCAACCAAATATTGGGAGATAAGCACAAGAGGGTTTGATGCCCAATAATGCCTCATACGAGTTTTACCTATGGTACAACTGATGTAGGCAATCTATTCCAAATGTGAACTCCAATAGCTGATGCCTCAGCCTATAATTTCTTGGCCAAGCCACTATGCTCAAGTATAGTCCTCGACCCATCTCAATGACAGACTAATTCTTACATCCACAAAAAACCCATTCTAGGATGGAGGATAAGTTGTAGTAAACTAGCATCGCGAATGCAAAGATTCTTCAAATACTTGTCAAACTCATGTGAGAGAAACTCTCCCCCTTTATCAATACACAAAGATTTTGCCTTCTTGGAGTCCCATTGTTTTTCCCACTTTGACTTTCCAATCATGAAATATGGATAAAGATTGATCCTTAGACTGAAGAAAGAAAGCCCAAGTATACTTGGAGTAGTCAGTCGTCAACAATAATCATCATATGTAAAGAGCCTTATTCAAAGATTTTGTAGACATAGGACAACACAAGTCTACATGAACAAGCTCGAGTGGTTTGGTAGATATGTGCGATGCCTCCTTAGGGAAAGGTAATCGATGTTGCTTGCCATGGAGAAATGGTTGTGCACACACCAACTGGGGTGCTGATGGATGATTAAGCATCAACCAAACCATGTTTATATGCCTATTGCAAATAAAAGAAGCTCAAGTGGCAAAAGCATGCATGCCATAACACAGAATCTGTAGACGTAGAATGCAAGGCCAAAGTAGAGGTGCATAAAATAGGAATAGTACCAGCACCTTTGATGGAAATTGTAAAAGAGTCATCGAGACTGATGTCCCCTGGTTGCTTAGAGAAGGAAGAACACCAATCATGACGATTAGTGTGTGAGAAGTTGTGCTACTATCTATAATCCAAGCATGAAACCTGAAAGAGATGAAAGTTGATGAAAGTCAAAGTGGGGCTATCAATGTAGATAAACAATTGATCAATAGTGGTTGAAGTAGATGTAGACACCTCAAAGCCATATCACCTCAGTTTTTGCAGTAGAACAAACAACACGATATTCTGCCTTTGAGGAGGATAATGCAATAGTGGGTTGCTTTTTACTACTCAAGGAAATAGCACCAGAACCACGTGTAAACCAATAACATGCAGTCGATTGGTGAGTGTTAATATCACCAACCTAGTGAGACTCAGAATAGCCAACTAACCGACCCCCCTTCCACCAATAGAAGATACCCCGATCAAGAAAATTATTCAAATAGTGCAGGATGCACTGGCAGGTGGGATTTGTGAGGGTCAGCTGAAAATGAACTCAAGACACAAACAAAAAAGAAAACATCCAATCTAGAATGAGTAATCCAAATCAAAGATTTGACAATCTACCTTTATAGAGCATGATCACATGGTGGTGAAGCAAATCTTAGCATTAGGGTCCATCGAAGAAGAGATGGAACCATGCACCTTGAAATGCTATAAAATCTCCTTTGCAATACTTGCGTTGAGAGAGAAAAATACCCTGAGGAGTCTACCAAACTTCAAAACCAAGGAAAAATGAAGAACTCAAGGTTGATCAACTCAAACTCATGGCTAAGATCAGCCACCATGACAAACAAAATCCGACTCTTACGACTTCCTATAAAGATCAAGCCATCCACATACACAATGATAATGCCAAATAAGACCATCTTTAACAAATAAGACCATCTTTAACAAAAATGTAAAGATTGGAACATGAATGTGATCACCAAAGACCAACCACCAATGACCAATCTTCAGAAAGAAGGTGTCAATGCACTAGTACCACACACGATGAGCCTACTTCAATCCATATAGATCTTTACAAAGTTGGTACACAATATGCGCAACAACAATATCAAGTGGTTGCTCAACATAGACCTCCTCTTGAAGGTCACCATTAAGAAGAGCAGATTTGACATCCATCTATAAAATAGGCCACCCACCCATGATGGGTAAGAAGAGCCAAAATAATCCTAATGGTAGTAATCGACACTGTAGGAATAAAAGCCTCATCAAAATCAACACTAACTCTCTAGGAGTAGCCCTTCACAACAAGATGTTCTTCGTGTTTGTCTAAAGTTCCATCCTCATAATACTTGTTCTTATAGACCCAACGAACTTTGATTACCTTGCATTGAGGTGGACGTGGTACAAGAACCCAAGTACTATTGTGCTTAACGGAATCAAGCTCTGTCTGCATAGTAATTAATAATCCAAGGTGGAGAAGAAAGTGTCTCCTCAGAGAGGAAGGCTCAGTAGAGGTGAAGGAAGAATGGTAGACATCAAGGCAAAATTCAGAAAGTGATTATCCTCAACAGCATGCTTTTAGACCGAGTAACATGATGAGAATGACTTTCACTAGATTTCGGAAATTGACGAAGGCCTGAATCTTTCATAGTCTCATATAACCAACGAGGAACCCTCTTGGTGAGGATCCTCCTCAATAACCTCTATATTTGAATCTAAAGAAGCCCCCTTTGAAACCAAAGGTGGTAGAGGAGCTGAGACAAGAGGCAGAGGAGCAGCCAAAGTAGAAGGCTGAGCTAAAGGAGAAGGACCCGGAGATGAAGTTGAAGGTAGAGGAAGAAGCTCACTCTTATAAGGTACATGAAGGACACTCATCAAAAATAACATCATGATTGATGGTGGCTAGTAAGTTGTAGGTTGCAGGATCCCAAAGTTCATAGGCCTTGGATATAGAATTATACCCAAGGAAAATGTGCGGCATGGATTTAGAATCCAACTTAGAGTGATGCTCTTTAGTTACATGCACATAAGCCTTGCAACCAAATATTGGGAGATAAGCACAAGAGGGTTTGATGCCCAATAATGCCTCATACGAGTTTTACCTATGGTACAACTGATGTAGGCAATCTATTCCAAATGTGAACTCCAATAGCTGATGCCTCAGCCTATAATTTCTTGGCCAAGCCACTATGCTCAAGTATAGTCCTCGACCCATCTCAATGACAGACTAATTCTTACATCCACAAAAAACCCATTCTAGGATGGAGGATAAGTTGTAGTAAACTAGCATCGCGAATGCAAAGATTCTTCAAATACTTGTCAAACTCATGTGAGAGAAACTCTCTCCCTTTATCAATACACAAAGATTTTGCCTTCTTGGAGTCCCATTGTTTTTCCCACTTTGACTTTCCAATCATGAAATATGGATAAAGATTGATCCTTAGACTGAAGAAAGAAAGCCCAAGTATACTTGGAGTAGTCAGTCGTCAACAATAATCATCATATGTAAAGAGCCTTATTCAAAGATTTTGTAGACATAGGACAACACAAGTCTACATGAACAAGCTCGAGTGGTTTGGTAGATATGTGCGATGCCTCCTTAGGGAAAGGTAATCGATGTTGCTTGCCATGGAGAAATGGTTGTGCACACACCAACTGGGGTGCTGATGGATGATTAAGCATCAACCAAACCATGTTTATATGCCTATTGCAAATAAAAGAAGCTCAAGTGGCAAAAGCATGCATGCCATAACACAGAATCTGTAGACGTAGAATGCAAGGCCAAAGTAGAGGTGCATAAAATAGGAATAGTACCAGCACCTTTGATGGAAATTGTAAAAGAGTCATCGAGACTGATGTCCCCTGGTTGCTTAGAGAAGGAAGAACACCAATCATGACGATTAGTGTGTGAGAAGTTGTGCTACTATCTATAATCCAAGCATGAAACCTGAAAGAGATGAAAGTTGATGAAAGTCAAAGTGGGGCTATCAATGTAGATAAACAACTGATCAATAGTGGTTGAAGTAGATGTAGACACCTCAAAGCCATATCACCTCAGTTTTTGCAGTAGAACAAACAACACGATATTCTGCCTTTGAGGAGGATAATGCAATAGTGGGTTGCTTTTTACTACTCAAGGAAATAGCACCAGAACCACGTGTAAACCAATAACATGCAGTCGATTGGTGAGTGTTAATATCACCAACCTAGTGAGACTCAGAATAGCCAACTAACCGATCCCCCTTCCACCAATAGAAGATACCCCGATCAAGAAAATTATTCAAATAGTGCAGGATGCACTGGCAGGTGGGATTTGTGAGGGTCAGCTGAAAATGAACTCAAGACACAAACAAAAAAGAAAACATCCAATCTAGAATGAGTAATCCAAATCAAAGATTTGACAATCTACCTTTATAGAGCATGATCACATGGTGGTGAAGCAAATCTTAGCATTAGGGTCCATCGAAGAAGAGATGGAACCATGCACCTTGAAATGCTATAAAATCTCCTTTGCAATACTTGCGTTGAGAGAGAAAAATACCCTGAGGAGTCTACCAAACTTCAAAACCAAGGAAAAATGAAGAACTCAAGGTTGATCAACTCAAACTCATGGCTAAGATCAGCCACCATGACAAACAAAATCCAACTCTTACGACTTCCTATAAAGATCAAGCCATCCACATACACAATGATAATGCCAAATAAGACCATCTTTAACAAATAAGACCATCTTTAACAAAAATGTAAAGATTGGAACATGAATGTGATCACCAAAGACCAACCACCAACGACCAATCTTCAGAAAGAAGGTGTCAATGCACTAGTACCACACACGATGAGCCTACTTCAATCCATATAGATCTTTACAAAGTTGGTACACAATATGCGCAACAACAATATCAAGTGGTTGCTCAACATAGACCTCCTCTTGAAGGTCACCATTAAGAAGAGCAGATTTGACATCCATCTATAAAATAGGCCACCCACCCATGATGGGTAAGAAGAGCCAAAATAATCCTAATGGTAGTAATCGACACTGTAGGAATAAAAGCCTCATCAAAATCAACACTAACTCTCTAGGAGTAGCCCTTCACAACAAGATGTTCTTCGTGTTTGTCTAAAGTTCCATCCTCATAATACTTGTTCTTATAGACCCAACGAACTTTGATTACCTTGCATTGAGGTGGACGTGGTACAAGAACCCAAGTACTATTGTGCTTAACGGAATCAAGCTCTGTCTGCATAGTAATTAATAATCCAAGGTGGAGAAGAAAGTGTCTCCTCAGAGAGGAAGGCTCAGTAGAGGTGAAGGAAGAATGGTAGACATCAAGGCAAAATTCAGAAAGTGATTATCCTCAACAGCATGCTTTTAGACCGAGTAACATGATGAGAATGACTTTCACTAGATTTCAGAAATTGACGAAGGCCTGAATCTTTCATAGTCTCATATAACCAACGAGGAACCCTCTTGGTGAGGATCCTCCTCAATAACCTCTATATTTGAATCTAAAGAAGCCCCCTTTGAAACCAAAGGTGGTAGAGGAGCTGAGACAAGAGGCAGAGGAGCAGCCAAAGTAGAAGGCTGAGCTAAAGGAGAAGGACCCGGAGATGAAGTTGAAGGTAGAGGAAGAAGCTCACTCTTATAAGGTACATGAAGGACACTCATCAAAAATAACATCATGATTGATGGTGGCTAGTAAGTTGTAGGTTGCAGGATCCCAAAGTTCATAGGCCTTGGATATAGAATTATACCCAAGGAAAATGTGCGGCATGGATTTAGAATCCAACTTAGAGTGATGCTCTTTAGTTACATGCACATAAGCCTTGCAACCAAATATTGGGAGATAAGCACAAGAGGGTTTGATGCCCAATAATGCCTCATACGAGTTTTACCTATGGTACAACTGATGTAGGCAATCTATTCCAAATGTGAACTCCAATAGCTGATGCCTCAGCCTATAATTTCTTGGCCAAGCCACTATGCTCAAGTATAGTCCTCGACCCATCTCAATGACAGACTAATTCTTACATCCACAAAAAACCCATTCTAGGATGGAGGATAAGTTGTAGTAAACTAGCATCGCGAATGCAAAGATTCTTCAAATACTTGTCAAACTCATGTGAGAGAAACTCTCCCCCTTTATCAATACACAAAGATTTTGCCTTCTTGGAGTCCCATTGTTTTTCCCACTTTGACTTTCCAATCATGAAATATGGATAAAGATTGATCCTTAGACTGAAGAAAGAAAGCCCAAGTATACTTGGAGTAGTCAGTCGTCAACAATAATCATCGTATGTAAAGAGCCTTATTCAAAGATTTTGTAGACATAGGACAACACAAGTCTACATGAACAAGCTCGAGTGGTTTGGTAGATATGTGCGATGCCTCCTTAGGGAAAGGTAATCGATGTTGCTTGCCATGGAGAAATGGTTGTGCACACACCAACTGGGGTGCTGATGGATGATTAAGCATCAACCAAACCATGTTTATATGCCTATTGCAAATAAAAGAAGCTCAAGTGGCAAAAGCATGCATGCCATAACACAGAATCTGTAGACGTAGAATGCAAGGCCAAAGTAGAGGTGCATAAAATAGGAATAGTACCAGCACCTTTGATGGAAATTGTAAAAGAGTCATCGAGACTGATGTCCCCTGGTTGCTTAGAGAAGGAAGAACACCAATCATGACGATTAGTGTGTGAGAAGTTGTGCTACTATCTATAATCCAAGCATGAAACCTGAAAGAGATGAAAGTTGATGAAAGTCAAAGTGGGGCTATCAATGTAGATAAACAACTGATCAATAGTGGTTGAAGTAGATGTAGACACCTCAAAGCCATATCACCTCAGTTTTTGCAGTAGAACAAACAACACGATATTCTGCCTTTGAGGAGGATAATGCAATAGTGGGTTGCTTTTTACTACTCAAGGAAATAGCACCAGAACCACGTGTAAACCAATAACATGCAGTCGATTGGTGAGTGTTAATATCACCAACCTAGTGAGACTCAGAATAGCCAACTAACCGATCCCCCTTCCACCAATAGAAGATACCCCGATCAAGAAAATTATTCAAATAGTGCAGGATGCACTGGCAGGTGGGATTTGTGAGGGTCAGCTGAAAATGAACTCAAGACACAAACAAAAAAGAAAACATCCAATCTAGAATGAGTAATCCAAATCAAAGATTTGACAATCTACCTTTATAGAGCATGATCACATGGTGGTGAAGCAAATCTTAGCATTAGGGTCCATCGAAGAAGAGATGGAACCATGCACCTTGAAATGCTATAAAATCTCCTTTGCAATACTTGCGTTGAGAGAGAAAAATACCCTGAGGAGTCTACCAAACTTCAAAACCAAGGAAAAATGAAGAACTCAAGGTTGATCAACTCAAACTCATGGCTAAGATCAGCCACCATGACAAACAAAATCCAACTCTTACGACTTCCTATAAAGATCAAGCCATCCACATACACAATGATAATGCCAAATAAGACCATCTTTAACAAATAAGACCATCTTTAACAAAAATGTAAAGATTGGAACATGAATGTGATCACCAAAGACCAACCACCAACGACCAATCTTCAGAAAGAAGGTGTCAATGCACTAGTACCACACACGATGAGCCTACTTCAATCCATATAGATCTTTACAAAGTTGGTACACAATATGCGCAACAACAATATCAAGTGGTTGCTCAACATAGACCTCCTCTTGAAGGTCACCATTAAGAAGAGCAGATTTGACATCCATCTATAAAATAGGCCACCCACCCATGATGGGTAAGAAGAGCCAAAATAATCCTAATGGTAGTAATCGACACTGTAGGAATAAAAGCCTCATCAAAATCAACACTAACTCTCTAGGAGTAGCCCTTCACAACAAGATGTTCTTCGTGTTTGTCTAAAGTTCCATCCTCATAATACTTGTTCTTATAGACCCAACGAACTTTGATTACCTTGCATTGAGGTGGACGTGGTACAAGAACCCAAGTACTATTGTGCTTAACGGAATCAAGCTCTGTCTGCATAGTAATTAATAATCCAAGGTGGAGAAGAAAGTGTCTCCTCAGAGAGGAAGGCTCAGTAGAGGTGAAGGAAGAATGGTAGACATCAAGGCAAAATTCAGAAAGTGATTATCCTCAACAGCATGCTTTTAGACCGAGTAACATGATGAGAATGACTTTCACTAGATTTCGGAAATTGACGAAGGCCTGAATCTTTCATAGTCTCATATAACCAACGAGGAACCCTCTTGGTGAGGATCCTCCTCAATAACCTCTATATTTGAATCTAAAGAAGCCCCCTTTGAAACCAAAGGTGGTAGAGGAGCTGAGACAAGAGGCAGAGGAGCAGCCAAAGTAGAAGGCTGAGCTAAAGGAGAAGGACCCGGAGATGAAGTTGAAGGTAGAGGAAGAAGCTCACTCTTATAAGGTACATGAAGGACACTCATCAAAAATAACATCATGATTGATGGTGGCTAGTAAGTTGTAGGTTGCAGGATCCCAAAGTTCATAGGCCTTGGATATAGAATTATACCCAAGGAAAATGTGCGGCATGGATTTAGAATCCAACTTAGAGTGATGCTCTTTAGTTACATGCACATAAGCCTTGCAACCAAATATTGGGAGATAAGCACAAGAGGGTTTGATGCCCAATAATGCCTCATACGAGTTTTACCTATGGTACAACTGATGTAGGCAATCTATTCCAAATGTGAACTCCAATAGCTGATGCCTCAGCCTATAATTTCTTGGCCAAGCCACTATGCTCAAGTATAGTCCTCGACCCATCTCAATGACAGACTAATTCTTACATCCACAAAAAACCCATTCTAGGATGGAGGATAAGTTGTAGTAAACTAGCATCGCGAATGCAAAGATTCTTCAAATACTTGTCAAACTCATGTGAGAGAAACTCTCCCCCTTTATCAATACACAAAGATTTTGCCTTCTTGGAGTCCCATTGTTTTTCCCACTTTGACTTTCCAATCATGAAATATGGATAAAGATTGATCCTTAGACTGAAGAAAGAAAGCCCAAGTATACTTGGAGTAGTCAGTCGTCAACAATAATCATCGTATGTAAAGAGCCTTATTCAAAGATTTTGTAGACATAGGACAACACAAGTCTACATGAACAAGCTCGAGTGGTTTGGTAGATATGTGCGATGCCTCCTTAGGGAAAGGTAATCGATGTTGCTTGCCATGGAGAAATGGTTGTGCACACACCAACTGGGGTGCTGATGGATGATTAAGCATCAACCAAACCATGTTTATATGCCTATTGCAAATAAAAGAAGCTCAAGTGGCAAAAGCATGCATGCCATAACACAGAATCTGTAGACGTAGAATGCAAGGCCAAAGTAGAGGTGCATAAAATAGGAATAGTACCAGCACCTTTGATGGAAATTGTAAAAGAGTCATCGAGACTGATGTCCCCTGGTTGCTTAGAGAAGGAAGAACACCAATCATGACGATTAGTGTGTGAGAAGTTGTGCTACTATCTATAATCCAAGCATGAAACCTGAAAGAGATGAAAGTTGATGAAAGTCAAAGTGGGGCTATCAATGTAGATAAACAACTGATCAATAGTGGTTGAAGTAGATGTAGACACCTCAAAGCCATATCACCTCAGTTTTTGCAGTAGAACAAACAACACGATATTCTGCCTTTGAGGAGGATAATGCAATAGTGGGTTGCTTTTTACTACTCAAGGAAATAGCACCAGAACCACGTGTAAACCAATAACATGCAGTCGATTGGTGAGTGTTAATATCACCAACCTAGTGAGACTCAGAATAGCCAACTAACCGATCCCCCTTCCACCAATAGAAGATACCCCGATCAAGAAAATTATTCAAATAGTGCAGGATGCACTGGCAGGTGGGATTTGTGAGGGTCAGCTGAAAATGAACTCAAGACACAAACAAAAAAGAAAACATCCAATCTAGAATGAGTAATCCAAATCAAAGATTTGACAATCTACCTTTATAGAGCATGATCACATGGTGGTGAAGCAAATCTTAGCATTAGGGTCCATCGAAGAAGAGATGGAACCATGCACCTTGAAATGCTATAAAATCTCCTTTGCAATACTTGCGTTGAGAGAGAAAAATACCCTGAGGAGTCTACCAAACTTCAAAACCAAGGAAAAATGAAGAACTCAAGGTTGATCAACTCAAACTCATGGCTAAGATCAGCCACCATGACAAACAAAATCCAACTCTTACGACTTCCTATAAAGATCAAGCCATCCACATACACAATGATAATGCCAAATAAGACCATCTTTAACAAATAAGACCATCTTTAACAAAAATGTAAAGATTGGAACATGAATGTGATCACCAAAGACCAACCACCAACGACCAATCTTCAGAAAGAAGGTGTCAATGCACTAGTACCACACACGATGAGCCTACTTCAATCCATATAGATCTTTACAAAGTTGGTACACAATATGCGCAACAACAATATCAAGTGGTTGCTCAACATAGACCTCCTCTTGAAGGTCACCATTAAGAAGAGCAGATTTGACATCCATCTATAAAATAGGCCACCCACCCATGATGGGTAAGAAGAGCCAAAATAATCCTAATGGTAGTAATCGACACTGTAGGAATAAAAGCCTCATCAAAATCAACACTAACTCTCTAGGAGTAGCCCTTCACAACAAGATGTTCTTCGTGTTTGTCTAAAGTTCCATCCTCATAATACTTGTTCTTATAGACCCAACGAACTTTGATTACCTTGCATTGAGGTGGACGTGGTACAAGAACCCAAGTACTATTGTGCTTAACGGAATCAAGCTCTGTCTGCATAGTAATTAATAATCCAAGGTGGAGAAGAAAGTGTCTCCTCAGAGAGGAAGGCTCAGTAGAGGTGAAGGAAGAATGGTAGACATCAAGGCAAAATTCAGAAAGTGATTATCCTCAACAGCATGCTTTTAGACCGAGTAACATGATGAGAATGACTTTCACTAGATTTCGGAAATTGACGAAGGCCTGAATCTTTCATAGTCTCATATAACCAACGAGGAACCCTCTTGGTGAGGATCCTCCTCAATAACCTCTATATTTGAATCTAAAGAAGCCCCCTTTGAAACCAAAGGTGGTAGAGGAGCTGAGACAAGAGGCAGAGGAGCAGCCAAAGTAGAAGGCTGAGCTAAAGGAGAAGGACCCGGAGATGAAGTTGAAGGTAGAGGAAGAAGCTCACTCTTATAAGGTACATGAAGGACACTCATCAAAAATAACATCATGATTGATGGTGGCTAGTAAGTTGTAGGTTGCAGGATCCCAAAGTTCATAGGCCTTGGATATAGAATTATACCCAAGGAAAATGTGCGGCATGGATTTAGAATCCAACTTAGAGTGATGCTCTTTAGTTACATGCACATAAGCCTTGCAACCAAATATTGGGAGATAAGCACAAGAGGGTTTGATGCCCAATAATGCCTCATACGAGTTTTACCTATGGTACAACTGATGTAGGCAATCTATTCCAAATGTGAACTCCAATAGCTGATGCCTCAGCCTATAATTTCTTGGCCAAGCCACTATGCTCAAGTATAGTCCTCGACCCATCTCAATGACAGACTAATTCTTACATCCACAAAAAACCCATTCTAGGATGGAGGATAAGTTGTAGTAAACTAGCATCGCGAATGCAAAGATTCTTCAAATACTTGTCAAACTCATGTGAGAGAAACTCTCCCCCTTTATCAATACACAAAGATTTTGCCTTCTTGGAGTCCCATTGTTTTTCCCACTTTGACTTTCCAATCATGAAATATGGATAAAGATTGATCCTTAGACTGAAGAAAGAAAGCCCAAGTATACTTGGAGTAGTCAGTCGTCAACAATAATCATCGTATGTAAAGAGCCTTATTCAAAGATTTTGTAGACATAGGACAACACAAGTCTACATGAACAAGCTCGAGTGGTTTGGTAGATATGTGCGATGCCTCCTTAGGGAAAGGTAATCGATGTTGCTTGCCATGGAGAAATGGTTGTGCACACACCAACTGGGGTGCTGATGGATGATTAAGCATCAACCAAACCATGTTTATATGCCTATTGCAAATAAAAGAAGCTCAAGTGGCAAAAGCATGCATGCCATAACACAGAATCTGTAGACGTAGAATGCAAGGCCAAAGTAGAGGTGCATAAAATAGGAATAGTACCAGCACCTTTGATGGAAATTGTAAAAGAGTCATCGAGACTGATGTCCCCTGGTTGCTTAGAGAAGGAAGAACACCAATCATGACGATTAGTGTGTGAGAAGTTGTGCTACTATCTATAATCCAAGCATGAAACCTGAAAGAGATGAAAGTTGATGAAAGTCAAAGTGGGGCTATCAATGTAGATAAACAACTGATCAATAGTGGTTGAAGTAGATGTAGACACCTCAAAGCCATATCACCTCAGTTTTTGCAGTAGAACAAACAACACGATATTCTGCCTTTGAGGAGGATAATGCAATAGTGGGTTGCTTTTTACTACTCAAGGAAATAGCACCAGAACCACGTGTAAACCAATAACATGCAGTCGATTGGTGAGTGTTAATATCACCAACCTAGTGAGACTCAGAATAGCCAACTAACCGATCCCCCTTCCACCAATAGAAGATACCCCGATCAAGAAAATTATTCAAATAGTGCAGGATGCACTGGCAGGTGGGATTTGTGAGGGTCAGCTGAAAATGAACTCAAGACACAAACAAAAAAGAAAACATCCAATCTAGAATGAGTAATCCAAATCAAAGATTTGACAATCTACCTTTATAGAGCATGATCACATGGTGGTGAAGCAAATCTTAGCATTAGGGTCCATCGAAGAAGAGATGGAACCATGCACCTTGAAATGCTATAAAATCTCCTTTGCAATACTTGCGTTGAGAGAGAAAAATACCCTGAGGAGTCTACCAAACTTCAAAACCAAGGAAAAATGAAGAACTCAAGGTTGATCAACTCAAACTCATGGCTAAGATCAGCCACCATGACAAACAAAATCCAACTCTTACGACTTCCTATAAAGATCAAGCCATCCACATACACAATGATAATGCCAAATAAGACCATCTTTAACAAATAAGACCATCTTTAACAAAAATGTAAAGATTGGAACATGAATGTGATCACCAAAGACCAACCACCAACGACCAATCTTCAGAAAGAAGGTGTCAATGCACTAGTACCACACACGATGAGCCTACTTCAATCCATATAGATCTTTACAAAGTTGGTACACAATATGCGCAACAACAATATCAAGTGGTTGCTCAACATAGACCTCCTCTTGAAGGTCACCATTAAGAAGAGCAGATTTGACATCCATCTATAAAATAGGCCACCCACCCATGATGGGTAAGAAGAGCCAAAATAATCCTAATGGTAGTAATCGACACTGTAGGAATAAAAGCCTCATCAAAATCAACACTAACTCTCTAGGAGTAGCCCTTCACAACAAGATGTTCTTCGTGTTTGTCTAAAGTTCCATCCTCATAATACTTGTTCTTATAGACCCAACGAACTTTGATTACCTTGCATTGAGGTGGACGTGGTACAAGAACCCAAGTACTATTGTGCTTAACGGAATCAAGCTCTGTCTGCATAGTAATTAATAATCCAAGGTGGAGAAGAAAGTGTCTCCTCAGAGAGGAAGGCTCAGTAGAGGTGAAGGAAGAATGGTAGACATCAAGGCAAAATTCAGAAAGTGATTATCCTCAACAGCATGCTTTTAGACCGAGTAACATGATGAGAATGACTTTCACTAGATTTCGGAAATTGACGAAGGCCTGAATCTTTCATAGTCTCATATAACCAACGAGGAACCCTCTTGGTGAGGATCCTCCTCAATAACCTCTATATTTGAATCTAAAGAAGCCCCCTTTGAAACCAAAGGTGGTAGAGGAGCTGAGACAAGAGGCAGAGGAGCAGCCAAAGTAGAAGGCTGAGCTAAAGGAGAAGGACCCGGAGATGAAGTTGAAGGTAGAGGAAGAAGCTCACTCTTATAAGGTACATGAAGGACACTCATCAAAAATAACATCATGATTGATGGTGGCTAGTAAGTTGTAGGTTGCAGGATCCCAAAGTTCATAGGCCTTGGATATAGAATTATACCCAAGGAAAATGTGCGGCATGGATTTAGAATCCAACTTAGAGTGATGCTCTTTAGTTACATGCACATAAGCCTTGCAACCAAATATTGGGAGATAAGCACAAGAGGGTTTGATGCCCAATAATGCCTCATACGAGTTTTACCTATGGTACAACTGATGTAGGCAATCTATTCCAAATGTGAACTCCAATAGCTGATGCCTCAGCCTATAATTTCTTGGCCAAGCCACTATGCTCAAGTATAGTCCTCGACCCATCTCAATGACAGACTAATTCTTACATCCACAAAAAACCCATTCTAGGATGGAGGATAAGTTGTAGTAAACTAGCATCGCGAATGCAAAGATTCTTCAAATACTTGTCAAACTCATGTGAGAGAAACTCTCCCCCTTTATCAATACACAAAGATTTTGCCTTCTTGGAGTCCCATTGTTTTTCCCACTTTGACTTTCCAATCATGAAATATGGATAAAGATTGATCCTTAGACTGAAGAAAGAAAGCCCAAGTATACTTGGAGTAGTCAGTCGTCAACAATAATCATCGTATGTAAAGAGCCTTATTCAAAGATTTTGTAGACATAGGACAACACAAGTCTACATGAACAAGCTCGAGTGGTTTGGTAGATATGTGCGATGCCTCCTTAGGGAAAGGTAATCGATGTTGCTTGCCATGGAGAAATGGTTGTGCACACACCAACTGGGGTGCTGATGGATGATTAAGCATCAACCAAACCATGTTTATATGCCTATTGCAAATAAAAGAAGCTCAAGTGGCAAAAGCATGCATGCCATAACACAGAATCTGTAGACGTAGAATGCAAGGCCAAAGTAGAGGTGCATAAAATAGGAATAGTACCAGCACCTTTGATGGAAATTGTAAAAGAGTCATCGAGACTGATGTCCCCTGGTTGCTTAGAGAAGGAAGAACACCAATCATGACGATTAGTGTGTGAGAAGTTGTGCTACTATCTATAATCCAAGCATGAAACCTGAAAGAGATGAAAGTTGATGAAAGTCAAAGTGGGGCTATCAATGTAGATAAACAACTGATCAATAGTGGTTGAAGTAGATGTAGACACCTCAAAGCCATAT
Organism: Cibotium barometz; assembly: GCF_041138505.1. Classification (NCBI taxonomy): domain Eukaryota; kingdom Viridiplantae; phylum Streptophyta; class Polypodiopsida; order Cyatheales; family Cibotiaceae; genus Cibotium; species Cibotium barometz. The sequence goes on along the minus strand of NC_141071.1, from coordinate 18,911,330 downwards.
CACCTCAGTTTTTGCAGTAGAACAAACAACACGATATTCTGCCTTTGAGGAGGATAATGCAATAGTGGGTTGCTTTTTACTACTCAAGGAAATAGCACCAGAACCACGTGTAAACCAATAACATGCAGTCGATTGGTGAGTGTTAATATCACCAACCTAGTGAGACTCAGAATAGCCAACTAACCGATCCCCCTTCCACCAATAGAAGATACCCCGATCAAGAAAATTATTCAAATAGTGCAGGATGCACTGGCAGGTGGGATTTGTGAGGGTCAGCTGAAAATGAACTCAAGACACAAACAAAAAAGAAAACATCCAATCTAGAATGAGTAATCCAAATCAAAGATTTGACAATCTACCTTTATAGAGCATGATCACATGGTGGTGAAGCAAATCTTAGCATTAGGGTCCATCGAAGAAGAGATGGAACCATGCACCTTGAAATGCTATAAAATCTCCTTTGCAATACTTGCGTTGAGAGAGAAAAATACCCTGAGGAGTCTACCAAACTTCAAAACCAAGGAAAAATGAAGAACTCAAGGTTGATCAACTCAAACTCATGGCTAAGATCAGCCACCATGACAAACAAAATCCGACTCTTACGACTTCCTATAAAGATCAAGCCATCCACATACACAATGATAATGCCAAATAAGACCATCTTTAACAAATAAGACCATCTTTAACAAAAATGTAAAGATTGGAACATGAATGTGATCACCAAAGACCAACCACCAACGACCAATCTTCAGAAAGAAGGTGTCAATGCACTAGTACCACACACGATGAGCCTACTTCAATCCATATAGATCTTTACAAAGTTGGTACACAATATGCGCAACAACAATATCAAGTGGTTGCTCAACATAGACCTCCTCTTGAAGGTCACCATTAAGAAGAGCAGATTTGACATCCATCTATAAAATAGGCCACCCACCCATGATGGGTAAGAAGAGCCAAAATAATCCTAATGGTAGTAATCGACACTGTAGGAATAAAAGCCTCATCAAAATCAACACTAACTCTCTAGGAGTAGCCCTTCACAACAAGATGTTCTTCGTGTTTGTCTAAAGTTCCATCCTCATAATACTTGTTCTTATAGACCCAACGAACTTTGATTACCTTGCATTGAGGTGGACGTGGTACAAGAACCCAAGTACTATTGTGCTTAACGGAATCAAGCTCTGTCTGCATAGTAATTAATAATCCAAGGTGGAGAAGAAAGTGTCTCCTCAGAGAGGAAGGCTCAGTAGAGGTGAAGGAAGAATGGTAGACATCAAGGCAAAATTCAGAAAGTGATTATCCTCAACAGCATGCTTTTAGACCGAGTAACATGATGAGAATGACTTTCACTAGATTTCGGAAATTGACGAAGGCCTGAATCTTTCATAGTCTCATATAACCAACGAGGAACCCTCTTGGTGAGGATCCTCCTCAATAACCTCTATATTTGAATCTAAAGAAGCCCCCTTTGAAACCAAAGGTGGTAGAGGAGCTGAGACAAGAGGCAGAGGAGCAGCCAAAGTAGAAGGCTGAGCTAAAGGAGAAGGACCCGGAGATGAAGTTGAAGGTAGAGGAAGAAGCTCACTCTTATAAGGTACATGAAGGACACTCATCAAAAATAACATCATGATTGATGGTGGCTAGTAAGTTGTAGGTTGCAGGATCCCAAAGTTCATAGGCCTTGGATATAGAATTATACCCAAGGAAAATGTGCGGCATGGATTTAGAATCCAACTTAGAGTGATGCTCTTTAGTTACATGCACATAAGCCTTGCAACCAAATATTGGGAGATAAGCACAAGAGGGTTTGATGCCCAATAATGCCTCATACGAGTTTTACCTATGGTACAACTGATGTAGGCAATCTATTCCAAATGTGAACTCCAATAGCTGATGCCTCAGCCTATAATTTCTTGGCCAAGCCACTATGCTCAAGTATAGTCCTCGACCCATCTCAATGACAGACTAATTCTTACATCCACAAAAAACCCATTCTAGGATGGAGGATAAGTTGTAGTAAACTAGCATCGCGAATGCAAAGATTCTTCAAATACTTGTCAAACTCATGTGAGAGAAACTCTCCCCCTTTATCAATACACAAAGATTTTGCCTTCTTGGAGTCCCATTGTTTTTCCCACTTTGACTTTCCAATCATGAAATATGGATAAAGATTGATCCTTAGACTGAAGAAAGAAAGCCCAAGTATACTTGGAGTAGTCAGTCGTCAACAATAATCATCGTATGTAAAGAGCCTTATTCAAAGATTTTGTAGACATAGGACAACACAAGTCTACATGAACAAGCTCGAGTGGTTTGGTAGATATGTGCGATGCCTCCTTAGGGAAAGGTAATCGATGTTGCTTGCCATGGAGAAATGGTTGTGCACACACCAACTGGGGTGCTGATGGATGATTAAGCATCAACCAAACCATGTTTATATGCCTATTGCAAATAAAAGAAGCTCAAGTGGCAAAAGCATGCATGCCATAACACAGAATCTGTAGACGTAGAATGCAAGGCCAAAGTAGAGGTGCATAAAATAGGAATAGTACCAGCACCTTTGATGGAAATTGTAAAAGAGTCATCGAGACTGATGTCCCCTGGTTGCTTAGAGAAGGAAGAACACCAATCATGACGATTAGTGTGTGAGAAGTTGTGCTACTATCTATAATCCAAGCATGAAACCTGAAAGAGATGAAAGTTGATGAAAGTCAAAGTGGGGCTATCAATGTAGATAAACAACTGATCAATAGTGGTTGAAGTAGATGTAGACACCTCAAAGCCATATCACCTCAGTTTTTGCAGTAGAACAAACAACACGATATTCTGCCTTTGAGGAGGATAATGCAATAGTGGGTTGCTTTTTACTACTCAAGGAAATAGCACCAGAACCACGTGTAAACCAATAACATGCAGTCGATTGGTGAGTGTTAATATCACCAACCTAGTGAGACTCAGAATAGCCAACTAACCGATCCCCCTTCCACCAATAGAAGATACCCCGATCAAGAAAATTATTCAAATAGTGCAGGATGCACTGGCAGGTGGGATTTGTGAGGGTCAGCTGAAAATGAACTCAAGACACAAACAAAAAAGAAAACATCCAATCTAGAATGAGTAATCCAAATCAAAGATTTGACAATCTACCTTTATAGAGCATGATCACATGGTGGTGAAGCAAATCTTAGCATTAGGGTCCATCGAAGAAGAGATGGAACCATGCACCTTGAAATGCTATAAAATCTCCTTTGCAATACTTGCGTTGAGAGAGAAAAATACCCTGAGGAGTCTACCAAACTTCAAAACCAAGGAAAAATGAAGAACTCAAGGTTGATCAACTCAAACTCATGGCTAAGATCAGCCACCATGACAAACAAAATCCAACTCTTACGACTTCCTATAAAGATCAAGCCATCCACATACACAATGATAATGCCAAATAAGACCATCTTTAACAAATAAGACCATCTTTAACAAAAATGTAAAGATTGGAACATGAATGTGATCACCAAAGACCAACCACCAACGACCAATCTTCAGAAAGAAGGTGTCAATGCACTAGTACCACACACGATGAGCCTACTTCAATCCATATAGATCTTTACAAAGTTGGTACACAATATGCGCAACAACAATATCAAGTGGTTGCTCAACATAGACCTCCTCTTGAAGGTCACCATTAAGAAGAGCAGATTTGACATCCATCTATAAAATAGGCCACCCACCCATGATGGGTAAGAAGAGCCAAAATAATCCTAATGGTAGTAATCGACACTGTAGGAATAAAAGCCTCATCAAAATCAACACTAACTCTCTAGGAGTAGCCCTTCACAACAAGATGTTCTTCGTGTTTGTCTAAAGTTCCATCCTCATAATACTTGTTCTTATAGACCCAACGAACTTTGATTACCTTGCATTGAGGTGGACGTGGTACAAGAACCCAAGTACTATTGTGCTTAACGGAATCAAGCTCTGTCTGCATAGTAATTAATAATCCAAGGTGGAGAAGAAAGTGTCTCCTCAGAGAGGAAGGCTCAGTAGAGGTGAAGGAAGAATGGTAGACATCAAGGCAAAATTCAGAAAGTGATTATCCTCAACAGCATGCTTTTAGACCGAGTAACATGATGAGAATGACTTTCACTAGATTTCGGAAATTGACGAAGGCCTGAATCTTTCATAGTCTCATATAACCAACGAGGAACCCTCTTGGTGAGGATCCTCCTCAATAACCTCTATATTTGAATCTAAAGAAGCCCCCTTTGAAACCAAAGGTGGTAGAGGAGCTGAGACAAGAGGCAGAGGAGCAGCCAAAGTAGAAGGCTGAGCTAAAGGAGAAGGACCCGGAGATGAAGTTGAAGGTAGAGGAAGAAGCTCACTCTTATAAGGTACATGAAGGACACTCATCAAAAATAACATCATGATTGATGGTGGCTAGTAAGTTGTAGGTTGCAGGATCCCAAAGTTCATAGGCCTTGGATATAGAATTATACCCAAGGAAAATGTGCGGCATGGATTTAGAATCCAACTTAGAGTGATGCTCTTTAGTTACATGCACATAAGCCTTGCAACCAAATATTGGGAGATAAGCACAAGAGGGTTTGATGCCCAATAATGCCTCATACGAGTTTTACCTATGGTACAACTGATGTAGGCAATCTATTCCAAATGTGAACTCCAATAGCTGATGCCTCAGCCTATAATTTCTTGGCCAAGCCACTATGCTCAAGTATAGTCCTCGACCCATCTCAATGACAGACTAATTCTTACATCCACAAAAAACCCATTCTAGGATGGAGGATAAGTTGTAGTAAACTAGCATCGCGAATGCAAAGATTCTTCAAATACTTGTCAAACTCATGTGAGAGAAACTCTCCCCCTTTATCAATACACAAAGATTTTGCCTTCTTGGAGTCCCATTGTTTTTCCCACTTTGACTTTCCAATCATGAAATATGGATAAAGATTGATCCTTAGACTGAAGAAAGAAAGCCCAAGTATACTTGGAGTAGTCAGTCGTCAACAATAATCATCATATGTAAAGAGCCTTATTCAAAGATTTTGTAGACATAGGACAACACAAGTCTACATGAACAAGCTCGAGTGGTTTGGTAGATATGTGCGATGCCTCCTTAGGGAAAGGTAATCGATGTTGCTTGCCATGGAGAAATGGTTGTGCACACACCAACTGGGGTGCTGATGGATGATTAAGCATCAACCAAACCATGTTTATATGCCTATTGCAAATAAAAGAAGCTCAAGTGGCAAAAGCATGCATGCCATAACACAGAATCTGTAGACGTAGAATGCAAGGCCAAAGTAGAGGTGCATAAAATAGGAATAGTACCAGCACCTTTGATGGAAATTGTAAAAGAGTCATCGAGACTGATGTCCCCTGGTTGCTTAGAGAAGGAAGAACACCAATCATGACGATTAGTGTGTGAGAAGTTGTGCTACTATCTATAATCCAAGCATGAAACCTGAAAGAGATGAAAGTTGATGAAAGTCAAAGTGGGGCTATCAATGTAGATAAACAACTGATCAATAGTGGTTGAAGTAGATGTAGACACCTCAAAGCCATATCACCTCAGTTTTTGCAGTAGAACAAACAACACGATATTCTGCCTTTGAGGAGGATAATGCAATAGTGGGTTGCTTTTTACTACTCAAGGAAATAGCACCAGAACCACGTGTAAACCAATAACATGCAGTCGATTGGTGAGTGTTAATATCGCCAACCTAGTGAGACTCAGAATAGCCAACTAACCGATCCCCCTTCCACCAATAGAAGATACCCCGATCAAGAAAATTATTCAAATAGTGCAGGATGCACTGGCAGGTGGGATTTGTGAGGGTCAGCTGAAAATGAACTCAAGACACAAACAAAAAAGAAAACATCCAATCTAGAATGAGTAATCCAAATCAAAGATTTGACAATCTACCTTTATAGAGCATGATCACATGGTGGTGAAGCAAATCTTAGCATTAGGGTCCATCGAAGAAGAGATGGAACCATGCACCTTGAAATGCTATAAAATCTCCTTTGCAATACTTGCGTTGAGAGAGAAAAATACCCTGAGGAGTCTACCAAACTTCAAAACCAAGGAAAAATGAAGAACTCAAGGTTGATCAACTCAAACTCATGGCTAAGATCAGCCACCATGACAAACAAAATCCAACTCTTACGACTTCCTATAAAGATCAAGCCATCCACATACACAATGATAATGCCAAATAAGACCATCTTTAACAAATAAGACCATCTTTAACAAAAATGTAAAGATTGGAACATGAATGTGATCACCAAAGACCAACCACCAACGACCAATCTTCAGAAAGAAGGTGTCAATGCACTAGTACCACACACGATGAGCCTACTTCAATCCATATAGATCTTTACAAAGTTGGTACACAATATGCGCAACAACAATATCAAGTGGTTGCTCAACATAGACCTCCTCTTGAAGGTCACCATTAAGAAGAGCAGATTTGACATCCATCTATAAAATAGGCCACCCACCCATGATGGGTAAGAAGAGCCAAAATAATCCTAATGGTAGTAATCGACACTGTAGGAATAAAAGCCTCATCAAAATCAACACTAACTCTCTAGGAGTAGCCCTTCACAACAAGATGTTCTTCGTGTTTGTCTAAAGTTCCATCCTCATAATACTTGTTCTTATAGACCCAACGAACTTTGATTACCTTGCATTGAGGTGGACGTGGTACAAGAACCCAAGTACTATTGTGCTTAACGGAATCAAGCTCTGTCTGCATAGTAATTAATAATCCAAGGTGGAGAAGAAAGTGTCTCCTCAGAGAGGAAGGCTCAGTAGAGGTGAAGGAAGAATGGTAGACATCAAGGCAAAATTCAGAAAGTGATTATCCTCAACAGCATGCTTTTAGACCGAGTAACATGATGAGAATGACTTTCACTAGATTTCGGAAATTGACGAAGGCCTGAATCTTTCATAGTCTCATATAACCAACGAGGAACCCTCTTGGTGAGGATCCTCCTCAATAACCTCTATATTTGAATCTAAAGAAGCCCCCTTTGAAACCAAAGGTGGTAGAGGAGCTGAGACAAGAGGCAGAGGAGCAGCCAAAGTAGAAGGCTGAGCTAAAGGAGAAGGACCCGGAGATGAAGTTGAAGGTAGAGGAAGAAGCTCACTCTTATAAGGTACATGAAGGACACTCATCAAAAATAACATCATGATTGATGGTGGCTAGTAAGTTGTAGGTTGCAGGATCCCAAAGTTCATAGGCCTTGGATATAGAATTATACCCAAGGAAAATGTGCGGCATGGATTTAGAATCCAACTTAGAGTGATGCTCTTTAGTTACATGCACATAAGCCTTGCAACCAAATATTGGGAGATAAGCACAAGAGGGTTTGATACCCAATAATGCCTCATACGAGTTTTACCTATGGTACAACTGATGTAGGCAATCTATTCCAAATGTGAACTCCAATAGCTGATGCCTCAGCCTATAATTTCTTGGCCAAGCCACTATGCTCAAGTATAGTCCTCGACCCATCTCAATGACAGACTAATTCTTACATCCACAAAAAACCCATTCTAGGATGGAGGATAAGTTGTAGTAAACTAGCATCGCGAATGCAAAGATTCTTCAAATACTTGTCAAACTCATGTGAGAGAAACTCTCCCCCTTTATCAATACACAAAGATTTTGCCTTCTTGGAGTCCCATTGTTTTTCCCACTTTGACTTTCCAATCATGAAATATGGATAAAGATTGATCCTTAGACTGAAGAAAGAAAGCCCAAGTATACTTGGAGTAGTCAGTCGTCAACAATAATCATCATATGTAAAGAGCCTTATTCAAAGATTTTGTAGACATAGGACAACACAAGTCTACATGAACAAGCTCGAGTGGTTTGGTAGATATGTGCGATGCCTCCTTAGGGAAAGGTAATCGATGTTGCTTGCCATGGAGAAATGGTTGTGCACACACCAACTGGGGTGCTGATGGATGATTAAGCATCAACCAAACCATGTTTATATGCCTATTGCAAATAAAAGAAGCTCAAGTGGCAAAAGCATGCATGCCATAACACAGAATCTGTAGACGTAGAATGCAAGGCCAAAGTAGAGGTGCATAAAATAGGAATAGTACCAGCACCTTTGATGGAAATTGTAAAAGAGTCATCGAGACTGATGTCCCCTGGTTGCTTAGAGAAGGAAGAACACCAATCATGACGATTAGTGTGTGAGAAGTTGTGCTACTATCTATAATCCAAGCATGAAACCTGAAAGAGATGAAAGTTGATGAAAGTCAAAGTGGGGCTATCAATGTAGATAAACAACTGATCAATAGTGGTTGAAGTAGATGTAGACACCTCAAAGCCATATCACCTCAGTTTTTGCAGTAGAACAAACAACACGATATTCTGCCTTTGAGGAGGATAATGCAATAGTGGGTTGCTTTTTACTACTCAAGGAAATAGCACCAGAACCACGTGTAAACCAATAACATGCAGTCGATTGGTGAGTGTTAATATCACCAACCTAGTGAGACTCAGAATAGCCAACTAACCGATCCCCCTTCCACCAATAGAAGATACCCCGATCAAGAAAATTATTCAAATAGTGCAGGATGCACTGGCAGGTGGGATTTGTGAGGGTCAGCTGAAAATGAACTCAAGACACAAACAAAAAAGAAAACATCCAATCTAGAATGAGTAATCCAAATCAAAGATTTGACAATCTACCTTTATAGAGCATGATCACATGGTGGTGAAGCAAATCTTAGCATTAGGGTCCATCGAAGAAGAGATGGAACCATGCACCTTGAAATGCTATAAAATCTCCTTTGCAATACTTGCGTTGAGAGAGAAAAATACCCTGAGGAGTCTACCAAACTTCAAAACCAAGGAAAAATGAAGAACTCAAGGTTGATCAACTCAAACTCATGGCTAAGATCAGCCACCATGACAAACAAAATCCGACTCTTACGACTTCCTATAAAGATCAAGCCATCCACATACACAATGATAATGCCAAATAAGACCATCTTTAACAAATAAGACCATCTTTAACAAAAATGTAAAGATTGGAACATGAATGTGATCACCAAAGACCAACCACCAACGACCAATCTTCAGAAAGAAGGTGTCAATGCACTAGTACCACACACGATGAGCCTACTTCAATCCATATAGATCTTTACAAAGTTGGTACACAATATGCGCAACAACAATATCAAGTGGTTGCTCAACATAGACCTCCTCTTGAAGGTCACCATTAAGAAGAGCAGATTTGACATCCATCTATAAAATAGGCCACCCACCCATGATGGGTAAGAAGAGCCAAAATAATCCTAATGGTAGTAATCGACACTGTAGGAATAAAAGCCTCATCAAAATCAACACTAACTCTCTAGGAGTAGCCCTTCACAACAAGATGTTCTTCGTGTTTGTCTAAAGTTCCATCCTCATAATACTTGTTCTTATAGACCCAACGAACTTTGATTACCTTGCATTGAGGTGGACGTGGTACAAGAACCCAAGTACTATTGTGCTTAACGGAATCAAGCTCTGTCTGCATAGTAATTAATAATCCAAGGTGGAGAAGAAAGTGTCTCCTCAGAGAGGAAGGCTCAGTAGAGGTGAAGGAAGAATGGTAGACATCAAGGCAAAATTCAGAAAGTGATTATCCTCAACAGCATGCTTTTAGACCGAGTAACATGATGAGAATGACTTTCACTAGATTTCGGAAATTGACGAAGGCCTGAATCTTTCATAGTCTCATATAACCAACGAGGAACCCTCTTGGTGAGGATCCTCCTCAATAACCTCTATATTTGAATCTAAAGAAGCCCCCTTTGAAACCAAAGGTGGTAGAGGAGCTGAGACAAGAGGCAGAGGAGCAGCCAAAGTAGAAGGCTGAGCTAAAGGAGAAGGACCCGGAGATGAAGTTGAAGGTAGAGGAAGAAGCTCACTCTTATAAGGTACATGAAGGACACTCATCAAAAATAACATCATGATTGATGGTGGCTAGTAAGTTGTAGGTTGCAGGATCCCAAAGTTCATAGGCCTTGGATATAGAATTATACCCAAGGAAAATGTGCGGCATGGATTTAGAATCCAACTTAGAGTGATGCTCTTTAGTTACATGCACATAAGCCTTGCAACCAAATATTGGGAGATAAGCACAAGAGGGTTTGATGCCCAATAATGCCTCATACGAGTTTTACCTATGGTACAACTGATGTAGGCAATCTATTCCAAATGTGAACTCCAATAGCTGATGCCTCAGCCTATAATTTCTTGGCCAAGCCACTATGCTCAAGTATAGTCCTCGACCCATCTCAATGACAGACTAATTCTTACATCCACAAAAAACCCATTCTAGGATGGAGGATAAGTTGTAGTAAACTAGCATCGCGAATGCAAAGATTCTTCAAATACTTGTCAAACTCATGTGAGAGAAACTCTCCCCCTTTATCAATACACAAAGATTTTGCCTTCTTGGAGTCCCATTGTTTTTCCCACTTTGACTTTCCAATCATGAAATATGGATAAAGATTGATCCTTAGACTGAAGAAAGAAAGCCCAAGTATACTTGGAGTAGTCAGTCGTCAACAATAATCATCATATGTAAAGAGCCTTATTCAAAGATTTTGTAGACATAGGACAACACAAGTCTACATGAACAAGCTCGAGTGGTTTGGTAGATATGTGCGATGCCTCCTTAGGGAAAGGTAATCGATGTTGCTTGCCATGGAGAAATGGTTGTGCACACACCAACTGGGGTGCTGATGGATGATTAAGCATCAACCAAACCATGTTTATATGCCTATTGCAAATAAAAGAAGCTCAAGTGGCAAAAGCATGCATGCCATAACACAGAATCTGTAGACGTAGAATGCAAGGCCAAAGTAGAGGTGCATAAAATAGGAATAGTACCAGCACCTTTGATGGAAATTGTAAAAGAGTCATCGAGACTGATGTCCCCTGGTTGCTTAGAGAAGGAAGAACACCAATCATGACGATTAGTGTGTGAGAAGTTGTGCTACTATCTATAATCCAAGCATGAAACCTGAAAGAGATGAAAGTTGATGAAAGTCAAAGTGGGGCTATCAATGTAGATAAACAACTGATCAATAGTGGTTGAAGTAGATGTAGACACCTCAAAGCCATATCACCTCAGTTTTTGCAGTAGAACAAACAACACGATATTCTGCCTTTGAGGAGGATAATGCAATAGTGGGTTGCTTTTTACTACTCAAGGAAATAGCACCAGAACCACGTGTAAACCAATAACATGCAGTCGATTGGTGAGTGTTAATATCACCAACCTAGTGAGACTCAGAATAGCCAACTAACCGATCCCCCTTCCACCAATAGAAGATACCCCGATCAAGAAAATTATTCAAATAGTGCAGGATGCACTGGCAGGTGGGATTTGTGAGGGTCAGCTGAAAATGAACTCAAGACACAAACAAAAAAGAAAACATCCAATCTAGAATGAGTAATCCAAATCAAAGATTTGACAATCTACCTTTATAGAGCATGATCACATGGTGGTGAAGCAAATCTTAGCATTAGGGTCCATCGAAGAAGAGATGGAACCATGCACCTTGAAATGCTATAAAATCTCCTTTGCAATACTTGCGTTGAGAGAGAAAAATACCCTGAGGAGTCTACCAAACTTCAAAACCAAGGAAAAATGAAGAACTCAAGGTTGATCAACTCAAACTCATGGCTAAGATCAGCCACCATGACAAACAAAATCCAACTCTTACGACTTCCTATAAAGATCAAGCCATCCACATACACAATGATAATGCCAAATAAGACCATCTTTAACAAATAAGACCATCTTTAACAAAAATGTAAAGATTGGAACATGAATGTGATCACCAAAGACCAACCACCAACGACCAATCTTCAGAAAGAAGGTGTCAATGCACTAGTACCACACACGATGAGCCTACTTCAATCCATATAGATCTTTACAAAGTTGGTACACAATATGCGCAACAACAATATCAAGTGGTTGCTCAACATAGACCTCCTCTTGAAGGTCACCATTAAGAAGAGCAGATTTGACATCCATCTATAAAATAGGCCACCCACCCATGATGGGTAAGATGAGCCAAAATAATCCTAATGGTAGTAATCGACACTGTAGGAATAAAAGCCTCATCAAAATCAACACTAACTCTCTAGGAGTAGCCCTTCACAACAAGATGTTCTTCGTGTTTGTCTAAAGTTCCATCCTCATAATACTTGTTCTTATAGACCCAACGAACTTTGATTACCTTGCATTGAGGTGGACGTGGTACAAGAACCCAAGTACTATTGTGCTTAACGGAATCAAGCTCTGTCTGCATAGTAATTAATAATCCAAGGTGGAGAAGAAAGTGTCTCCTCAGAGAGGAAGGCTCAGTAGAGGTGAAGGAAGAATGGTAGACATCAAGGCAAAATTCAGAAAGTGATTATCCTCAACAGCATGCTTTTAGACCGAGTAACATGATGAGAATGACTTTCACTAGATTTCGGAAATTGACGAAGGCCTGAATCTTTCATAGTCTCATATAACCAACGAGGAACCCTCTTGGTGAGGATCCTCCTCAATAACCTCTATATTTGAATCTAAAGAAGCCCCCTTTGAAACCAAAGGTGGTAGAGGAGCTGAGACAAGAGGCAGAGGAGCAGCCAAAGTAGAAGGCTGAGCTAAAGGAGAAGGACCCGGAGATGAAGTTGAAGGTAGAGGAAGAAGCTCACTCTTATAAGGTACATGAAGGACACTCATCAAAAATAACATCATGATTGATGGTGGCTAGTAAGTTGTAGGTTGCAGGATCCCAAAGTTCATAGGCCTTGGATATAGAATTATACCCAAGGAAAATGTGCGGCATGGATTTAGAATCCAACTTAGAGTGATGCTCTTTAGTTACATGCACATAAGCCTTGCAACCAAATATTGGGAGATAAGCACAAGAGGGTTTGATGCCCAATAATGCCTCATACGAGTTTTACCTATGGTACAACTGATGTAGGCAATCTATTCCAAATGTGAACTCCAATAGCTGATGCCTCAGCCTATAATTTCTTGGCCAAGCCACTATGCTCAAGTATAGTCCTCGACCCATCTCAATGACAGACTAATTCTTACATCCACAAAAAACCCATTCTAGGATGGAGGATAAGTTGTAGTAAACTAGCATCGCGAATGCAAAGATTCTTCAAATACTTGTCAAACTCATGTGAGAGAAACTCTCCCCCTTTATCAATACACAAAGATTTTGCCTTCTTGGAGTCCCATTGTTTTTCCCACTTTGACTTTCCAATCATGAAATATGGATAAAGATTGATCCTTAGACTGAAGAAAGAAAGCCCAAGTATACTTGGAGTAGTCAGTCGTCAACAATAATCATCATATGTAAAGAGCCTTATTCAAAGATTTTGTAGACATAGGACAACACAAGTCTACATGAACAAGCTCGAGTGGTTTGGTAGATATGTGCGATGCCTCCTTAGGGAAAGGTAATCGATGTTGCTTGCCATGGAGAAATGGTTGTGCACACACCAACTGGGGTGCTGATGGATGATTAAGCATCAACCAAACCATGTTTATATGCCTATTGCAAATAAAAGAAGCTCAAGTGGCAAAAGCATGCATGCCATAACACAGAATCTGTAGACGTAGAATGCAAGGCCAAAGTAGAGGTGCATAAAATAGGAATAGTACCAGCACCTTTGATGGAAATTGTAAAAGAGTCATCGAGACTGATGTCCCCTGGTTGCTTAGAGAAGGAAGAACACCAATCATGACGATTAGTGTGTGAGAAGTTGTGCTACTATCTATAATCCAAGCATGAAACCTGAAAGAGATGAAAGTTGATGAAAGTCAAAGTGGGGCTATCAATGTAGATAAACAACTGATCAATAGTGGTTGAAGTAGATGTAGACACCTCAAAGCCATATCACCTCAGTTTTTGCAGTAGAACAAACAACACGATATTCTGCCTTTGAGGAGGATAATGCAATAGTGGGTTGCTTTTTACTACTCAAGGAAATAGCACCAGAACCACGTGTAAACCAATAACATGCAGTCGATTGGTGAGTGTTAATATCACCAACCTAGTGAGACTCAGAATAGCCAACTAACCGATCCCCCTTCCACCAATAGAAGATACCCCGATCAAGAAAATTATTCAAATAGTGCAGGATGCACTGGCAGGTGGGATTTGTGAGGGTCAGCTGAAAATGAACTCAAGACACAAACAAAAAAGAAAACATCCAATCTAGAATGAGTAATCCAAATCAAAGATTTGACAATCTACCTTTATAGAGCATGATCACATGGTGGTGAAGCAAATCTTAGCATTAGGGTCCATCGAAGAAGAGATGGAACCATGCACCTTGAAATGCTATAAAATCTCCTTTGCAATACTTGCGTTGAGAGAGAAAAATACCCTGAGGAGTCTACCAAACATCAAAACCAAGGAAAAATGAAGAACTCAAGGTTGATCAACTCAAACTCATGGCTAAGATCAGCCACCATGACAAACAAAATCCAACTCTTACGACTTCCTATAAAGATCAAGCCATCCACATACACAATGATAATGCCAAATAAGACCATCTTTAACAAATAAGACCATCTTTAACAAAAATGTAAAGATTGGAACATGAATGTGATCACCAAAGACCAACCACCAATGACCAATCTTCAGAAAGAAGGTGTCAATGCACTAGTACCACACACGATGAGCCTACTTCAATCCATATAGATCTTTACAAAGTTGGTACACAATATGCGCAACAACAATATCAAGTGGTTGCTCAACATAGACCTCCTCTTGAAGGTCACCATTAAGAAGAGCAGATTTGACATCCATCTATAAAATAGGCCACCCACCCGTCTCCTCAGAGAGGAAGGCTCAGTAGAGGTGAAGGAAGAATGGTAGACATCAAGGCAAAATTCAGAAAGTGATTATCCTCAACAGCATGCTTTTAGACCGAGTAACATGATGAGAATGACTTTCACTAGATTTCGGAAATTGACGAAGGCCTGAATCTTTCATAGTCTCATATAACCAACGAGGAACCCTCTTGGTGAGGATCCTCCTCAATAACCTCTATATTTGAATCTAAAGAAGCCCCCTTTGAAACCAAAGGTGGTAGAGGAGCTGAGACAAGAGGCAGAGGAGCAGCCAAAGTAGAAGGCTGAGCTAAAGGAGAAGGACCCGGAGATGAAGTTGAAGGTAGAGGAAGAAGCTCACTCTTATAAGGTACATGAAGGACACTCATCAAAAATAACATCATGATTGATGGTGGCTAGTAAGTTGTAGGTTGCAGGATCCCAAAGTTCATAGGCCTTGGATATAGAATTATACCCAAGGAAAATGTGCGGCATGGATTTAGAATCCAACTTAGAGTGATGCTCTTTAGTTACATGCACATAAGCCTTGCAACCAAATATTGGGAGATAAGCACAAGAGGGTTTGATGCCCAATAATGCCTCATACGAGTTTTACCTATGGTACAACTGATGTAGGCAATCTATTCCAAATGTGAACTCCAATAGCTGATGCCTCAGCCTATAATTTCTTGGCCAAGCCACTATGCTCAAGTATAGTCCTCGACCCATCTCAATGACAGACTAATTCTTACATCCACAAAAAACCCATTCTAGGATGGAGGATAAGTTGTAGTAAACTAGCATCGCGAATGCAAAGATTCTTCAAATACTTGTCAAACTCATGTGAGAGAAACTCTCCCCCTTTATCAATACACAAAGATTTTGCCTTCTTGGAGTCCCATTGTTTTTCCCACTTTGACTTTCCAATCATGAAATATGGATAAAGATTGATCCTTAGACTGAAGAAAGAAAGCCCAAGTATACTTGGAGTAGTCAGTCGTCAACAATAATCATCATATGTAAAGAGCCTTATTCAAAGATTTTGTAGACATAGGACAACACAAGTCTACATGAACAAGCTCGAGTGGTTTGGTAGATATGTGCGATGCCTCCTTAGGGAAAGGTAATCGATGTTGCTTGCCATGGAGAAATGGTTGTGCACACACCAACTGGGGTGCTGATGGATGATTAAGCATCAACCAAACCATGTTTATATGCCTATTGCAAATAAAAGAAGCTCAAGTGGCAAAAGCATGCATGCCATAACACAGAATCTGTAGACGTAGAATGCAAGGCCAAAGTAGAGGTGCATAAAATAGGAATAGTACCAGCACCTTTGATGGAAATTGTAAAAGAGTCATCGAGACTGATGTCCCCTGGTTGCTTAGAGAAGGAAGAACACCAATCATGACGATTAGTGTGTGAGAAGTTGTGCTACTATCTATAATCCAAGCATGAAACCTGAAAGAGATGAAAGTTGATGAAAGTCAAAGTGGGGCTATCAATGTAGATAAACAACTGATCAATAGTGGTTGAAGTAGATGTAGACACCTCAAAGCCATATCACCTCAGTTTTTGCAGTAGAACAAACAACACGATATTCTGCCTTTGAGGAGGATAATGCAATAGTGGGTTGCTTTTTACTACTCAAGGAAATAGCACCAGAACCACGTGTAAACCAATAACATGCAGTCGATTGGTGAGTGTTAATATCACCAACCTAGTGAGACTCAGAATAGCCAACTAACCGATCCCCCTTCCACCAATAGAAGATACCCCGATCAAGAAAATTATTCAAATAGTGCAGGATGCACTGGCAGGTGGGATTTGTGAGGGTCAGCTGAAAATGAACTCAAGACACAAACAAAAAAGAAAACATCCAATCTAGAATGAGTAATCCAAATCAAAGATTTGACAATCTACCTTTATAGAGCATGATCACATGGTGGTGAAGCAAATCTTAGCATTAGGGTCCATCGAAGAAGAGACGGAACCATGCACCTTGAAATGCTATAAAATCTCCTTTGCAATACTTGCGTTGAGAGAGAAAAATACCCTGAGGAGTCTACCAAACTTCAAAACCAAGGAAAAATGAAGAACTCAAGGTTGATCAACTCAAACTCATGGCTAAGATCAGCCACCATGACAAACAAAATCCAACTCTTACGACTTCCTATAAAGATCAAGCCATCCACATACACAATGATAATGCCAAATAAGACCATCTTTAACAAATAAGACCATCTTTAACAAAAATGTAAAGATTGGAACATGAATGTGATCACCAAAGACCAACCACCAATGACCAATCTTCAGAAAGAAGGTGTCAATGCACTAGTACCACACACGATGAGCCTACTTCAATCCATATAGATCTTTACAAAGTTGGTACACAATATGCGCAACAACAATATCAAGTGGTTGCTCAACATAGACCTCCTCTTGAAGGTCACCATTAAGAAGAGCAGATTTGACATCCATCTATAAAATAGGCCACCCACCCATGATGGGTAAGAAGAGCCAAAATAATCCTAATGGTAGTAATCGACACTGTAGGAATAAAAGCCTCATCAAAATCAACACTAACTCTCTAGGAGTAGCCCTTCACAACAAGATGTTCTTCGTGTTTGTCTAAAGTTCCATCCTCATAATACTTGTTCTTATAGACCCAACGAACTTTGATTACCTTGCATTGAGGTGGACGTGGTACAAGAACCCAAGTACTATTGTGCTTAATGGAATCAAGCTCTGTCTGCATAGTAATTAATAATCCAAGGTAGAGAAGAAAGTGTCTCCTCAGAGAGGAAGGCTCAGTAGAGGTGAAGGAAGAATGGTAGACATCAAGGCAAAATTCAGAAAGTGATTATCCTCAACAGCATGCTTTTAGACCGAGTAACATGATGAGAATGACTTTCACTAGATTTCGGAAATTGACGAAGGCCTGAATCTTTCATAGTCTCATATAACCAACGAGGAACCCTCTTGGTGAGGATCCTCCTCAATAACCTCTATATTTGAATCTAAAGAAGCCCCCTTTGAAACCAAAGGTGGTAGAGGAGCTGAGACAAGAGGCAGAGGAGCAGCCAAAGTAGAAGGCTGAGCTAAAGGAGAAGGACCCGGAGATGAAGTTGAAGGTAGAGGAAGAAGCTCACTCTTATAAGGTACATGAAGGACACTCATCAAAAATAACATCATGATTGATGGTGGCTAGTAAGTTGTAGGTTGCAGGATCCCAAAGTTCATAGGCCTTGGATATAGAATTATACCCAAGGAAAATGTGCGGCATGGATTTAGAATCCAACTTAGAGTGATGCTCTTTAGTTACATGCACATAAGCCTTGCAACCAAATATTGGGAGATAAGCACAAGAGGGTTTGATGCCCAATAATGCCTCATACGAGTTTTACCTATGGTACAACTGATGTAGGCAATCTATTCCAAATGTGAACTCCAATAGCTGATGCCTCAGCCTATAATTTCTTGGCCAAGCCACTATGCTCAAGTATAGTCCTCGACCCATCTCAATGACAGACTAATTCTTACATCCACAAAAAACCCATTCTAGGATGGAGGATAAGTTGTAGTAAACTAGCATCGCGAATGCAAAGATTCTTCAAATACTTGTCAAACTCATGTGAGAGAAACTCTCCCCCTTTATCAATACACAAAGATTTTGCCTTCTTGGAGTCCCATTGTTTTTCCCACTTTGACTTTCCAATCATGAAATATGGATAAAGATTGATCCTTAGACTGAAGAAAGAAAGCCCAAGTATACTTGGAGTAGTCAGTCGTCAACAATAATCATCATATGTAAAGAGCCTTATTCAAAGATTTTGTAGACATAGGACAACACAAGTCTACATGAACAAGCTCGAGTGGTTTGGTAGATATGTGCGATGCCTCCTTAGGGAAAGGTAATCGATGTTGCTTGCCATGGAGAAATGGTTGTGCACACACCAACTGGGGTGCTGATGGATGATTAAGCATCAACCAAACCATGTTTATATGCCTATTGCAAATAAAAGAAGCTCAAGTGGCAAAAGCATGCATGCCATAACACAGAATCTGTAGACGTAGAATGCAAGGCCAAAGTAGAGGTGCATAAAATAGGAATAGTACCAGCACCTTTGATGGAAATTGTAAAAGAGTCATCGAGACTGATGTCCCCTGGTTGCTTAGAGAAGGAAGAACACCAATCATGACGATTAGTGTGTGAGAAGTTGTGCTACTATCTATAATCCAAGCATGAAACCTGAAAGAGATGAAAGTTGATGAAAGTCAAAGTGGGGCTATCAATGTAGATAAACAACTGATCAATAGTGGTTGAAGTAGATGTAGACACCTCAAAGCCATATCACCTCAGTTTTTGCAGTAGAACAAACAACACGATATTCTGCCTTTGAGGAGGATAATGCAATAGTGGGTTGCTTTTTACTACTCAAGGAAATAGCACCAGAACCACGTGTAAACCAATAACATGCAGTCGATTGGTGAGTGTTAATATCACCAACCTAGTGAGACTCAGAATAGCCAACTAACCGATCCCCCTTCCACCAATAGAAGATACCCCGATCAAGAAAATTATTCAAATAGTGCAGGATGCACTGGCAGGTGGGATTTGTGAGGGTCAGCTGAAAATGAACTCAAGACACAAACAAAAAAGTAAACATCCAATCTAGAATGAGTAATCCAAATCAAAGATTTGACAATCTACCTTTATAGAGCATGATCACATGGTGGTGAAGCAAATCTTAGCATTAGGGTCCATCGAAGAAGAGATGGAACCATGCACCTTGAAATGCTATAAAATCTCCTTTGCAATACTTGCGTTGAGAGAGAAAAATACCCTGAGGAGTCTACCAAACTTCAAAACCAAGGAAAAATGAAGAACTCAAGGTTGATCAACTCAAACTCATGGCTAAGATCAGCCACCATGACAAACAAAATCCAACTCTTACGACTTCCTATAAAGATCAAGCCATCCACATACACAATGATAATGCCAAATAAGACCATCTTTAACAAATAAGACCATCTTTAACAAAAATGTAAAGATTGGAACATGAATGTGATCACCAAAGACCAACCACCAATGACCAATCTTCAGAAAGAAGGTGTCAATGCACTAGTACCACACACGATGAGCCTACTTCAATCCATATAGATCTTTACAAAGTTGATACACAATATGCGCAACAACAATATCAAGTGGTTGCTCAACATAGACCTCCTCTTGAAGGTCACCATTAAGAAGAGCAGATTTGACATCCATCTATAAAATAGGCCACCCACCCATGATGGGTAAGAAGAGCCAAAATAATCCTAATGGTAGTAATCGACACTGTAGGAATAAAAGCCTCATCAAAATCAACACTAACTCTCTAGGAGTAGCCCTTCACAACAAGATGTTCTTCGTGTTTGTCTAAAGTTCCATCCTCATAATACTTGTTCTTATAGACCCAACCAACTTTGATTACCTTGCATTGAGGTGGACGTGGTACAAGAACCCAAGTACTATTGTGCTTAACGGAATCAAGCTCTGTCTGCATAGTAATTAATAATCCAAGGTGGAGAAGAAAGTGTCTCCTCAGAGAGGAAGGCTCAGTAGAGGTGAAGGAAGAATGGTAGACATCAAGGCAAAATTCAGAAAGTGATTATCCTCAACAGCATGCTTTTAGACCGAGTAACATGATGAGAATGACTTTCACTAGATTTCGGAAATTGACGAAGGCCTGAATCTTTCATAGTCTCATATAACCAACGAGGAACCCTCTTGGTGAGGATCCTCCTCAATAACCTCTATATTTGAATCTAAAGAAGCCCCCTTTGAAACCAAAGGTGGTAGAGGAGCTGAGACAAGAGGCAGAGGAGCAGCCAAAGTAGAAGGCTGAGCTAAAGGAGAAGGACCCGGAGATGAAGTTGAAGGTAGAGGAAGAAGCTCACTCTTATAAGGTACATGAAGGACACTCATCAAAAATAACATCATGATTGATGGTGGCTAGTAAGTTGTAGGTTGCAGGATCCCAAAGTTCATAGGCCTTGGATATAGAATTATACCCAAGGAAAATGTGCGGCATGGATTTAGAATCCAACTTAGAGTGATGCTCTTTAGTTACATGCACATAAGCCTTGCAACCAAATATTGGGAGATAAGCACAAGAGGGTTTGATGCCCAATAATGCCTCATACGAGTTTTACCTATGGTACAACTGATGTAGGCAATCTATTCCAAATGTGAACTCCAATAGCTGATGCCTCAGCCTATAATTTCTTGGCCAAGCCACTATGCTCAAGTATAGTCCTCAACCCATCTCAATGATAGACTAATTCTTACATCCACAAAAAACCCATTCTAGGATGGAGGATAAGTTGTAGTAAACTAGCATCGCGAATGCAAAGATTCTTCAAATACTTGTCAAACTCATGTGAGAGAAACTCTCCCCCTTTATCAATACACAAAGATTTTGCCTTCTTGGAGTCCCATTGTTTTTCCCACTTTGACTTTCCAATCATGAAATATGGATAAAGATTGATCCTTAGACTGAAGAAAGAAAGCCCAAGTATACTTGGAGTAGTCAGTCGTCAACAATAATCATCATATGTAAAGAGCCTTATTCAAAGATTTTGTAGACATAGGACAACACAAGTCTACATGAACAAGCTCGAGTGGTTTGGTAGATATGTGCGATGCCTCCTTAGGGAAAGGTAATCGATGTTGCTTGCCATGGAGAAATGGTTGTGCACACACCAACTGGGGTGCTGATGGATGATTAAGCATCAACCAAACCATGTTTATATGCCTATTGCAAATAAAAGAAGCTCAAGTGGCAAAAGCATGCATGCCATAACACAGAATCTGTAGACGTAGAATGCAAGGCCAGATTAGAGGTGCATAAAATAGGAATAGTACCAGCACCTTTGATGGAAATTGTAAAAGAGTCATCGAGACTGATGTCCCCTGGTTGCTTAGAGAAGGAAGAACACCAATCATGACGATTAGTGTGTGAGAAGTTGTGCTACTATCTATAATCCAAGCATGAAACCTGAAAGAGATGAAAGTTGATGAAAGTCAAAGTGGGGCTATCAATGTAGATAAACAACTGATCAATAGTGGTTGAAGTAGATGTAGACACCTCAAAGCCATATCACCTCAGTTTTTGCAGTAGAACAAACAACACGATATTCTGCCTTTGAGGAGGATAATGCAATAGTGGGTTGCTTTTTACTACTCAAGGAAATAGCACCAGAACCACGTGTAAACCAATAACATGCAGTCGATTGGTGAGTGTTAATATCACCAACCTAGTGAGACTCAGAATAGCCAACTAACCGATCCCCCTTCCACCAATAGAAGATACCCCGATCAAGAAAATTATTCAAATAGTGCAGGATGCACTGGCAGGTGGGATTTGTGAGGGTCAGCTGAAAATGAACTCAAGACACAAACAAAAAAGAAAACATCCAATCTAGAATGAGTAATCCAAATCAAAGATTTGACAATCTACCTTTATAGAGCATGATCACATGGTGGTGAAGCAAATCTTAGCATTAGGGTCCATCGAAGAAGAGATGGAACCATGCACCTTGAAATGCTATAAAATCTCCTTTGCAATACTTGCGTTGAGAGAGAAAAATACCCTGAGGAGTCTACCAAACTTCAAAACCAAGGAAAAATGAAGAACTCAAGGTTGATCAACTCAAACTCATGGCTAAGATCAGCCACCATGACAAACAAAATCCAACTCTTACGACTTCCTATAAAGATCAAGCCATCCACATACACAATGATAATGCCAAATAAGACCATCTTTAACAAATAAGACCATCTTTAACAAAAATGTAAAGATTGGAACATGAATGTGATCACCAAAGACCAACCACCAATGACCAATCTTCAGAAAGAAGGTGTCAATGCACTAGTACCACACACGATGAGCCTACTTCAATCCATATAGATCTTTACAAAGTTGGTACACAATATGCGCAACAACAATATCAAGTGGTTGCTCAACATAGACCTCCTCTTGAAGGTCACCATTAAGAAGAGCAGATTTGACATCCATCTATAAAATAGGCCACCCACCCATGATGGGTAAGAAGAGCCAAAATAATCCTAATGGTAGTAATCGACACTGTAGGAATAAAAGCCTCATCAAAATCAACACTAACTCTCTAGGAGTAGCCCTTCACAACAAGATGTTCTTCGTGTTTGTCTAAAGTTCCATCCTCATAATACTTGTTCTTATAGACCCAACGAACTTTGATTACCTTGCATTGAGGTGGACGTGGTACAAGAACCCAAGTACTATTGTGCTTAACGGAATCAAGCTCTGTCTGCATAGTAATTAATAATCCAAGGTGGAGAAGAAAGTGTCTCCTCAGAGAGGAAGGCTCAGTAGAGGTGAAGGAAGAATGGTAGACATCAAGGCAAAATTCAGAAAGTGATTATCCTCAACAGCATGCTTTTAGACCGAGTAACATGATGAGAATGACTTTCACTAGATTTCGGAAATTGACGAAGGCCTGAATCTTTCATAGTCTCATATAACCAACGAGGAACCCTCTTGGTGAGGATCCTCCTCAATAACCTCTATATTTGAATCTAAAGAAGCCCCCTTTGAAACCAAAGGTGGTAGAGGAGCTGAGACAAGAGGCAGAGGAGCAGCCAAAGTAGAAGGCTGAGCTAAAGGAGAAGGACCCGGAGATGAAGTTGAAGGTAGAGGAAGAAGCTCACTCTTATAAGGTACATGAAGGACACTCATCAAAAATAACATCATGATTGATGGTGGCTAGTAAGTTGTAGGTTGCAGGATCCCAAAGTTCATAGGCCTTGGATATAGAATTATACCCAAGGAAAATGTGCGGCATGGATTTAGAATCCAACTTAGAGTGATGCTCTTTAGTTACATGCACATAAGCCTTGCAACCAAATATTGGGAGATAAGCACAAGAGGGTTTGATGCCCAATAATGCCTCATACGAGTTTTACCTATGGTACAACTGATGTAGGCAATCTATTCCAAATGTGAACTCCAATAGCTGATGCCTCAGCCTATAATTTCTTGGCCAAGCCACTATGCTCAAGTATAGTCCTCGACCCATCTCAATGACAGACTAATTCTTACATCCACAAAAAACCCATTCTAGGATGGAGGATAAGTTGTAGTAAACTAGCATCGCGAATGCAAAGATTCTTCAAATACTTGTCAAACTCATGTGAGAGAAACTCTCCCCCTTTATCAATACACAAAGATTTTGCCTTCTTGGAGTCCCATTGTTTTTCCCACTTTGACTTTCCAATCATGAAATATGGATAAAGATTGATCCTTAGACTGAAGAAAGAAAGCCCAAGTATACTTGGAGTAGTCAGTCGTCAACAATAATCATCATATGTAAAGAGCCTTATTCAAAGATTTTGTAGACATAGGACAACACAAGTCTACATGAACAAGCTCGAGTGGTTTGGTAGATATGTGCGATGCCTCCTTAGGGAAAGGTAATCGATGTTGCTTGCCATGGAGAAATGGTTGTGCACACACCAACTGGGGTGCTGATGGATGATTAAGCATCAACCAAACCATGTTTATATGCCTATTGCAAATAAAAGAAGCTCAAGTGGCAAAAGCATGCATGCCATAACACAGAATCTGTAGACGTAGAATGCAAGGCCAAAGTAGAGGTGCATAAAATAGGAATAGTACCAGCACCTTTGATGGAAATTGTAAAAGAGTCATCGAGACTGATGTCCCCTGGTTGCTTAGAGAAGGAAGAACACCAATCATGACGATTAGTGTGTGAGAAGTTGTGCTACTATCTATAATCCAAGCATGAAACCTGAAAGAGATGAAAGTTGATGAAAGTCAAAGTGGGGCTATCAATGTAGATAAACAACTGATCAATAGTGGTTGAAGTAGATGTAGACACCTCAAAGCCATATCACCTCAGTTTTTGCAGTAGAACAAACAACACGATATTCTGCCTTTGAGGAGGATAATGCAATAGTGGGTTGCTTTTTACTACTCAAGGAAATAGCACCAGAACCACGTGTAAACCAATAACATGCAGTCGATTGGTGAGTGTTAATATCACCAACCTAGTGAGACTCAGAATAGCCAACTAACCGACCCCCCTTCCACCAATAGAAGATACCCCGATCAAGAAAATTATTCAAATAGTGCAGGATGCACTGGCAGGTGGGATTTGTGAGGGTCAGGTGAAAATGAACTCAAGACACAAACAAAAAAGTAAACATCCAATCTAGAATGAGTAATCCAAATCAAAGATTTGACAATCTACCTTTATAGAGCATGATCACATGGTGGTGAAGCAAATCTTAGCATTAGGGTCCATCGAAGAAGAGATGGAACCATGCACCTTGAAATGCTATAAAATCTCCTTTGCAATACTTGCGTTGAGAGAGAAAAATACCCTGAGGAGTCTACCAAACTTCAAAACCAAGGAAAAATGAAGAACTCAAGGTTGATCAACTCAAACTCATGGCTAAGATCAGCCACCATGACAAACAAAATCCAACTCTTACGACTTCCTATAAAGATCAAGCCATCCACATACACAATGATAATGCCAAATAAGACCATCTTTAACAAAAATGTAAAGATTGGAACATGAATGTGATCACCAAAGACCAACCACCAATGACCAATCTTCAGAAAGAAGGTGTCAATGCACTAGTACCACACACGATGAGCCTACTTCAATCCATATAGATCTTTACAAAGTTGGTACACAATATGCGCAACAACAATATCAAGTGGTTGCTCAACATAGACCTCCTCTTGAAGGTCACCATTAAGAAGAGCAGATTTGACATCCATCTATAAAATAGGCCACCCACCCATGATGGGTAAGAAGAGCCAAAATAATCCTAATGGTAGTAATCGACACTGTAGGAATAAAAGCCTCATCAAAATCAACACTAACTCTCTAGGAGTAGCCCTTCACAACAAGATGTTCTTCGTGTTTGTCTAAAGTTCCATCCTCATAATACTTGTTCTTATAGACCCAACGAACTTTGATTACCTTGCATTGAGGTGGACGTGGTACAAGAACCCAAGTACTATTGTGCTTAATGGAATCAAGCTCTGTCTGCATAGTAATAATCCAAGGTGGAGAAGAAAGTGTCTCCTCAGAGAGGAAGGCTCAGTAGAGGTGAAGGAAGAATGGTAGACATCAAGGCAAAATTCAGAAAGTGATTATCCTCAACAGCATGCTTTTAGACCGAGTAACATGATGAGAATGACTTTCACTAGATTTCGGAAATTGACGAAGGCCTGAATCTTTCATAGTCTCATATAACCAACGAGGAACCCTCTTGGTGAGGATCCTCCTCAATAACCTCTATATTTGAATCTAAATAAGCCCCCTTTGAAACCAAAGGTGGTAGAGGAGCTGAGACAAGAGGCAGAGGAGCAGCCAAAGTAGAAGGCTGAGCTAAAGGAGAAGGACCCGGAGATGAAGTTGAAGGTAGAGGAAGAAGCTCACTCTTATAAGGTACATGAAGGACACTCATCAAAAATAACATCATGATTGATGGTGGCTAGTAAGTTGTAGGTTGCAGGATCCCAAAGTTCATAGGCCTTGGATATAGAATTATACCCAAGGAAAATGTGCGGCATGGATTTAGAATCCAACTTAGAGTGATGCTCTTTAGTTACATGCACATAAGCCTTGCAACCAAATATTGGGAGATAAGCACAAGAGGGTTTGATGCCCAATAATGCCTCATACGAGTTTTACCTATGGTACAACTGATGTAGGCAATCTATTCCAAATGTGAACTCCAATAGCTGATGCCTCAGCCTATAATTTCTTGGCCAAGCCACTATGCTCAAGTATAGTCCTCGACCCATCTCAATGACAGACTAATTCTTACATCCACAAAAAACCCATTCTAGGATGGAGGATAAGTTGTAGTAAACTAGCATCGCGAATGCAAAGATTCTTCAAATACTTGTCAAACTCATGTGAGAGAAACTCTCCCCCTTTATCAATACACAAAGATTTTGCCTTCTTGGAGTCCCATTGTTTTTCCCACTTTGACTTTCCAATCATGAAATATGGATAAAGATTGATCCTTAGACTGAAGAAAGAAAGCCCAAGTATACTTGGAGTAGTCAGTCGTCAACAATAATCATCATATGTAAAGAGCCTTATTCAAAGATTTTGTAGACATAGGACAACACAAGTCTACATGAACAAGCTTGAGTGGTTTGGTAGATATGTGCGATGCCTCCTTAGGGAAAGGTAATCGATGTTGCTTGCCATGGAGAAATGGTTGTGCACACACCAACTGGGGTGCTGATGGATGATTAAGCATCAACCAAACCATGTTTATATGCCTATTGCAAATAAAAGAAGCTCAAGTGGCAAAAGCATGCATGCCATAACACAGAATCTGTAGACGTAGAATGCAAGGCCAAAGTAGAGGTGCATAAAATAGGAATAGTACCAGCACCTTTGATGGAAATTGTAAAAGAGTCATCGAGACTGATGTCCCCTGGTTGCTTAGAGAAGGAAGAACACCAATCATGACGATTAGTGTGTGAGAAGTTGTGCTACTATCTATAATCCAAGCATGAAACCTGAAAGAGATGAAAGTTGATGAAAGTCAAAGTGGGGCTATCAATGTAGATAAACAACTGATCAATAGTGGTTGAAGTAGATGTAGACACCTCAAAGCCATATCACCTCAGTTTTTGCAGTAGAACAAACAACACGATATTCTGCCTTTGAGGAGGATAATGCAATAGTGGGTTGCTTTTTACTACTCAAGGAAATAGCACCAGAACCACGTGTAAACCAATAACATGCAGTCGATTGGTGAGTGTTAATATCACCAACCTAGTGAGACTCAGAATAGCCAACTAACCGATCCCCCTTCCACCAATAGAAGATACCCCGATCAAGAAAATTATTCAAATAGTGCAGGATGCACTGGCAGGTGGGATTTGTGAGGGTCAGCTGAAAATGAACTCAAGACACAAACAAAAAAGAAAACATCCAATCTAGAATGAGTAATCCAAATCAAAGATTTGACAATCTACCTTTATAGAGCATGATCGCATGGTGGTGAAGCAAATCTTAGCATTAGGGTCCATCGAAGAAGAGATGGAACCATGCACCTTGAAATGCTATAAAATCTCCTTTGCAATACTTGCGTTGAGAGAGAAAAATACCCTGAGGAGTCTACCAAACTTCAAAACCAAGGAAAAATGAAGAACTCAAGGTTGATCAACTCAAACTCATGGCTAAGATCAGCCACCATGACAAACAAAATCCAACTCTTACGACTTCCTATAAAGATCAAGCCATCCACATACACAATGATAATGCCAAATAAGACCATCTTTAACAAATAAGACCATCTTTAACAAAAATGTAAAGATTGGAACATGAATGTGATCACCAAAGACCAACCACCAATGACCAATCTTCAGAAAGAAGGTGTCAATGCACTAGTACCACACACGATGAGCCTACTTCAATCCATATAGATCTTTACAAAGTTGGTACACAATATGCGCAACAACAATATCAAGTGGTTGCTCAACATAGACCTCCTCTTGAAGGTCACCATTAAGAAGAGCAGATTTGACATCCATCTATAAAATAGGCCACCCACCCATGATGGGTAAGAAGAGCCAAAATAATCCTAATGGTAGTAATCGACACTGTAGGAATAAAAGCCTCATCAAAATCAACACTAACTCTCTAGGAGTAGCCCTTCACAACAAGATGTTCTTCGTGTTTGTCTAAAGTTCCATCCTCATAATACTTGTTCTTATAGACCCAACGAACTTTGATTACCTTGCATTGAGGTGGACGTGGTACAAGAACCCAAGTGCTATTGTGCTTAATGGAATCAAGCTCTGTCTGCATAGTAATTAATAATCCAAGGTGGAGAAGAAAGTGTCTCCTCAGAGAGGAAGGCTCAGTAGAGGTGAAGGAAGAATGGTAGACATCAAGGCAAAATTCAGAAAGTGATTATCCTCAACAGCATGCTTTTAGACCGAGTAACATGATGAGAATGACTTTCACTAGATTTCGGAAATTGACGAAGGCCTGAATCTTTCATAGTCTCATATAACCAACGAGGAACCCTCTTGGTGAGGATCCTCCTCAATAACCTCTATATTTGAATCTAAAGAAGCCCCCTTTGAAACCAAAGGTGGTAGAGGAGCTGAGACAAGAGGCAGAGGAGCAGCCAAAGTAGAAGGCTGAGCTAAAGGAGAAGGACCCGGAGATGAAGTTGAAGGTAGAGGAAGAAGCTCACTCTTATAAGGTACATGAAGGACACTCATCAAAAATAACATCATGATTGATGGTGGCTAGTAATGTGAGATCCCCCTGTTCCCACCGAGCAACGGATTCGGGTACTAGCAGCGGAAGTAGCACTTCTCGCGCGGGACAGGGGTCCCACATTCGGGGCCTCGCCCACGGATATTCGGACAAGAGACTAATCCATCGGTTTGTCCAAAATCGAAACCAAAAAAAACTTCCTTTACCCGGAAAGCATGGGCGATTCCACCAGGATAACTCTTTACTCTAACGTAGTCAAGATCGTTACGGATCAACTGATCTGACTGCACCTTTAACGGTACTTGGTCAAATCAAGGAAGAACTTGCACTTGAATCATTGGGATCAACGCTTTTTTCCCCATCAAGAGGCACAGCCGTTGATTCCTATCCATAGAACAATTTCTATCCGGGATTTACTTCATCTATCGTAATAATAGAAATTAAATCTCGATTTACGGATCCATCAGTCCAGCCTAACCCCATCCGATCCCATGGGTTAGCCAACCGCCCAACCACTGTAGTGATGGAATCCAATTTGGAATTTGGTTAGGTTTTGTCCCGGGTACCAAGGAAAAGAGTTCCAAGGCCCCCTAGCCGGAAGTTCATGCAAACATAAAATTAGGCACACCACTTACACACCCAATATGAAATTGCCTTTTTCTTAGTATCAGCTAACTTTAAAACAATCCTTTAATGAAACCATAGTACCACTGATCACAGTCTTCCAAATTATCCGATTGATTCTCAAATTTTCCATCATTCCTTCATCAGAGTATCTATGGCATCATTGGCAACTAGAACGCTCACCACCTGACCACTCAGGGGCCGTTTCTATAGTTCCTAGCCCATAATACTCGGCAATATAATCACTTATCAAGATGGACTCTCGTTGAAGATCAGCAAGATCAACCAACAGATCCATATAAAAGAGCCATGGACTCATCCGTTGAGGACCAGCAAGGTCAGTCAACCAGATCCATGCCCGGTTTCACAAAACAACTCTTACTCCTTGTTCCAATATCTTCCTCGACGCACGCGTGGGTATCCTAGGCGACCCAGAGCCCGAGCACCGTATGGTCAGCACCCTCTAGGATCCTTCGCAGGTGACCTAGCGCTTCACTCATAGGCCGCTTCCTTGGTCCCTCATCCACCGTACCGGAAGCTCACCATTTTAATCGAACCGAGGCTGGTCAAGACCTCGGTCGACCTTGCTACGCGAGACGTCCTCCATTGACTCTCCGTCAGCAGTTGCAACTTTATCAGTTAGGTCTCCACGACCTTAATCACAAGACGGTCAAAATGCTTCCCCAGCATTCTTGACATAAAACAGCCATTTACAAACAGCATTTACAAACAGTTTACAAATACAGTTTCTATATTAACTCTCATTTTTCCACATTGTCCCTCATTAATCCACATTACTTATTCCACATTCCATGTATATGTGTACTCATCCAATCACCTCCTTTTTCCATCTCTTCACTTTAGATTCCTTCACATCACATATCATATATTCACATCCATATCCACATCCATACATCCACATCCACATCCACATTCACATCCATACATCCACATCTACATGCTTATCTCCATTTTCACATCCTCATTTATACATCCACATCCCATATCCACATTCATACATACACATCCATATCCACATCCACATCCACATCCACATTCACATCCATGCATCCACATCTACATGCTTACCTCCATTTTCACATCCTCATTTATACATCCACATCCCATATCCACATTCATACATACACATCCATACATCCACATCCACATCCACATACATACATACATCCACATCCACATTCCACATTCACATCTATACATCCACATCTACATTCACATTCACATACATCCACATCCACATTCCCATACATCCACATCTATACATCCACATTCCACATTCACATCTACATTCACATTCACATACATCCACATCTACATTCACATTCACATACATCCACATCCCCATTCCCATTCACATCTATACATCCACATCTACATCCACATACATACATACATCCACATCTATACATCCACATTCCACATTCACATCTACATTCACATTCACATACATCCACATCTACATTCACATTCACATACATCCACATCCCCATTCTCATTCACATCTATACATCCACATCTACATCCACATACATACATACATCCACATCCACATTCCACATTCACATCTATACATCCACATCTACATCCACATTCACATACACCCACATCCACATTTCCATTCACATCTATACATCCACATCCATTCACATCTATACATCCACATCTACATCCACATCCACATTCCCATACATCCACATCTATACATCCACATCTATACATCCACATACATACATACATCCACATCCACATTCCACATTCACATCTATACATCCACATCTACATCCACATTCACATACATCCACATCCACATTTCCATTCACATCTATACATCCACATCCATTCACATCTATACATCCACATCTACATCCACATTTACATCTATGCATATACATCTTCATGCATATATCCATTTTCATGTTCATACATCCACACTCCCATCTCCATATCCACACATCCACATACATACATCCATTTTTCACATTCCCATTTATATAACCCCATATACCTTCACATCTAATCTTTTACATCACATCCATTCTCGCCCTATCACAACCCATATACATCTTATCCTATCACATACACTTCTTACCTCATCCCCCCATACACATCTTAATTCATCTTATCACATCCTAACTTATTTCATAAGCATCTTATCACCTCTTAACACACCTCTTATCACATCCTATCAACTTCCATACGCATCTTATCAATTCTTATCACATCTCATACACCTCTTATCACATCTTATCACATTTCATATCTTTTTTTTTTTTTTTAAAGAGAATTCTTTTATTTGATATAAGATTTCTCTACACATTTATGTATACATAAATTCCATTTAAGGAGACTAACACTTTCGAAATTAAAATCAATCTTTTATGCATCTTCTTATGCATGATTTCAATTTGGTAGAGAATTATACTTTTAGAATAAAAGAATTTCTCTTATGCATCTAAGTTAAGCATAAAATCCATTTATGAGGAAAATCATACTTTTAGTATAAAAAGAATAACTTTTATGCATACCTATATGCATGAAATCCAATATGATAAAAGTAACACTTTTGATATAAAAATTTTTCCTTTATGCATACTTCTATGCATGAAAATTAAAAATGATAAAAGTAACACTTTTAATATAAAAATTTTCCTTTATGCATACTTCTATGCATGAAAATTAAAAATGATAAAAGTAACACTTTTGATATAAAAATTTTCTTTTATGCATACTTTTATGTATGAAATAAAAATGATAAAAGTAACACTTTTGATATAAAAATTTTCTTTTATGCATACTTTTATGTATGAAATAAAAATGATAAAAGTAACACTTTTGATATAAAAATTTATCCATTATGCATACTTCTATGCATGAAAATAAAAATGGTAAAAATAACACTTTTGATATAAAAATTTATCCTTTATGCATAATATTAAAATTCAATTTCTCCATGATTATAATAAAATTCTTTCAATTAATCTAGGATGATGATTCCTAGAATATGGTAGGAAGTCCTCTTTTTATGCTTTGAATGAAAATTTTTTATGCATAATTTTTATAAAAATTTTGCCATAGCTCCGCTGCTATGACTGATAAATCTCAATTTTTCTAAGGGATAAAGCTTATCATTAAGGAAATAATTAAAATGATTCTCTAATTGGATCCTTAATCCATAATGGATTGAATCATCAATATACATAAACTAAAAGCATAAGAAAAAGCCATTAATTTGGCCTCAAGCATAGCTTAATCTTGGGTTAAGGAAAAGCTTTATGAAAAGCTTGATTTGGATTGAGAATGGGTCATGAGTATGACCATTTCTTGAGTGAGAGAGAGAATTTACATAAGAATCATTAGAATTTAAACATAAATAAAAATTAACTTCAATAGCATTTATTAAATTATGTAACTCTTCACTACTATTCAAACTTCAATAGCATTTAAAAAAAACCATACCAATTAAACTTCTCAAGCTTGAGAGGGGTTGAGAAGAGAGAAACATTGAGAAATTATAGAAAGATGAATATTCACTAATTACCTTACAACTTGCTTGATTCTTTGTTCACGGTAGAGGCCCCCAACCAATCAATTGGTTAAGTATGTTGATGGAGCCACTAATTGGGATTAAAGAAAGAGGGAAGCTCCAAAAACTAGTGAATTATTAAATGAATTCACAGTTCTTGGCTTAGGTGGAGTAGAGTAACGATGCATAAACACTATATATTTTTCAACAAGGGGGAGGCTTCTATTTATAGGGAAAATTGAGCTCCTAACCAAACAAACTGATTCTAGAATTTTCTAAATCAGTTTGGTCAATTTTTGACCATTTTTAGGTCAGTTAAGCTAACTTTTTGGAACTAGATTTGAATGAGGAGAGAGGAGAGATGAAATATCTCAATTTTTATGAGTTTAAAACTCATTCAAGCATGTGAAATATGCACCTCCTTTAAAGAACTCCCCTTCCTTACATATGTGTCATAATGGAATCATTTTAATATTGCTCATAGTTTTTTAACTAATAAACCTTGTACATTTTCAACTCTTCATCTTATGTGAAATATGCACCTTCTTTAAAGAACTCCCCTTCCTTACATATGTCATACTTTTAATATTGCTCATAATTTTTTACTAATAAACCTTGTACATTTTCAATTCTTCATCTTATGTGAAATATGCACCTCCTTTAAAGAATTCCCCTTCCTTACATATGTGTCATAATGGAATCATTTTAATATTGCTCATAGTTTTTTACTAATAAACCTTGTACATTTTCAACTCTTCATCTTATGTGAGCATTTACTCATTTTTGGATACCCAAAATATCTCATATTTTTAATATTGCTCATAGTTTTTTACTAATAAACCTTGTACATTTTCAACTCTTCACCTTATGTGAGCATTTACTCATTTTTGGGTATCTTCTTTTTACAAATTGGATTTATCTACTCCCTACACATGGATTGATGCTATTGGCCCATAGGAACCTTAATTGGACCATAGTCTAAAGATTTCTGAAAATCTAGACCCTTAGACTAAGGTTCTTTATACCTATTTCCAATTAATTCCAATTGCACATTGGAAAATTCTTTTTGAATTTCTGTTTCAGGGAAACTCATCTGAATTATAAGAGATATTTTTCTATCCAAAAATATTCAAAATCTGAATATTCTCTCTCTAGAATATTTTCTCTCTCTAAGCTAAAATAGTTAGAAACAAGGTCTTTATATTTCTGAAGAGGGGTTGATTACAGGGGAAGATACTAGACATCAAAAAGGGGTTGGGAGAGGAATCTTACAAGTAAGTTGTAGGTTGCAGGATCCCAAAGTTCATAGGCCTTGGATATAGAATTATACCCAAGGAAAATGTGCGGCATGGATTTAGAATCCAACTTAGAGTGATGCTCTTTAGTTACATGCACATAAGCCTTGCAACCAAATATTGGGAGATAAGCACAAGAGGGTTTGATGCCCAATAATGCCTCATACGAGTTTTACCTATGGTACAACTGATGTAGGCAATCTATTCCAAATGTGAACTCCAATAGCTGATGCCTCAGCCTATAATTTCTTGGCCAAGCCACTATGCTCAAGTATAGTCCTCGACCCATCTCAATGACAGACTAATTCTTACATCCACAAAAAACCCATTCTAGGATGGAGGATAAGTTGTAGTAAACTAGCATCGCGAATGCAAAGATTCTTCAAATACTTGTCAAACTCATGTGAGAGAAACTCTCCCCCTTTATCAATACACAAAGATTTTGCCTTCTTGGAGTCCCATTGTTTTTCCCACTTTGACTTTCCAATCATGAAATATGGATAAAGATTGATCCTTAGACTGAAGAAAGAAAGCCCAAGTATACTTGGAGTAGTCAGTCGTCAACAATAATCATCATATGTAAAGAGCCTTATTCAAAGATTTTGTAGACATAGGACAACACAAGTCTACATGAACAAGCTCGAGTGGTTTGGTAGATATGTGCGATGCCTCCTTAGGGAAAGGTAATCGATGTTGCTTGCCATGGAGAAATGGTTGTGCACACACCAACTGGGGTGCTGATGGATGATTAAGCATCAACCAAACCATGTTTATATGCCTATTGCAAATAAAAGAAGCTCAAGTGGCAAAAGCATGCATGCCATAACACAGAATCTGTAGACGTAGAATGCAAGGCCAAAGTAGAGGTGCATAAAATAGGAATAGTACCAGCACCTTTGATGGAAATTGTAAAAGAGTCATCGAGACTGATGTCCCCTGGTTGCTTAGAGAAGGAAGAACACCAATCATGACGATTAGTGTGTGAGAAGTTGTGCTACTATCTATAATCCAAGCATGAAACCTGAAAGAGATGAAAGTTGATGAAAGTCAAAGTGGGGCTATCAATGTAGATAAACAACTGATCAATAGTGGTTGAAGTAGATGTAGACACCTCAAAGCCATATCACCTCAGTTTTTGCAGTAGAACAAACAACACGATATTCTGCCTTTGAGGAGGATAATGCAATAGTGGGTTGCTTTTTACTACTCAAGGAAATAGCACCAGAACCACGTGTAAACCAATAACATGCAGTCGATTGGTGAGTGTTAATATCACCAACCTAGTGAGACTCAGAATAGCCAACTAACCGATCCCCCTTCCACCAATAGAAGATACCCCGATCAAGAAAATTATTCAAATAGTGCAGGATGCACTGGCAGGTGGGATTTGTGAGGGTCAGCTAAAAATGAACTCAAGACACAAACAAAAAAGAAAACATCCAATCTAGAATGAGTAATCCAAATCAAAGATTTGACAATCTACCTTTATAGAGCATGATCACATGGTGGTGAAGCAAATCTTAGCATTAGGGTCCATCGAAGAAGAGATGGAACCATGCACCTTGAAATGCTATAAAATCTCCTTTGCAATACTTGCGTTGAGAGAGAAAAATACCCTGAGGAGTCTACCAAACTTCAAAACCAAGGAAAAATGAAGAACTCAAGGTTGATCAACTCAAACTCATGGCTAAGATCAGCCACCATGACAAACAAAATCCAACTCTTACGACTTCCTATAAAGATCAAGCCATCCACATACACAATGATAATGCCAAATAAGACCATCTTTAACAAATAAGACCATCTTTAACAAAAATGTAAAGATTGGAACATGAATGTGATCACCAAAGACCAACCACCAATGACCAATCTTCAGAAAGAAGGTGTCAATGCACTAGTACCACACGCGATGAGCCTACTTCAATCCATATAGATCTTTACAAAGTTGGTACACAATATGCGCAACAACAATATCAAGTGGTTGCTCAACATAGACCTCCTCTTGAAGGTCACCATTAAGAAGAGCAGATTTGACATCCATCTATAAAATAGGCCACCCACCCATGATGGGTAAGAAGAGCCAAAATAATCCTAATGGTAGTAATCGACACTGTAGGAATAAAAGCCTCATCAAAATCAACACTAACTCTCTAGGAGTAGCCCTTCACAACAAGATGTTCTTCGTGTTTGTCTAAAGTTCCATCCTCATAATACTTGTTCTTATAGA
This sequence comes from Cibotium barometz, assembly GCF_041138505.1. NCBI lineage: Eukaryota > Viridiplantae > Streptophyta > Polypodiopsida > Cyatheales > Cibotiaceae > Cibotium > Cibotium barometz. The sequence goes on along the minus strand of NC_141071.1, from coordinate 18,874,426 downwards.
CCCAACGAACTTTGATTACCTTGCATTGAGGTGGACGTGGTACAAGAACCCAAGTACTATTGTGCTTAACGGAATCAAGCTCTGTCTGCATAGTAATTAATAATCCAAGGTGGAGAAGAAAGTGTCTCCTCAGAGAGGAAGGCTCAGTAGAGGTGAAGGAAGAATGGTAGACATCAAGGCAAAATTCAGAAAGTGATTATCCTCAACAGCATGCTTTTAGACCGAGTAACATGATGAGAATGACTTTCACTAGATTTCGGAAATTGACGAAGGCCTGAATCTTTCATAGTCTCATATAACCAACGAGGAACCCTCTTGGTGAGGATCCTCCTCAATAACCTCTATATTTGAATCTAAAGAAGCCCCCTTTGAAACCAAAGGTGGTAGAGGAGCTGAGACAAGAGGCAGAGGAGCAGCCAAAGTAGAAGGCTGAGCTAAAGGAGAAGGACCCGGAGATGAAGTTGAAGGTAGAGGAAGAAGCTCACTCTTATAAGGTACATGAAGGACACTCATCAAAAATAACATCATGATTGATGGTGGCTAGTAAGTTGTAGGTTGCAGGATCCCAAAGTTCATAGGCCTTGGATATAGAATTATACCCAAGGAAAATGTGCGGCATGGATTTAGAATCCAACTTAGAGTGATGCTCTTTAGTTACATGCACATAAGCCTTGCAACCAAATATTGGGAGATAAGCACAAGAGGGTTTGATGCCCAATAATGCCTCATACGAGTTTTACCTATGGTACAACTGATGTAGGCAATCTATTCCAAATGTGAACTCCAATAGCTGATGCCTCAGCCTATAATTTCTTGGCCAAGCCACTATGCTCAAGTATAGTCCTCGACCCATCTCAATGACAGACTAATTCTTACATCCACAAAAAACCCATTCTAGGATGGAGGATAAGTTGTAGTAAACTAGCATCGCGAATGCAAAGATTCTTCAAATACTTGTCAAACTCATGTGAGAGAAACTCTCCCCCTTTATCAATACACAAAGATTTTGCCTTCTTGGAGTCCCATTGTTTTTCCCACTTTGACTTTCCAATCATGAAATATGGATAAAGATTGATCCTTAGACTGAAGAAAGAAAGCCCAAGTATACTTGGAGTAGTCAGTCGTCAACAATAATCATCATATGTAAAGAGCCTTATTCAAAGATTTTGTAGACATAGGACAACACAAGTCTACATGAACAAGCTCGAGTGGTTTGGTAGATATGTGCGATGCCTCCTTAGGGAAAGGTAATCGATGTTGCTTGCCATGGAGAAATGGTTGTGCACACACCAACTGGGGTGCTGATGGATGATTAAGCATCAACCAAACCATGTTTATATGCCTATTGCAAATAAAAGAAGCTCAAGTGGCAAAAGCATGCATGCCATAACACAGAATCTGTAGACGTAGAATGCAAGGCCAAAGTAGAGGTGCATAAAATAGGAATAGTACCAGCACCTTTGATGGAAATTGTAAAAGAGTCATCGAGACTGATGTCCCCTGGTTGCTTAGAGAAGGAAGAACACCAATCATGACGATTAGTGTGTGAGAAGTTGTGCTACTATCTATAATCCAAGCATGAAACCTGAAAGAGATGAAAGTTGATGAAAGTCAAAGTGGGGCTATCAATGTAGATAAACAACTGATCAATAGTGGTTGAAGTAGATGTAGACACCTCAAAGCCATATCACCTCAGTTTTTGCAGTAGAACAAACAACACGATATTCTGCCTTTGAGGAGGATAATGCAATAGTGGGTTGCTTTTTACTACTCAAGGAAATAGCACCAGAACCACGTGTAAACCAATAACATGCAGTCGATTGGTGAGTGTTAATATCGCCAACCTAGTGAGACTCAGAATAGCCAACTAACCGATCCCCCTTCCACCAATAGAAGATACCCCGATCAAGAAAATTATTCAAATAGTGCAGGATGCACTGGCAGGTGGGATTTGTGAGGGTCAGCTGAAAATGAACTCAAGACACAAACAAAAAAGAAAACATCCAATCTAGAATGAGTAATCCAAATCAAAGATTTGACAATCTACCTTTATAGAGCATGATCACATGGTGGTGAAGCAAATCTTAGCATTAGGGTCCATCGAAGAAGAGATGGAACCATGCACCTTGAAATGCTATAAAATCTCCTTTGCAATACTTGCGTTGAGAGAGAAAAATACCCTGAGGAGTCTACCAAACTTCAAAACCAAGGAAAAATGAAGAACTCAAGGTTGATCAACTCAAACTCATGGCTAAGATCAGCCACCATGACAAACAAAATCCAACTCTTACGACTTCCTATAAAGATCAAGCCATCCACATACACAATGATAATGCCAAATAAGACCATCTTTAACAAATAAGACCATCTTTAACAAAAATGTAAAGATTGGAACATGAATGTGATCACCAAAGACCAACCACCAATGACCAATCTTCAGAAAGAAGGTGTCAATGCACTAGTACCACACGCGATGAGCCTACTTCAATCCATATAGATCTTTACAAAGTTGGTACACAATATGCGCAACAACAATATCAAGTGGTTGCTCAACATAGACCTCCTCTTGAAGGTCACCATTAAGAAGAGCAGATTTGACATCCATCTATAAAATAGGCCACCCACCCATGATGGGTAAGAAGAGCCAAAATAATCCTAATGGTAGTAATCGACACTGTAGGAATAAAAGCCTCATCAAAATCAACACTAACTCTCTAGGAGTAGCCCTTCACAACAAGATGTTCTTCGTGTTTGTCTAAAGTTCCATCCTCATAATACTTGTTCTTATAGACCCAACGAACTTTGATTACCTTGCATTGAGGTGGACGTGGTACAAGAACCCAAGTACTATTGTGCTTAATGGAATCAAGCTCTGTCTGCATAGTAATTAATAATCCAAGGTGGAGAAGAAAGTGTCTCCTCAGAGAGGAAGGCTCAGTAGAGGTGAAGGAAGAATGGTAGACATCAAGGCAAAATTCAGAAAGTGATTATCCTCAACAGCATGCTTTTAGACCGAGTAACATGATGAGAATGACTTTCACTAGATTTCGGAAATTGACGAAGGCCTGAATCTTTCATAGTCTCATATAACCAACGAGGAACCCTCTTGGTGAGGATCCTCCTCAATAACCTCTATATTTGAATCTAAAGAAGCCCCCTTTGAAACCAAAGGTGGTAGAGGAGCTGAGACAAGAGGCAGAGGAGCAGCCAAAGTAGAAGGCTGAGCTAAAGGAGAAGGACCCGGAGATGAAGTTGAAGGTAGAGGAAGAAGCTCACTCTTATAAGGTACATGAAGGACACTCATCAAAAATAACATCATGATTGATGGTGGCTAGTAAGTTGTAGGTTGCAGGATCCCAAAGTTCATAGGCCTTGGATATAGAATTATACCCAAGGAAAATGTGCGGCATGGATTTAGAATCCAACTTAGAGTGATGCTCTTTAGTTACATGCACATAAGCCTTGCAACCAAATATTGGGAGATAAGCACAAGAGGGTTTGATGCCCAATAATGCCTCATACGAGTTTTACCTATGGTACAATTGATGTAGGCAATCTATTCCAAATGTGAACTCCAATAGCTGATGCCTCAGCCTATAATTTCTTGGCCAAGCCACTATGCTCAAGTATAGTCCTCGACCCATCTCAATGACAGACTAATTCTTACATCCACAAAAAACCCATTCTAGGATGGAGGATAAGTTGTAGTAAACTAGCATCGCGAATGCAAAGATTCTTCAAATACTTGTCAAACTCATGTGAGAGAAACTCTCCCCCTTTATCAATACACAAAGATTTTGCCTTCTTGGAGTCCCATTGTTTTTCCCACTTTGACTTTCCAATCATGAAATATGGATAAAGATTGATCCTTAGACTGAAGAAAGAAAGCCCAAGTATACTTGGAGTAGTCAGTCGTCAACAATAATCATCATATGTAAAGAGCCTTATTCAAAGATTTTGTAGACATAGGACAACACAAGTCTACATGAACAAGCTCGAGTGGTTTGGTAGATATGTGCGATGCCTCCTTAGGGAAAGGTAATCGATGTTGCTTGCCATGGAGAAATGGTTGTGCACACACCAACTGGGGTGCTGATGGATGATTAAGCATCAACCAAACCATGTTTATATGCCTATTGCAAATAAAAGAAGCTCAAGTGGCAAAAGCATGCATGCCATAACACAGAATCTGTAGACGTAGAATGCAAGGCCAAAGTAGAGGTGCATAAAATAGGAATAGTACCAGCACCTTTGATGGAAATTGTAAAAGAGTCATCGAGACTGATGTCCCCTGGTTGCTTAGAGAAGGAAGAACACCAATCATGACGATTAGTGTGTGAGAAGTTGTGCTACTATCTATAATCCAAGCATGAAACCTGAAAGAGATGAAAGTTGATGAAAGTCAAAGTGGGGCTATCAATGTAGATAAACAACTGATCAATAGTGGTTGAAGTAGATGTAGACACCTCAAAGCCATATCACCTCAGTTTTTGCAGTAGAACAAACAACACGATATTCTGCCTTTGAGGAGGATAATGCAATAGTGGGTTGCTTTTTACTACTCAAGGAAATAGCACCAGAACCACGTGTAAACCAATAACATGCAGTCGATTGGTGAGTGTTAATATCGCCAACCTAGTGAGACTCAGAATAGCCAACTAACCGATCCCCCTTCCACCAATAGAAGATACCCCGATCAAGAAAATTATTCAAATAGTGCAGGATGCACTGGCAGGTGGGATTTGTGAGGGTCAGCTGAAAATGAACTCAAGACACAAACAAAAAAGAAAACATCCAATCTAGAATGAGTAATCCAAATCAAAGATTTGACAATCTACCTTTATAGAGCATGATCACATGGTGGTGAAGCAAATCTTAGCATTAGGGTCCATCGAAGAAGAGATGGAACCATGCACCTTGAAATGCTATAAAATCTCCTTTGCAATACTTGCGTTGAGAGAGAAAAATACCCTGAGGAGTCTACCAAACTTCAAAACCAAGGAAAAATGAAGAACTCAAGGTTGATCAACTCAAACTCATGGCTAAGATCAGCCACCATGACAAACAAAATCCAACTCTTACGACTTCCTATAAAGATCAAGCCATCCACATACACAATGATAATGCCAAATAAGACCATCTTTAATAAATAAGACCATCTTTAACAAAAATGTAAAGATTGGAACATGAATGTGATCACCAAAGACCAACCACCAATGACCAATCTTCAGAAAGAAGGTGTCAATGCACTAGTACCACACGCGATGAGCCTACTTCAATCCATATAGATCTTTACAAAGTTGGTACACAATATGCGCAACAACAATATCAAGTGGTTGCTCAACATAGACCTCCTCTTGAAGGTCACCATTAAGAAGAGCAGATTTGACATCCATCTATAAAATAGGCCACCCACCCATGATGGGTAAGAAGAGCCAAAATAATCCTAATGGTAGTAATCGACACTGTAGGAATAAAAGCCTCATCAAAATCAACACTAACTCTCTAGGAGTAGCCCTTCACAACAAGATGTTCTTCGTGTTTGTCCAAAGTTCCATCCTCATAATACTTGTTCTTATAGACCCAACGAACTTTGATTACCTTGCATTGAGGTGGACGTGGTACAAGAACCCAAGTACTATTGTGCTTAATGGAATCAAGCTCTGTCTGCATAGTAATTAATAATCCAAGGTGGAGAAGAAAGTGTCTCCTCAGAGAGGAAGGCTCAGTAGAGGTGAAGGAAGAATGGTAGACATCAAGGCAAAATTCAGAAAGTGATTATCCTCAACAGCATGCTTTTAGACCGAGTAACATGATGAGAATGACTTTCACTAGATTTCGGAAATTGACGAAGGCCTGAATCTTTCATAGTCTCATATAACCAACGAGGAACCCTCTTGGTGAGGATCCTCCTCAATAACCTCTATATTTGAATCTAAAGAAGCCCCCTTTGAAACCAAAGGTGGTAGAGGAGCTGAGACAAGAGGCAGAGGAGCAGCCAAAGTAGAAGGCTGAGCTAAAGGAGAAGGACCCGGAGATGAAGTTGAAGGTAGAGGAAGAAGCTCACTCTTATAAGGTACATGAAGGACACTCATCAAAAATAACATCATGATTGATGGTGGCTAGTAAGTTGTAGGTTGCAGGATCCCAAAGTTCATAGGCCTTGGATATAGAATTATACCCAAGGAAAATGTGCGGCATGGATTTAGAATCCAACTTAGAGTGATGCTCTTTAGTTACATGCACATAAGCCTTGCAACCAAATATTGGGAGATAAGCACAAGAGGGTTTGATGCCCAATAATGCCTCATACGAGTTTTACCTATGGTACAACTGATGTAGGCAATCTATTCCAAATGTGAACTCCAATAGCTGATGCCTCAGCCTATAATTTCTTGGCCAAGCCACTATGCTCAAGTATAGTCCTCGACCCATCTCAATGACAGACTAATTCTTACATCCACAAAAAACCCATTCTAGGATGGAGGATAAGTTGTAGTAAACTAGCATCGCGAATGCAAAGATTCTTCAAATACTTGTCAAACTCATGTGAGAGAAACTCTCCCCCTTTATCAATACACAAAGATTTTGCCTTCTTGGAGTCCCATTGTTTTTCCCACTTTGACTTTCCAATCATGAAATATGGATAAAGATTGATCCTTAGACTGAAGAAAGAAAGCCCAAGTATACTTGGAGTAGTCAGTCGTCAACAATAATCATCATATGTAAAGAGCCTTATTCAAAGATTTTGTAGACATAGGACAACACAAGTCTACATGAACAAGCTCGAGTGGTTTGGTAGATATGTGCGATGCCTCCTTAGGGAAAGGTAATCGATGTTGCTTGCCATGGAGAAATGGTTGTGCACACACCAACTGGGGTGCTGATGGATGATTAAGCATCAACCAAACCATGTTTATATGCCTATTGCAAATAAAAGAAGCTCAAGTGGCAAAAGCATGCATGCCATAACACAGAATCTGTAGACGTAGAATGCAAGGCCAAAGTAGAGGTGCATAAAATAGGAATAGTACCAGCACCTTTGATGGAAATTGTAAAAGAGTCATCGAGACTGATGTCCCCTGGTTGCTTAGAGAAGGAAGAACACCAATCATGACGATTAGTGTGTGAGAAGTTGTGCTACTATCTATAATCCAAGCATGAAACCTGAAAGAGATGAAAGTTGATGAAAGTCAAAGTGGGGCTATCAATGTAGATAAACAACTGATCAATAGTGGTTGAAGTAGATGTAGACACCTCAAAGCCATATCACCTCAGTTTTTGCAGTAGAACAAACAACACGATATTCTGCCTTTGAGGAGGATAATGCAATAGTGGGTTGCTTTTTACTACTCAAGGAAATAGCACCAGAACCACGTGTAAACCAATAACATGCAGTCGATTGGTGAGTGTTAATATCACCAACCTAGTGAGACTCAGAATAGCCAACTAACCGATCCCCCTTCCACCAATAGAAGATACCCCGATCAAGAAAATTATTCAAATAGTGCAGGATGCACTGGCAGGTGGGATTTGTGAGGGTCAGCTGAAAATGAACTCAAGACACAAACAAAAAAGAAAACATCCAATCTAGAATGAGTAATCCAAATCAAAGATTTGACAATCTACCTTTATAGAGCATGATCACATGGTGGTGAAGCAAATCTTAGCATTAGGGTCCATCGAAGAAGAGATGGAACCATGCACCTTGAAATGCTATAAAATCTCCTTTGCAATACTTGCGTTGAGAGAGAAAAATACCCTGAGGAGTCTACCAAACTTCAAAACCAAGGAAAAATGAAGAACTCAAGGTTGATCAACTCAAACTCATGGCTAAGATCAGCCACCATGACAAACAAAATCCAACTCTTACGACTTCCTATAAAGATCAAGCCATCCACATACACAATGATAATGCCAAATAAGACCATCTTTAACAAATAAGACCATCTTTAACAAAAATGTAAAGATTGGAACATGAATGTGATCACCAAAGACCAACCACCAATGACCAATCTTCAGAAAGAAGGTGTCAATGCACTAGTACCACACACGATGAGCCTACTTCAATCCATATAGATCTTTACAAAGTTGGTACACAATATGCGCAACAACAATATCAAGTGGTTGCTCAACATAGACCTCCTCTTGAAGGTCACCATTAAGAAGAGCAGATTTGACATCCATCTATAAAATAGGCCACCCACCCATGATGGGTAAGAAGAGCCAAAATAATCCTAATGGTAGTAATCGACACTGTAGGAATAAAAGCCTCATCAAAATCAACACTAACTCTCTAGGAGTAGCCCTTCACAACAAGATGTTCTTCGTGTTTGTCTAAAGTTCCATCCTCATAATACTTGTTCTTATAGACCCAACGAACTTTGATTACCTTGCATTGAGGTGGACGTGGTACAAGAACCCAAGTACTATTGTGCTTAATGGAATCAAGCTCTGTCTGCATAGTAATTAATAATCCAAGGTGGAGAAGAAAGTGTCTCCTCAGAGAGGAAGGCTCAGTAGAGGTGAAGGAAGAATGGTAGACATCAAGGCAAAATTCAGAAAGTGATTATCCTCAACAGCATGCTTTTAGACCGAGTAACACGATGAGAATGACTTTCACTAGATTTCGGAAATTGACGAAGGCCTGAATCTTTCATAGTCTCATATAACCAACGAGGAACCCTCTTGGTGAGGATCCTCCTCAATAACCTCTATATTTGAATCTAAAGAAGCCCCCTTTGAAACCAAAGGTGGTAGAGGAGCTGAGACAAGAGGCAGAGGAGCAGCCAAAGTAGAAGGCTGAGCTAAAGGAGAAGGACCCGGAGATGAAGTTGAAGGTAGAGGAAGAAGCTCACTCTTATAAGGTACATGAAGGACACTCATCAAAAATAACATCATGATTGATGGTGGCTAGTAAGTTGTAGGTTGCAGGATCCCAAAGTTCATAGGCCTTGGATATAGAATTATACCCAAGGAAAATGTGCGGCATGGATTTAGAATCCAACTTAGAGTGATGCTCTTTAGTTACATGCACATAAGCCTTGCAACCAAATATTGGGAGATAAGCACAAGAGGGTTTGATGCCCAATAATGCCTCATACGAGTTTTACCTATGGTACAACTGATGTAGGCAATCTATTCCAAATGTGAACTCCAATAGCTGATGCCTCAGCCTATAATTTCTTGGCCAAGCCACTATGCTCAAGTATAGTCCTCGACCCATCTCAATGACAGACTAATTCTTACATCCACAAAAAACCCATTCTAGGATGGAGGATAAGTTGTAGTAAACTAGCATCGCGAATGCAAAGATTCTTCAAATACTTGTCAAACTCATGTGAGAGAAACTCTCCCCCTTTATCAATACACAAAGATTTTGCCTTCTTGGAGTCCCATTGTTTTTCCCACTTTGACTTTCCAATCATGAAATATGGATAAAGATTGATCCTTAGACTGAAGAAAGAAAGCCCAAGTATACTTGGAGTAGTCAGTCGTCAACAATAATCATCATATGTAAAGAGCCTTATTCAAAGATTTTGTAGACATAGGACAACACAAGTCTACATGAACAAGCTCGAGTGGTTTGGTAGATATGTGCGATGCCTCCTTAGGGAAAGGTAATCGATGTTGCTTGCCATGGAGAAATGGTTGTGCACACACCAACTGGGGTGCTGATGGATGATTAAGCATCAACCAAACCATGTTTATATGCCTATTGCAAATAAAAGAAGCTCAAGTGGCAAAAGCATGCATGCCATAACACAGAATCTGTAGACGTAGAATGCAAGGCCAAAGTAGAGGTGCATAAAATAGGAATAGTACCAGCACCTTTGATGGAAATTGTAAAAGAGTCATCGAGACTGATGTCCCCTGGTTGCTTAGAGAAGGAAGAACACCAATCATGACGATTAGTGTGTGAGAAGTTGTGCTACTATCTATAATCCAAGCATGAAACCTGAAAGAGATGAAAGTTGATGAAAGTCAAAGTGGGGCTATCAATGTAGATAAACAACTGATCAATAGTGGTTGAAGTAGATGTAGACACCTCAAAGCCATATCACCTCAGTTTTTGCAGTAGAACAAACAACACGATATTCTGCCTTTGAGGAGGATAATGCAATAGTGGGTTGCTTTTTACTACTCAAGAAAATAGCACCAGAACCACGTGTAAACCAATAACATGCAGTCGATTGGTGAGTGTTAATATCACCAACCTAGTGAGACTCAGAATAGCCAACTAACCGATCCCCCTTCCACCAATAGAAGATACCCCGATCAAGAAAATTATTCAAATAGTGCAGGATGCACTGGCAGGTGGGATTTGTGAGGGTCAGCTGAAAATGAACTCAAGACACAAACAAAAAAGTAAACATCCAATCTAGAATGAGTAATCCAAATCAAAGATTTGACAATCTACCTTTATAGAGCATGATCACATGGTGGTGAAGCAAATCTTAGCATTAGGGTCCATCGAAGAAGAGATGGAACCATGCACCTTGAAATGCTATAAAATCTCCTTTGCAATACTTGCGTTGAGAGAGAAAAATACCCTGAGGAGTCTACCAAACTTCAAAACCAAGGAAAAATGAAGAACTCAAGGTTGATCAACTCAAACTCATGGCTAAGATCAGCCACCATGACAAACAAAATCCGACTCTTACGACTTCCTATAAAGATCAAGCCATCCACATACACAATGATAATGCCAAATAAGACCATCTTTAACAAATAAGACCATCTTTAACAAAAATGTAAAGATTGGAACATGAATGTGATCACCAAAGACCAACCACCAATGACCAATCTTCAGAAAGAAGGTGTCAATGCACTAGTACCACACACGATGAGCCTACTTCAATCCATACAGATCTTTACAAAGTTGGTACACAATATGCGCAACAACAATATCAAGTGGTTGCTCAACATAGACCTCCTCTTGAAGGTCACCATTAAGAAGAGCAGATTTGACATCCATCTATAAAATAGGCCACCCACCCATGATGGGTAAGAAGAGCCAAAATAATCCTAATGGTAGTAATCGACACTGTAGGAATAAAAGCCTCATCAAAATCAACACTAACTCTCTAGGAGTAGCCCTTCACAACAAGATGTTCTTCGTGTTTGTCTAAAGTTCCATCCTCATAATACTTGTTCTTATAGACCCAACGAACTTTGATTACCTTGCATTGAGGTGGACGTGGTACAAGAACCCAAGTACTATTGTGCTTAATGGAATCAAGCTCTGTCTGCATAGTAATTAATAATCCAAGGTGGAGAAGAAAGTGTCTCCTCAGAGAGGAAGGCTCAGTAGAGGTGAAGGAAGAATGGTAGACATCAAGGCAAAATTCAGAAAGTGATTATCCTCAACAGCATGCTTTTAGACCGAGTAACATGATGAGAATGACTTTCACTAGATTTCGGAAATTGACGAAGGCCTGAATCTTTCATAGTCTCATATAACCAACGAGGAACCCTCTTGGTGAGGATCCTCCTCAATAACCTCTATATTTGAATCTAAAGAAGCCCCCTTTGAAACCAAAGGTGGTAGAGGAGCTGAGACAAGAGGCAGAGGAGCAGCCAAAGTAGAAGGCTGAGCTAAAGGAGAAGGACCCGGAGATGAAGTTGAAGGTAGAGGAAGAAGCTCACTCTTATAAGGTACATGAAGGACACTCATCAAAAATAACATCATGATTGATGGTGGCTAGTAAGTTGTAGGTTGCAGGATCCCAAAGTTCATAGGCCTTGGATATAGAATTATACCCAAGGAAAATGTGCGGCATGGATTTAGAATCCAACTTAGAGTGATGCTCTTTAGTTACATGCACATAAGCCTTGCAACCAAATATTGGGAGATAAGCACAAGAGGGTTTGATGCCCAATAATGCCTCATACGAGTTTTACCTATGGTACAACTGATGTAGGCAATCTATTCCAAATGTGAACTCCAATAGCTGATGCCTCAGCCTATAATTTCTTGGCCAAGCCACTATGCTCAAGTATAGTCCTCGACCCATCTCAATGACAGACTAATTCTTACATCCACAAAAAACCCATTCTAGGATGGAGGATAAGTTGTAGTAAACTAGCATCGCGAATGCAAAGATTCTTCAAATACTTGTCAAACTCATGTGAGAGAAACTCTCCCCCTTTATCAATACACAAAGATTTTGCCTTCTTGGAGTCCCATTGTTTTTCCCACTTTGACTTTCCAATCATGAAATATGGATAAAGATTGATCCTTAGACTGAAGAAAGAAAGCCCAAGTATACTTGGAGTAGTCAGTCGTCAACAATAATCATCATATGTAAAGAGCCTTATTCAAAGATTTTGTAGACATAGGACAACACAAGTCTACATGAACAAGCTCGAGTGGTTTGGTAGATATGTGCGATGCCTCCTTAGGGAAAGGTAATCGATGTTGCTTGCCATGGAGAAATGGTTGTGCACACACCAACTGGGGTGCTGATGGATGATTAAGCATCAACCAAACCATGTTTATATGCCTATTGCAAATAAAAGAAGCTCAAGTGGCAAAAGCATGCATGCCATAACACAGAATCTGTAGACGTAGAATGCAAGGCCAAAGTAGAGGTGCATAAAATAGGAATAGTACCAGCACCTTTGATGGAAATTGTAAAAGAGTCATCGAGACTGATGTCCCCTGGTTGCTTAGAGAAGGAAGAACACCAATCATGACGATTAGTGTGTGAGAAGTTGTGCTACTATCTATAATCCAAGCATGAAACCTGAAAGAGATGAAAGTTGATGAAAGTCAAAGTGGGGCTATCAATGTAGATAAACAACTGATCAATAGTGGTTGAAGTAGATGTAGACACCTCAAAGCCATATCACCTCAGTTTTTGCAGTAGAACAAACAACACGATATTCTGCCTTTGAGGAGGATAATGCAATAGTGGGTTGCTTTTTACTACTCAAGGAAATAGCACCAGAACCACGTGTAAACCAATAACATGCAGTCGATTGGTGAGTGTTAATATCACCAACCTAGTGAGACTCAGAATAGCCAACTAACCGATCCCCCTTCCACCAATAGAAGATACCCCGATCAAGAAAATTATTCAAATAGTGCAGGATGCACTGGCAGGTGGGATTTGTGAGGGTCAGCTGAAAATGAACTCAAGACACAAACAAAAAAGTAAACATCCAATCTAGAATGAGTAATCCAAATCAAAGATTTGACAATCTACCTTTATAGAGCATGATCACATGGTGGTGAAGCAAATCTTAGCATTAGGGTCCATCGAAGAAGAGATGGAACCATGCACCTTGAAATGCTATAAAATCTCCTTTGCAATACTTGCGTTGAGCTCTAGAGAAAAATACCCTCAGGAGTCTACCAAACTTCAAAACCAAGGAAAAATGAAGAACTCAAGGTTGATCAACTCAAACTCATGGCTAAGATCAGCCACCATGACAAACAAAATCCGACTCTTACGACTTCCTATAAAGATCAAGCCATCCACATACACAATGATAATGCCAAATAAGACCATCTTTAACAAATAAGACCATCTTTAACAAAAATGTAAAGATTGGAACATGAATGTGATCACCAAAGACCAACCACCAATGACCAATCTTCAGAAAGAAGGTGTCAATGCACTAGTACCACACACGATGAGCCTACTTCAATCCATATAGATCTTTACAAAGTTGGTACACAATATGCGCAACAACAATATCAAGTGGTTGCTCAACATAGACCTCCTCTTGAAGGTCACCATTAAGAAGAGCAGATTTGACATCCATCTATAAAATAGGCCACCCACCCATGATGGGTAAGAAGAGCCAAAATAATCCTAATGGTAGTAATCGACACTGTAGGAATAAAAGCCTCATCAAAATCAACACTAACTCTCTAGGAGTAGCCCTTCACAACAAGATGTTCTTCGTGTTTGTCTAAAGTTCCATCCTCATAATACTTGTTCTTATAGACCCAACGAACTTTGATTACCTTGCATTGAGGTGGACGTGGTACAAGAACCCAAGTACTATTGTGCTTAATGGAATCAAGCTCTGTCTGCATAGTAATTAATAATCCAAGGTGGAGAAGAAAGTGTCTCCTCAGAGAGGAAGGCTCAGTAGAGGTGAAGGAAGAATGGTAGACATCAAGGCAAAATTCAGAAAGTGATTATCCTCAACAGCATGCTTTTAGACCGAGTAACATGATGAGAATGACTTTCACTAGATTTCGGAAATTGACGAAGGCCTGAATCTTTCATAGTCTCATATAACCAACGAGGAACCCTCTTGGTGAGGATCCTCCTCAATAACCTCTATATTTGAATCTAAAGAAGCCCCCTTTGAAACCAAAGGTGGTAGAGGAGCTGAGACAAGAGGCAGAGGAGCAGCCAAAGTAGAAGGCTGAGCTAAAGGAGAAGGACCCGGAGATGAAGTTGAAGGTAGAGGAAGAAGCTCACTCTTATAAGGTACATGAAGGACACTCATCAAAAATAACATCATGATTGATGGTGGCTAGTAAGTTGTAGGTTGCAGGATCCCAAAGTTCATAGGCCTTGGATATAGAATTATACCCAAGGAAAATGTGCGGCATGGATTTAGAATCCAACTTAGAGTGATGCTCTTTAGTTACATGCACATAAGCCTTGCAACCAAATATTGGGAGATAAGCACAAGAGGGTTTGATGCCCAATAATGCCTCATACGAGTTTTACCTATGGTACAACTGATGTAGGCAATCTATTCCAAATGTGAACTCCAATAGCTGATGCCTCAGCCTATAATTTCTTGGCCAAGCCACTATGCTCAAGTATAGTCCTCGACCCATCTCAATGACAGACTAATTCTTACATCCACAAAAAACCCATTCTAGGATGGAGGATAAGTTGTAGTAAACTAGCATCGCGAATGCAAAGATTCTTCAAATACTTGTCAAACTCATGTGAGAGAAACTCTCCCCCTTTATCAATACACAAAGATTTTGCCTTCTTGGAGTCCCATTGTTTTTCCCACTTTGACTTTCCAATCATGAAATATGGATAAAGATTGATCCTTAGACTGAAGAAAGAAAGCCCAAGTATACTTGGAGTAGTCAGTCGTCAACAATAATCATCATATGTAAAGAGCCTTATTCAAAGATTTTGTAGACATAGGACAACACAAGTCTACATGAACAAGCTCGAGTGGTTTGGTAGATATGTGCGATGCCTCCTTAGGGAAAGGTAATCGATGTTGCTTGCCATGGAGAAATGGTTGTGCACACACCAACTGGGGTGCTGATGGATGATTAAGCATCAACCAAACCATGTTTATATGCCTATTGCAAATAAAAGAAGCTCAAGTGGCAAAAGCATGCATGCCATAACACAGAATCTATAGACGTAGAATGCAAGGCCAAAGTAGAGGTGCATAAAATAGGAATAGTACGAGCACCTTTGATGGAAATTGTAAAAGAGTCATCGAGACTGATGTCCCCTGGTTGCTTAGAGAAGGAAGAACACCAATCATGACGATTAGTGTGTGAGAAGTTGTGCTACTATCTATAATCCAAGCATGAAACCTGAAAGAGATGAAAGTTGATGAAAGTCAAAGTGGGGCTATCAATGTAGATAAACAACTGATCAATAGTGGTTGAAGTAGATGTAGACACCTCAAAGCCATATCACCTCAGTTTTTGCAGTAGAACAAACAACACGATATTCTGCCTTTGAGGAGGATAATGCAATAGTGGGTTGCTTTTTACTACTCAAGGAAATAGCACCAGAACCACGTGTAAACCAATAACATGCAGTCGATTGGTGAGTGTTAATATCACCAACCTAGTGAGACTCAGAATAGCCAACTAACCGATCCCCCTTCCACCAATAGAAGATACCCCGATCAAGAAAATTATTCAAATAGTGCAGGATGCACTGGCAGGTGGGATTTGTGAGGGTCAGCTGAAAATGAACTCAAGACACAAACAAAAAAGTAAACATCCAATCTAGAATGAGTAATCCAAATCAAAGATTTGACAATCTACCTTTATAGAGCATGATCACATGGTGGTGAAGCAAATCTTAGCATTAGGGTCCATCGAAGAAGAGATGGAACCATGCACCTTGAAATGCTATAAAATCTCCTTTGCAATACTTGCGTTGAGAGAGAAAAATACCCTGAGGAGTCTACCAAACTTCAAAACCAAGGAAAAATGAAGAACTCAAGGTTGATCAACTCAAACTCATGGCTAAGATCAGCCACCATGACAAACAAAATCCGACTCTTACGACTTCCTATAAAGATCAAGCCATCCACATACACAATGATAATGCCAAATAAGACCATCTTTAACAAATAAGACCATCTTTAACAAAAATGTAAAGATTGGAACATGAATGTGATCACCAAAGACCAACCACCAATGACCAATCTTCAGAAAGAAGGTGTCAATGCACTAGTACCACACACGATGAGCCTACTTCAATCCATATAGATCTTTACAAAGTTGGTACACAATATGCGCAACAACAATATCAAGTGGTTGCTCAACATAGACCTCCTCTTGAAGGTCACCATTAAGAAGAGCAGATTTGACATCCATCTATAAAATAGGCCACCCACCCATGATGGGTAAGAAGAGCCAAAATAATCCTAATGGTAGTAATCGACACTGTAGGAATAAAAGCCTCATCAAAATCAACACTAACTCTCTAGGAGTAGCCCTTCACAACAAGATGTTCTTCGTGTTTGTCTAAAGTTCCATCCTCATAATACTTGTTCTTATAGACCCAACGAACTTTGATTACCTTGCATTGAGGTGGACGTGGTACAAGAACCCAAGTACTATTGTGCTTAATGGAATCAAGCTCTGTCTGCATAGTAATTAATAATCCAAGGTGGAGAAGAAAGTGTCTCCTCAGAGAGGAAGGCTCAGTAGAGGTGAAGGAAGAATGGTAGACATCAAGGCAAAATTCAGAAAGTGATTATCCTCAACAGCATGCTTTTAGACCGAGTAACATGATGAGAATGACTTTCACTAGATTTCGGAAATTGACGAAGGCCTGAATCTTTCATAGTCTCATATAACCAACGAGGAACCCTCTTGGTGAGGATCCTCCTCAATAACCTCTATATTTGAATCTAAAGAAGCCCCCTTTGAAACCAAAGGTGGTAGAGGAGCTGAGACAAGAGGCAGAGGAGCAGCCAAAGTAGAAGGCTGAGCTAAAGGAGAAGGACCCGGAGATGAAGTTGAAGGTAGAGGAAGAAGCTCACTCTTATAAGGTACATGAAGGACACTCATCAAAAATAACATCATGATTGATGGTGGCTAGTAAGTTGTAGGTTGCAGGATCCCAAAGTTCATAGGCCTTGGATATAGAATTATACCCAAGGAAAATGTGCGGCATGGATTTAGAATCCAACTTAGAGTGATGCTCTTTAGTTACATGCACATAAGCCTTGCAACCAAATATTGGGAGATAAGCACAAGAGGGTTTGATGCCCAATAATGCCTCATACGAGTTTTACCTATGGTACAACTGATGTAGGCAATCTATTCCAAATGTGAACTCCAATAGCTGATGCCTCAGCCTATAATTTCTTGGCCAAGCCACTATGCTCAAGTATAGTCCTCGACCCATCTCAATGACAGACTAATTCTTACATCCACAAAAAACCCATTCTAGGATGGAGGATAAGTTGTAGTAAACTAGCATCGCGAATGCAAAGATTCTTCAAATACTTGTCAAACTCATGTGAGAGAAACTCTCCCCCTTTATCAATACACAAAGATTTTGCCTTCTTGGAGTCCCATTGTTTTTCCCACTTTGACTTTCCAATCATGAAATATGGATAAAGATTGATCCTTAGACTGAAGAAAGAAAGCCCAAGTATACTTGGAGTAGTCAGTCGTCAACAATAATCATCATATGTAAAGAGCCTTATTCAAAGATTTTGTAGACATAGGACAACACAAGTCTACATGAACAAGCTCGAGTGGTTTGGTAGATATGTGCGATGCCTCCTTAGGGAAAGGTAATCGATGTTGCTTGCCATGGAGAAATGGTTGTGCACACACCAACTGGGGTGCTGATGGATGATTAAGAATATCCAAACCATGTTTATATGCCTATTGCAAATAAAAGAAGCTCAAGTGGCAAAAGCATGCATGCCATAACACAGAATCTGTAGACGTAGAATGCAAGGCCAAAGTAGAGGTGCATAAAATAGGAATAGTACCAGCACCTTTGATGGAAATTGTAAAAGAGTCATCGAGACTGATGTCCCCTGGTTGCTTAGAGAAGGAAGAACACCAATCATGACGATTAGTGTGTGAGAAGTTGTGCTACTATCTATAATCCAAGCATGAAACCTGAAAGAGATGAAAGTTGATGAAAGTCAAAGTGGGGCTATCAATGTAGATAAACAACTGATCAATAGTGGTTGAAGTAGATGTAGACACCTCAAAGCCATATCACCTCAGTTTTTGCAGTAGAACAAACAACACGATATTCTGCCTTTGAGGAGGATAATGCAATAGTGGGTTGGTTGCTTTTTACTACTCAAGGAAATAGCACCAGAACCACGTGTAAACCAATAACATGCAGTCGATTGGTGAGTGTTAATATCACCAACCTAGTGAGACTCAGAATAGCCAACTAACCGATCCCCCTTCCACCAATAGAAGATACCCCGATCAAGAAAATTATTCAAATAGTGCAGGATGCACTGGCAGGTGGGATTTGTGAGGGTCAGCTGAAAATGAACTCAAGACACAAACAAAAAAGTAAACATCCAATCTAGAATGAGTAATCCAAATAAAAGATTTGACAATCTACCTTTATAGAGCATGATCACATGGTGGTGAAGCAAATCTTAGCATTAGGGTCCATCGAAGAAGAGATGGAACCATGCACCTTGAAATGCTATAAAATCTCCTTTGCAATACTTGCGTTGAGAGAGAAAAATACCCTGAGGAGTCTACCAAACTTCAAAACCAAGGAAAAATGAAGAACTCAAGGTTGATCAACTCAAACTCATGGCTAAGATCAGCCACCATGACAAACAAAATCCGACTCTTACGACTTCCTATAAAGATCAAGCCATCCACATACACAATGATAATGCCAAATAAGACCATCTTTAACAAATAAGACCATCTTTAACAAAAATGTAAAGATTGGAACATGAATGTGATCACCAAAGACCAACCACCAATGACCAATCTTCAGAAAGAAGGTGTCAATGCACTAGTACCACACACGATGAGCCTACTTCAATCCATATAGATCTTTACAAAGTTGGTACACAATATGCGCAACAACAATATCAAGTGGTTGCTCAACATAGACCTCCTCTTGAAGGTCACCATTAAGAAGAGCAGATTTGACATCCATCTATAAAATAGGCCACCCACCCATGATGGGTAAGAAGAGCCAAAATAATCCTAATGGTAGTAATCGACACTGTAGGAATAAAAGCCTCATCAAAATCAACACTAACTCTCTAGGAGTAGCCCTTCACAACAAGATGTTCTTCGTGTTTGTCTAAAGTTCCATCCTCATAATACTTGTTCTTATAGACCCAACGAACTTTGATTACCTTGCATTGAGGTGGACGTGGTACAAGAACCCAAGTACTATTGTGCTTAATGGAATCAAGCTCTGTCTGCATAGTAATTAATAATCCAAGGTGGAGAAGAAAGTGTCTCCTCAGAGAGGAAGGCTCAGTAGAGGTGAAGGAAGAATGGTAGACATCAAGGCAAAATTCAGAAAGTGATTATCCTCAACAGCATGCTTTTAGACCGAGTAACATGATGAGAATGACTTTCACTAGATTTCGGAAATTGACGAAGGCCTGAATCTTTCATAGTCTCATATAACCAACGAGGAACCCTCTTGGTGAGGATCCTCCTCAATAACCTCTATATTTGAATCTAAAGAAGCCCCCTTTGAAACCAAAGGTGGTAGAGGAGCTGAGACAAGAGGCAGAGGAGCAGCCAAAGTAGAAGGCTGAGCTAAAGGAGAAGGACCCGGAGATGAAGTTGAAGGTAGAGGAAGAAGCTCACTCTTATAAGGTACATGAAGGACACTCATCAAAAATAACATCATGATTGATGGTGGCTAGTAAGTTGTAGGTTGCAGGATCCCAAAGTTCATAGGCCTTGGATATAGAATTATACCCAAGGAAAATGTGCGGCATGGATTTAGAATCCAACTTAGAGTGATGCTCTTTAGTTACATGCACATAAGCCTTGCAACCAAATATTGGGAGATAAGCACAAGAGGGTTTGATGCCCAATAATGCCTCATACGAGTTTTACCTATGGTACAACTGATGTAGGCAATCTATTCCAAATGTGAACTCCAATAGCTGATGCCTCAGCCTATAATTTCTTGGCCAAGCCACTATGCTCAAGTATAGTCCTCGACCCATCTCAATGACAGACTAATTCTTACATCCACAAAAAACCCATTCTAGGATGGAGGATAAGTTGTAGTAAACTAGCATCGCGAATGCAAAGATTCTTCAAATACTTGTCAAACTCATGTGAGAGAAACTCTCCCCCTTTATCAATACACAAAGATTTTGCCTTCTTGGAGTCCCATTGTTTTTCCCACTTTGACTTTCCAATCATGAAATATGGATAAAGATTGATCCTTAGACTGAAGAAAGAAAGCCCAAGTATACTTGGAGTAGTCAGTCGTCAACAATAATCATCATATGTAAAGAGCCTTATTCAAAGATTTTGTAGACATAGGACAACACAAGTCTACATGAACAAGCTCGAGTGGTTTGGTAGATATGTGCGATGCCTCCTTAGGGAAAGGTAATCGATGTTGCTTGCCATGGAGAAATGGTTGTGCACACACCAACTGGGGTGCTGATGGATGATTAAGCATCAACCAAACCATGTTTATATGCCTATTGCAAATAAAAGAAGCTCAAGTGGCAAAAGCATGCATGCCATAACACAGAATCTGTAGACGTAGAATGCAAGGCCAAAGTAGAGGTGCATAAAATAGGAATAGTACGAGCACCTTTGATGGAAATTGTAAAAGAGTCATCGAGACTGATGTCCCCTGGTTGCTTAGAGAAGGAAGAACACCAATCATGACGATTAGTGTGTGAGAAGTTGTGCTACTATCTATAATCCAAGCATGAAACCTGAAAGAGATGAAAGTTGATGAAAGTCAAAGTGGGGCTATCAATGTAGATAAACAACTGATCAATAGTGGTTGAAGTAGATGTAGACACCTCAAAGCCATATCACCTCAGTTTTTGCAGTAGAACAAACAACACGATATTCTGCCTTTGAGGAGGATAATGCAATAGTGGGTTGCTTTTTACTACTCAAGGAAATAGCACCAGAACCACGTGTAAACCAATAACATGCAGTCGATTGGTGAGTGTTAATATCACCAACCTAGTGAGACTCAGAATAGCCAACTAACCGATCCCCCTTCCACCAATAGAAGATACCCCGATCAAGAAAATTATTCAAATAGTGCAGGATGCACTGGCAGGTGGGATTTGTGAGGGTCAGCTGAAAATGAACTCAAGACACAAACAAAAAAGTAAACATCCAATCTAGAATGAGTAATCCAAATCAAAGATTTGACAATCTACCTTTATAGAGCATGATCACATGGTGGTGAAGCAAATCTTAGCATTAGGGTCCATCGAAGAAGAGATGGAACCATGCACCTTGAAATGCTATAAAATCTCCTTTGCAATACTTGCGTTGAGAGAGAAAAATACCCTGAGGAGTCTACCAAACTTCAAAACCAAGGAAAAATGCAGAACTCAAGGTTGATCAACTCAAACTCATGGCTAAGATCAGCCACCATGACAAACAAAATCCAACTCTTACGACTTCCTATAAAGATCAAGCCATCCACATACACAATGATAATGCCAAATAAGACCATCTTTAACAAATAAGACCATCTTTAACAAAAATGTAAAGATTGGAACATGAATGTGATCACCAAAGACCAACCACCAATGACCAATCTTCAGAAAGAAGGTGTCAATGCACTAGTACCACACACGATGAGCCTACTTCAATCCATATAGATCTTTACAAAGTTGGTACACAATATGCGCAACAACAATATCAAGTGGTTGCTCAACATAGACCTCCTCTTGAAGGTCACCATTAAGAAGAGCAGATTTGACATCCATCTATAAAATAGGCCACCCACCCATGATGGGTAAGAAGAGCCAAAATAATCCTAATGGTAGTAATCGACACTGTAGGAATAAAAGCCTCATCAAAATCAACACTAACTCTCTAGGAGTAGCCCTTCACAACAAGATGTTCTTCGTGTTTGTCTAAAGTTCCATCCTCATAATACTTGTTCTTATAGACCCAACGAACTTTGATTACCTTGCATTGAGGTGGACGTGGTACAAGAACCCAAGTACTATTGTGCTTAATGGAATCAAGCTCTGTCTGCATAGTAATTAATAATCCAAGGTGGAGAAGAAAGTGTCTCCTCAGAGAGGAAGGCTCAGTAGAGGTGAAGGAAGAATGGTAGACATCAAGGCAAAATTCAGAAAGTGATTATCCTCAACAGCATGCTTTTAGACCGAGTAACATGATGAGAATGACTTTCACTAGATTTCGGAAATTGACGAAGGCCTGAATCTTTCATAGTCTCATATAACCAACGAGGAACCCTCTTGGTGAGGATCCTCCTCAATAACCTCTATATTTGAATCTAAAGAAGCCCCCTTTGAAACCAAAGGTGGTAGAGGA
Source organism: Cibotium barometz (assembly GCF_041138505.1). Taxonomy (NCBI): domain Eukaryota; kingdom Viridiplantae; phylum Streptophyta; class Polypodiopsida; order Cyatheales; family Cibotiaceae; genus Cibotium; species Cibotium barometz. The sequence goes on along the minus strand of NC_141071.1, from coordinate 18,851,700 downwards.
GCTGAGACAAGAGGCAGAGGAGCAGCCAAAGTAGAAGGCTGAGCTAAAGGAGAAGGACCCGGAGATGAAGTTGAAGGTAGAGGAAGAAGCTCACTCTTATAAGGTACATGAAGGACACTCATCAAAAATAACATCATGATTGATGGTGGCTAGTAAGTTGTAGGTTGCAGGATCCCAAAGTTCATAGGCCTTGGATATAGAATTATACCCAAGGAAAATGTGCGGCATGGATTTAGAATCCAACTTAGAGTGATGCTCTTTAGTTACATGCACATAAGCCTTGCAACCAAATATTGGGAGATAAGCACAAGAGGGTTTGATGCCCAATAATGCCTCATACGAGTTTTACCTATGGTACAACTGATGTAGGCAATCTATTCCAAATGTGAACTCCAATAGCTGATGCCTCAGCCTATAATTTCTTGGCCAAGCCACTATGCTCAAGTATAGTCCTCGACCCATCTCAATGACAGACTAATTCTTACATCCACAAAAAACCCATTCTAGGATGGAGGATAAGTTGTAGTAAACTAGCATCGCGAATGCAAAGATTCTTCAAATACTTGTCAAACTCATGTGAGAGAAACTCTCCCCCTTTATCAATACACAAAGATTTTGCCTTCTTGGAGTCCCATTGTTTTTCCCACTTTGACTTTCCAATCATGAAATATGGATAAAGATTGATCCTTAGACTGAAGAAAGAAAGCCCAAGTATACTTGGAGTAGTCAGTCGTCAACAATAATCATCATATGTAAAGAGCCTTATTCAAAGATTTTGTAGACATAGGACAACACAAGTCTACATGAACAAGCTCGAGTGGTTTGGTAGATATGTGCGATGCCTCCTTAGGAAAAGGTAATCGATGTTGCTTGCCATGGAGAAATGGTTGTGCACACACCAACTGGGGTGCTGATGGATGATTAAGCATCAACCAAACCATGTTTATATGCCTATTGCAAATAAAAGAAGCTCAAGTGGCAAAAGCATGCATGCCATAACACAGAATCTGTAGACGTAGAATGCAAGGCCAAAGTAGAGGTGCATAAAATAGGAATAGTACGAGCACCTTTGATGGAAATTGTAAAAGAGTCATCGAGACTGATGTCCCCTGGTTGCTTAGAGAAGGAAGAACACCAATCATGACGATTAGTGTGTGAGAAGTTGTGCTACTATCTATAATCCAAGCATGAAACCTGAAAGAGATGAAAGTTGATGAAAGTCAAAGTGGGGCTATCAATGTAGATAAACAACTGATCAATAGTGGTTGAAGTAGATGTAGACACCTCAAAGCCATATCACCTCAGTTTTTGCAGTAGAACAAACAACACGATATTCTGCCTTTGAGGAGGATAATGCAATAGTGGGTTGCTTTTTACTACTCAAGGAAATAGCACCAGAACCACGTGTAAACCAATAACATGCAGTCGATTGGTGAGTGTTAATATCACCAACCTAGTGAGACTCAGAATAGCCAACTAACCGATCCCCCTTCCACCAATAGAAGATACCCCGATCAAGAAAATTATTCAAATAGTGCAGGATGCACTGGCAGGTGGGATTTGTGAGGGTCAGCTGAAAATGAACTCAAGACACAAACAAAAAAGTAAACATCCAATCTAGAATGAGTAATCCAAATCAAAGATTTGACAATCTACCTTTATAGAGCATGATCACATGGTGGTGAAGCAAATCTTAGCATTAGGGTCCATCGAAGAAGAGATGGAACCATGCACCTTGAAATGCTATAAAATCTCCTTTGCAATACTTGCGTTGAGAGAGAAAAATACCCTGAGGAGTCTACCAAACTTCAAAACCAAGGAAAAATGCAGAACTCAAGGTTGATCAACTCAAACTCATGGCTAAGATCAGCCACCATGACAAACAAAATCCAACTCTTACGACTTCCTATAAAGATCAAGCCATCCACATACACAATGATAATGCCAAATAAGACCATCTTTAACAAATAAGACCATCTTTAACAAAAATGTAAAGATTGGAACATGAATGTGATCACCAAAGACCAACCACCAATGACCAATCTTCAGAAAGAAGGTGTCAATGCACTAGTACCACACACGATGAGCCTACTTCAATCCATATAGATCTTTACAAAGTTGGTACACAATATGCGCAACAACAATATCAAGTGGTTGCTCAACATAGACCTCCTCTTGAAGGTCACCATTAAGAAGAGCAGATTTGACATCCATCTATAAAATAGGCCACCCACCCATGATGGGTAAGAAGAGCCAAAATAATCCTAATGGTAGTAATCGACACTGTAGGAATAAAAGCCTCATCAAAATCAACACTAACTCTCTAGGAGTAGCCCTTCACAACAAGATGTTCTTCGTGTTTGTCTAAAGTTCCATCCTCATAATACTTGTTCTTATAGACCCAACGAACTTTGATTACCTTGCATTGAGGTGGACGTGGTACAAGAACCCAAGTACTATTGTGCTTAATGGAATCAAGCTCTGTCTGCATAGTAATTAATAATCCAAGGTGGAGAAGAAAGTGTCTCCTCAGAGAGGAAGGCTCAGTAGAGGTGAAGGAAGAATGGTAGACATCAAGGCAAAATTCAGAAAGTGATTATCCTCAACAGCATGCTTTTAGACCGAGTAACATGATGAGAATGACTTTCACTAGATTTCGGAAATTGACGAAGGCCTGAATCTTTCATAGTCTCATATAACCAACGAGGAACCCTCTTGGTGAGGATCCTCCTCAATAACCTCTATATTTGAATCTAAAGAAGCCCCCTTTGAAACCAAAGGTGGTAGAGGAGCTGAGACAAGAGGCAGAGGAGCAGCCAAAGTAGAAGGCTGAGCTAAAGGAGAAGGACCCGGAGATGAAGTTGAAGGTAGAGGAAGAAGCTCACTCTTATAAGGTACATGAAGGACACTCATCAAAAATAACATCATGATTGATGGTGGCTAGTAAGTTGTAGGTTGCAGGATCCCAAAGTTCATAGGCCTTGGATATAGAATTATACCCAAGGAAAATGTGCGGCATGGATTAAGAATCCAACTTAGAGTGATGCTCTTTAGTTACATGCACATAAGCCTTGCAACCAAATATTGGGAGATAAGCACAAGAGGGTTTGATGCCCAATAATGCCTCATACGAGTTTTACCTATGGTACAACTGATGTAGGCAATCTATTCCAAATGTGAACTCCAATAGCTGATGCCTCAGCCTATAATTTCTTGGCCAAGCCACTATGCTCAAGTATAGTCCTCGACCCATCTCAATGACAGACTAATTCTTACATCCACAAAAAACCCATTCTAGGATGGAGGATAAGTTGTAGTAAACTAGCATCGCGAATGCAAAGATTCTTCAAATACTTGTCAAACTCATGTGAGAGAAACTCTCCCCCTTTATCAATACACAAAGATTTTGCCTTCTTGGAGTCCCATTGTTTTTCCCACTTTGACTTTCCAATCATGAAATATGGATAAAGATTGATCCTTAGACTGAAGAAAGAAAGCCCAAGTATACTTGGAGTAGTCAGTCGTCAACAATAATCATCATATGTAAAGAGCCTTATTCAAAGATTTTGTAGACATAGGACAACACAAGTCTACATGAACAAGCTCGAGTGGTTTGGTAGATATGTGCGATGCCTCCTTAGGAAAAGGTAATCGATGTTGCTTGCCATGGAGAAATGGTTGTGCACACACCAACTGGGGTGCTGATGGATGATTAAGCATCAACCAAACCATGTTTATATGCCTATTGCAAATAAAAGAAGCTCAAGTGGCAAAAGCATGCATGCCATAACACAGAATCTGTAGACGTAGAATGCAAGGCCAAAGTAGAGGTGCATAAAATAGGAATAGTACGAGCACCTTTGATGGAAATTGTAAAAGAGTCATCGAGACTGATGTCCCCTGGTTGCTTAGAGAAGGAAGAACACCAATCATGACGATTAGTGTGTGAGAAGTTGTGCTACTATCTATAATCCAAGCATGAAACCTGAAAGAGATGAAAGTTGATGAAAGTCAAAGTGGGGCTATCAATGTAGATAAACAACTGATCAATAGTGGTTGAAGTAGATGTAGACACCTCAAAGCCATATCACCTCAGTTTTTGCAGTAGAACAAACAACACGATATTCTGCCTTTGAGGAGGATAATGCAATAGTGGGTTGCTTTTTACTACTCAAGGAAATAGCACCAGAACCACGTGTAAACCAATAACATGCAGTCGATTGGTGAGTGTTAATATCACCAACCTAGTGAGACTCAGAATAGCCAACTAACCGATCCCCCTTCCACCAATAGAAGATACCCCGATCAAGAAAATTATTCAAATAGTGCAGGATGCACTGGCAGGTGGGATTTGTGAGGGTCAGCTGAAAATGAACTCAAGACACAAACAAAAAAGTAAACATCCAATCTAGAATGAGTAATCCAAATCAAAGATTTGACAATCTACCTTTATAGAGCATGATCACATGGTGGTGAAGCAAATCTTAGCATTAGGGTCCATCGAAGAAGAGATGGAACCATGCACCTTGAAATGCTATAAAATCTCCTTTGCAATACTTGCGTTGAGAGAGAAAAATACCCTGAGGAGTCTACCAAACTTCAAAACCAAGGAAAAATGAAGAACTCAAGGTTGATCAACTCAAACTCATGGCTAAGATCAGCCACCATGACAAACAAAATCCGACTCTTACGACTTCCTATAAAGATCAAGCCATCCACATACACAATGATAATGCCAAATAAGACCATCTTTAACAAATAAGACCATCTTTAACAAAAATGTAAAGATTGGAACATGAATGTGATCACCAAAGACCAACCACCAATGACCAATCTTCAGAAAGAAGGTGTCAATGCACTAGTACCACACACGATGAGCCTACTTCAATCCATATAGATCTTTACAAAGTTGGTACACAATATGCGCAACAACAATATCAAGTGGTTGCTCAACATAGACCTCCTCTTGAAGGTCACCATTAAGAAGAGCAGATTTGACATCCATCTATAAAATAGGCCACCCACCCATGATGGGTAAGAAGAGCCAAAATAATCCTAATGGTAGTAATCGACACTGTAGGAATAAAAGCCTCATCAAAATCAACACTAACTCTCTAGGAGTAGCCCTTCACAACAAGATGTTCTTCGTGTTTGTCTAAAGTTCCATCCTCATAATACTTGTTCTTATAGACCCAACGAACTTTGATTACCTTGCATTGAGGTGGACGTGGTACAAGAACCCAAGTACTATTGTGCTTAATGGAATCAAGCTCTGTCTGCATAGTAATTAATAATCCAAGGTGGAGAAGAAAGTGTCTCCTCAGAGAGGAAGGCTCAGTAGAGGTGAAGGAAGAATGGTAGACATCAAGGCAAAATTCAGAAAGTGATTATCCTCAACAGCATGCTTTTAGACCGAGTAACACGATGAGAATGACTTTCACTAGATTTCGGAAATTGACGAAGGCCTGAATCTTTCATAGTCTCATATAACCAACGAGGAACCCTCTTGGTGAGGATCCTCCTCAATAACCTCTATATTTGAATCTAAAGAAGCCCCCTTTGAAACCAAAGGTGGTAGAGGAGCTGAGACAAGAGGCAGAGGAGCAGCCAAAGTAGAAGGCTGAGCTAAAGGAGAAGGACCCGGAGATGAAGTTGAAGGTAGAGGAAGAAGCTCACTCTTATAAGGTACATGAAGGACACTCATCAAAAATAACATCATGATTGATGGTGGCTAGTAAGTTGTAGGTTGCAGGATCCCAAAGTTCATAGGCCTTGGATATAGAATTATACCCAAGGAAAATGTGCGGCATGGATTTAGAATCCAACTTAGAGTGATGCTCTTTAGTTACATGCACATAAGCCTTGCAACCAAATATTGGGAGATAAGCACAAGAGGGTTTGATGCCCAATAATGCCTCATACGAGTTTTACCTATGGTACAACTGATGTAGGCAATCTATTCCAAATGTGAACTCCAATAGCTGATGCCTCAGCCTATAATTTCTTGGCCAAGCCACTATGCTCAAGTATAGTCCTCGACCCATCTCAATGACAGACTAATTCTTACATCCACAAAAAACCCATTCTAGGATGGAGGATAAGTTGTAGTAAACTAGCATCGCGAATGCAAAGATTCTTCAAATACTTGTCAAACTCATGTGAGAGAAACTCTCCCCCTTTATCAATACACAAAGATTTTGCCTTCTTGGAGTCCCATTGTTTTTCCCACTTTGACTTTCCAATCATGAAATATGGATAAAGATTGATCCTTAGACTGAAGAAAGAAAGCCCAAGTACACTTGGAGTAGTCAGTCGTCAACAATAATCATCATATGTAAAGTGCCTTATTCAAAGATTTTGTAGACATAGGACAACACAAGTCTACATGAACAAGCTCGAGTGGTTTGGTAGATATGTGCGATGCCTCCTTAGGGAAAGGTAATCGATGTTGCTTGCCATGGAGAAATGGTTGTGCACACACCAACTGGAGTGCTGATGGATGATTAAGCATCAACCAAACCATGTTTATATGCCTATTGCAAATAAAAGAAGCTCAAGTGGCAAAAGCATGCATGCCATAACACAGAATCTGTAGACGTAGAATGCAAGGCCAAAGTAGAGGTGCATAAAATAGGAATAGTACCAGCACCTTTGATGGAAATTGTAAAAGAGTCATCGAGACTGATGTCCCCTGGTTGCTTAGAGAAGGAAGAACACCAATCATGATGATTAGTGTGTGAGAAGTTGTGCTACTATCTATAATCCAAGCATGAAACCTGAAAGAGATGAAAGTTGATGAAAGTCAAAGTGGGGCTATCAATGTAGATAAACAACTGATCAATAGTGGTTGAAGTAGATGTAGACACCTCAAAGCCATATCACCTCAGTTTTTGCAGTAGAACAAACAACACGATATTCTGCCTTTGAGGAGGATAATGCAATAGTGGGTTGCTTTTTACTACTCAAGGAAATAGCACCAGAACCACGTGTAAACCAATAACATGCAGTCGATTGGTGAGTGTTAATATCACCAACCTAGTGAGACTCAGAATAGCCAACTAACCGATCCCCCTTCCACCAATAGAAGATACCCCGATCAAGAAAATTATTCAAATAGTGCAGGATGCACTGGCAGGTGGGATTTGTGAGGGTCAGCTGAAAATGAACTCAAGACACAAACAAAAAAGTAAACATCCAATCTAGAATGAGTAATCCAAATCAAAGATTTGACAATCTACCTTTATAGAGCATGATCACATGGTGGTGAAGCAAATCTTAGCATTAGGGTCCATCGAAGAAGAGATGGAACCATGCACCTTGAAATGCTATAAAATCTCCTTTGCAATACTTGCGTTGAGAGAGAAAAATACCCTGAGGAGTCTACCAAACTTCAAAACCAAGGAAAAATGAAGAACTCAAGGTTGATCAACTCAAACTCATGGCTAAGATCAGCCACCATGACAAACAAAATCCAACTCTTACGACTTCCTATAAAGATCAAGCCATCCACATACACAATGATAATGCCAAATAAGACCATCTTTAACAAATAAGACCATCTTTAACAAAAATGTAAAGATTGGAACATGAATGTGATCACCAAAGACCAACCACCAATGACCAATCTTCAGAAAGAAGGTGTCAATGCACTAGTACCACACACGATGAGCCTACTTCAATCCATATAGATCTTTACAAAGTTGGTACACAATATGCGCAACAACAATATCAAGTGGTTGCTCAACATAGACCTCCTCTTGAAGGTCACCATTAAGAAGAGCAGATTTGACATCCATCTATAAAATAGGCCACCCACCCATGATGGGTAAGAAGAGCCAAAATAATCCTAATGGTAGTAATCGACACTGTAGGAATAAAAGCCTCATCAAAATCAACACTAACTCTCTAGGAGTAGCCCTTCACAACAAGATGTTCTTCGTGTTTGTCTAAAGTTCCATCCTCATAATACTTGTTCTTATAGACCCAACGAACTTTGATTACCTTGCATTGAGGTGGACGTGGTACAAGAACCCAAGTACTATTATGCTTAATGGAATCAAGCTCTGTCTGCATAGTAATTAATAATCCAAGGTGGAGAAGAAAGTGTCTCCTCAGAGAGGAAGGCTCAGTAGAGGTGAAGGAAGAATGGTAGACATCAAGGCAAAATTCAGAAAGTGATTATCCTCAACAGCATGCTTTTAGACCGAGTAACATGATGAGAATGACTTTCACTAGATTTCGGAAATTGACGAAGGCCTGAATCTTTCATAGTCTCATATAACCAACGAGGAACCCTCTTGGTGAGGATCCTCCTCAATAACCTCTATATTTGAATCTAAAGAAGCCCCCTTTGAAACCAAAGGTGGTAGAGGAGCTGAGACAAGAGGCAGAGGAGCAGCCAAAGTAGAAGGCTGAGCTAAAGGAGAAGGACCCGGAGATGAAGTTGAAGGTAGAGGAAGAAGCTCACTCTTATAAGGTACATGAAGGACACTCATCAAAAATAACATCATGATTGATGGTGGCTAGTAAGTTGTAGGTTGCAGGATCCCAAAGTTCATAGGCCTTGGATATAGAATTATACCCAAGGAAAATGTGCGGCATGGATTTAGAATCCAACTTAGAGTGATGCTCTTTAGTTACATGCACATAAGCCTTGCAACCAAATATTGGGAGATAAGCACAAGAGGGTTTGATGCCCAATAATGCCTCATACGAGTTTTACCTATGGTACAACTGATGTAGGCAATCTATTCCAAATGTGAACTCCAATAGCTGATGCCTCAGCCTATAATTTCTTGGCCAAGCCACTATGCTCAAGTATAGTCCTCGACCCATCTCAATGACAGACTAATTCTTACATCCACAAAAAACCCATTCTAGGATGGAGGATAAGTTGTAGTAAACTAGCATCGCGAATGCAAAGATTCTTCAAATACTTGTCAAACTCATGTGAGAGAAACTCTCCCCCTTTATCAATACACAAAGATTTTGCCTTCTTGGAGTCCCATTGTTTTTCCCACTTTGACTTTCCAATCATGAAATATGGATAAAGATTGATCCTTAGACTGAAGAAAGAAAGCCCAAGTACACTTGGAGTAGTCAGTCGTCAACAATAATCATCATATGTAAAGAGCCTTATTCAAAGATTTTGTAGACATAGGACAACACAAGTCTACATGAACAAGCTCGAGTGGTTTGGTAGATATGTGCGATGCCTCCTTAGGGAAAGGTAATCGATGTTGCTTGCCATGGAGAAATGGTTGTGCACACACCAACTGGAGTGCTGATGGATGATTAAGCATCAACCAAACCATGTTTATATGCCTATTGCAAATAAAAGAAGCTCAAGTGGCAAAAGCATGCATGCCATAACACAGAATCTGTAGACGTAGAATGCAAGGCCAAAGTAGAGGTGCATAAAATAGGAATAGTACCAGCACCTTTGATGGAAATTGTAAAAGAGTCATCGAGACTGATGTCCCCTGGTTGCTTAGAGAAGGAAGAACACCAATCATGATGATTAGTGTGTGAGAAGTTGTGCTACTATCTATAATCCAAGCATGAAACCTGAAAGAGATGAAAGTTGATGAAAGTCAAAGTGGGGCTATCAATGTAGATAAACAACTGATCAATAGTGGTTGAAGTAGATGTAGACACCTCAAAGCCATATCACCTCAGTTTTTGCAGTAGAACAAACAACACGATATTCTGCCTTTGAGGAGGATAATGCAATAGTGGGTTGCTTTTTACTACTCAAGGAAATAGCACCAGAACCACGTGTAAACCAATAACATGCAGTCGATTGGTGAGTGTTAATATCACCAACCTAGTGAGACTCAGAATAGCCAACTAACCGATCCCCCTTCCACCAATAGAAGATACCCCGATCAAGAAAATTATTCAAATAGTGCAGGATGCACTGGCAGGTGGGATTTGTGAGGGTCAGCTGAAAATGAACTCAAGACACAAACAAAAAAGTAAACATCCAATCTAGAATGAGTAATCCAAATCAAAGATTTGACAATCTACCTTTATAGAGCATGATCACATGGTGGTGAAGCAAATCTTAGCATTAGGGTCCATTGAAGAAGAGATGGAACCATGCACCTTGAAATGCTATAAAATCTCCTTTGCAATACTTGCGTTGAGAGAGAAAAATACCCTGAGGAGTCTACCAAACTTCAAAACCAAGGAAAAATGAAGAACTCAAGGTTGATCAACTCAAACTCATGGCTAAGATCAGCCACCATGACAAACAAAATCCAACTCTTACGACTTCCTATAAAGATCAAGCCATCCACATACACAATGATAATGCCAAATAAGACCATCTTTAACAAATAAGACCATCTTTAACAAAAATGTAAAGATTGGAACATGAATGTGATCACCAAAGACCAACCACCAATGACCAATCTTCAGAAAGAAGGTGTCAATGCACTAGTACCACACACGATGAGCCTACTTCAATCCATATAGATCTTTACAAAGTTGGTACACAATATGCGCAACAACAATATCAAGTGGTTGCTCAACATAGACCTCCTCTTGAAGGTCACCATTAAGAAGAGCAGATTTGACATCCATCTATAAAATAGGCCACCCACCCATGATGGGTAAGAAGAGCCAAAATAATCCTAATGGTAGTAATCGACACTGTAGGAATAAAAGCCTCATCAAAATCAACACTAACTCTCTAGGAGTAGCCCTTCACAACAAGATGTTCTTCGTGTTTGTCTAAAGTTCCATCCTCATAATACTTGTTCTTATAGACCCAACGAACTTTGATTACCTTGCATTGAGGTGGACGTGGTACAAGAACCCAAGTACTATTGTGCTTAATGGAATCAAGCTCTGTCTGCATAGTAATTAATAATCCAAGGTGGAGAAGAAAGTGTCTCCTCAGAGAGGAAGGCTCAGTAGAGGTGAAGGAAGAATGGTAGACATCAAGGCAAAATTCAGAAAGTGATTATCCTCAACAGCATGCTTTTAGACCGAGTAACATGATGAGAATGACTTTCACTAGATTTCGGAAATTGACGAAGGCCTGAATCTTTCATAGTCTCATATAACCAACGAGGAACCCTCTTGGTGAGGATCCTCCTCAATAACCTCTATATTTGAATCTAAAGAAGCCCCCTTTGAAACCAAAGGTGGTAGAGGAGCTGAGACAAGAGGCAGAGGAGCAGCCAAAGTAGAAGGCTGAGCTAAAGGAGAAGGACCCGGAGATGAAGTTGAAGGTAGAGGAAGAAGCTCACTCTTATAAGGTACATGAAGGACACTCATCAAAAATAACATCATGATTGATGGTGGCTAGTAAGTTGTAGGTTGCAGGATCCCAAAGTTCATAGGCCTTGGATATAGAATTATACCCAAGGAAAATGTGCGGCATGGATTTAGAATCCAACTTAGAGTGATGCTCTTTAGTTACATGCACATAAGCCTTGCAACCAAATATTGGGAGATAAGCACAAGAGGGTTTGATGCCCAATAATGCCTCATACGAGTTTTACCTATGGTACAACTGATGTAGGCAATCTATTCCAAATGTGAACTCCAATAGCTGATGCCTCAGCCTATAATTTCTTGGCCAAGCCACTATGCTCAAGTATAGTCCTCGACCCATCTCAATGACAGACTAATTCTTACATCCACAAAAAACCCATTCTAGGATGGAGGATAAGTTGTAGTAAACTAGCATCGCGAATGCAAAGATTCTTCAAATACTTGTCAAACTCATGTGAGAGAAACTCTCCCCCTTTATCAATACACAAAGATTTTGCCTTCTTGGAGTCCCATTGTTTTTCCCACTTTGACTTTCCAATCATGAAATATGGATAAAGATTGATCCTTAGACTGAAGAAAGAAAGCCCAAGTATACTTGGAGTAGTCAGTCGTCAACAATAATCATCATATGTAAAGAGCCTTATTCAAAGATTTTGTAGACATAGGACAACACAAGTCTACATGAACAAGCTCGAGTGGTTTGGTAGATATGTGCGATGCCTCCTTAGGGAAAGGTAATCGATGTTGCTTGCCATGGAGAAATGGTTGTGCACACACCAACTGGGGTGCTGATGGATGATTAAGCATCAACCAAACCATGTTTATATGCCTATTGCAAATAAAAGAAGCTCAAGTGGCAAAAGCATGCATGCCATAACACAGAATCTGTAGACGTAGAATGCAAGGCCAAAGTAGAGGTGCATAAAATAGGAATAGTACGAGCACCTTTGATGGAAATTGTAAAAGAGTCATCGAGACTGATGTCCCCTGGTTGCTTAGAGAAGGAAGAACACCAATCATGACGATTAGTGTGTGAGAAGTTGTGCTACTATCTATAATCCAAGCATGAAACCTGAAAGAGATGAAAGTTGATGAAAGTCAAAGTGGGGCTATCAATGTAGATAAACAACTGATCAATAGTGGTTGAAGTAGATGTAGACACCTCAAAGCCATATCACCTCAGTTTTTGCAGTAGAACAAACAACACGATATTCTGCCTTTGAGGAGGATAATGCAATAGTGGGTTGCTTTTTACTACTCAAGGAAATAGCACCAGAACCACGTGTAAACCAATAACATGCAGTCGATTGGTGAGTGTTAATATCACCAACCTAGTGAGACTCAGAATAGCCAACTAACCGATCCCCCTTCCACCAATAGAAGATACCCCGATCAAGAAAATTATTCAAATAGTGCAGGATGCACTGGCAGGTGGGATTTGTGAGGGTCAGCTGAAAATGAACTCAAGACACAAACAAAAAAGTAAACATCCAATCTAGAATGAGTAATCCAAATCAAAGATTTGACAATCTACCTTTATAGAGCATGATCACATGGTGGTGAAGCAAATCTTAGCATTAGGGTCCATCAAAGAAGAGATGGAACCATGCACCTTGAAATGCTATAAAATCTCCTTTGCAATACTTGCGTTGAGAGAGAAAAATACCCTGAGGAGTCTACCAAACTTCAAAACCAAGGAAAAATGAAGAACTCAAGGTTGATCAACTCAAACTCATGGCTAAGATCAGCCACCATGACAAACAAAATCCAACTCTTACGACTTCCTATAAAGATCAAGCCATCCACATACACAATGATAATGCCAAATAAGACCATCTTTAACAAATAAGACCATCTTTAACAAAAATGTAAAGATTGGAACATGAATGTGATCACCAAAGACCAACCACCAATGACCAATCTTCAGAAAGAAGGTGTCAATGCACTAGTACCACACACGATGAGTCTACTTCAATCCATATAGATCTTTACAAAGTTGGTACACAATATGCGCAACAACAATATCAAGTGGTTGCTCAACATAGACCTCCTCTTGAAGGTCACCATTAAGAAGAGCAGATTTGACATCCATCTATAAAATAGGCCACCCACCCATGATGGGTAAGAAGAGCCAAAATAATCCTAATGGTAGTAACCGACACTGTAGGAATAAAAGCCTCATCAAAATCAACACTAACTCTCTAGGAGTAGCCCTTCACAACAAGATGTTCTTCGTGTTTGTCTAAAGTTCCATCCTCATAATACTTGTTCTTATAGACCCAACGAACTTTGATTACCTTGCATTGAGGTGGACGTGGTACAAGAACCCAAGTACTATTGTGCTTAATGGAATCAAGCTCTGCCTGCATAGTAATTAATAATCCAAGGTGGAGAAGAAAGTGTCTCCTCAGAGAGGAAGGCTCAGTAGAGGTGAAGGAAGAATGGTAGACATCAAGGCAAAATTCAGAAAGTGATTATCCTCAACAGCATGCTTTTAGACCGAGTAACATGATGAGAATGACTTTCACTAGATTTCGGAAATTGACGAAGGCCTGAATCTTTCATAGTCTCATATAACCAACGAGGAACCCTCTTGGTGAGGATCCTCCTCAATAACCTCTATATTTGAATCTAAAGAAGCCCCCTTTGAAACCAAAGGTGGTAGAGGAGCTGAGACAAGAGGCAGAGGAGCAGCCAAAGTAGAAGGCTGAGCTAAAGGAGAAGGACCCGGAGATGAAGTTGAAGGTAGAGGAAGAAGCTCACTCTTATAAGGTACATGAAGGACACTCATCAAAAATAACATCATGATTGATGGTGGCTAGTAAGTTGTAGGTTGCAGGATCCCAAAGTTCATAGGCCTTGGATATAGAATTATACCCAAGGAAAATGTGCGGCATGGATTTAGAATCCAACTTAGAGTGATGCTCTTTAGTTACATGCACATAAGCCTTGCAACCAAATATTGGGAGATAAGCACAAGAGGGTTTGATGCCCAATAATGCCTCATACGAGTTTTACCTATGGTACAACTGATGTAGGCAATCTATTCCAAATGTGAACTCCAATAGCTGATGCCTCAGCCTATAATTTCTTGGACAAGCCACTATGCTCAAGTATAGTCCTCGACCCATCTCAATGACAGACTAATTCTTACATCCACAAAAAACCCATTCTAGGATGGAGGATAAGTTGTAGTAAACTAGCATCGCGAATGCAAAGATTCTTCAAATACTTGTCAAACTCATGTGAGAGAAACTCTCCCCCTTTATCAATACACAAAGATTTTGCCTTCTTGGAGTCCCATTGTTTTTCCCACTTTGACTTTCCAATCATGAAATATGGATAAAGATTGATCCTTAGACTGAAGAAAGAAAGCCCAAGTATACTTGGAGTAGTCAGTCGTCAACAATAATCATCATATGTAAAGAGCCTTATTCAAAGATTTTGTAGACATAGGACAACACAAGTCTACATGAACAAGCTCGAGTGGTTTGGTAGATATGTGCGATGCCTCCTTAGGGAAAGGTAATCGATGTTGCTTGCCATGGAGAAATGGTTGTGCACACACCAACTGGGGGGTGCTGATGGATGATTAAGCATCAACCAAACCATGTTTATATGCCTATTGCAAATAAAAGAAGCTCAAGTGGCAAAAGCATGCATGCCATAACACAGAATCTGTAGACGTAGAATGCAAGGCCAAAGTAGAGGTGCATAAAATAGGAATAGTACCAGCACCTTTGATGGAAATTGTAAAAGAGTCATCGAGACTGATGTCCCCTGGTTGCTTAGAGAAGGAAGAACACCAATCATGACGATTAGTGTGTGAGAAGTTGTGCTACTATCTATAATCCAAGCATGAAACCTGAAAGAGATGAAAGTTGATGAAAGTCAAAGTGGGGCTATCAATGTAGATAAACAACTGATCAATAGTGGTTGAAGTAGATGTAGACACCTCAAAGCCATATCACCTCAGTTTTTGCAGTAGAACAAACAACACGATATTCTGCCTTTGAGGAGGATAATGCAATAGTGGGTTGCTTTTTACTACTCAAGGAAATAGCACCAGAACCACGTGTAAACCAATAACATGCAGTCGATTGGTGAGTGTTAATATCACCAACCTAGTGAGACTCAGAATAGCCAACTAACCGATCCCCCTTCCACCAATAGAAGATACCCCGATCAAGAAAATTATTCAAATAGTGCAGGATGCACTGGCAGGTGGGATTTGTGAGGGTCAGCTGAAAATGAACTCAAGACACAAACAAAAAAGTAAACATCCAATCTAGAATGAGTAATCCAAATCAAAGATTTGACAATCTACCTTTATAGAGCATGATCACATGGTGGTGAAGCAAATCTTAGCATTAGGGTCCATCGAAGAAGAGATGGAACCATGCACCTTGAAATGCTATAAAATCTCCTTTGCAATACTTGCGTTGAGAGAGAAAAATACCCTGAGGAGTCTACCAAACTTCAAAACCAAGGAAAAATGAAGAACTCAAGGTTGATCAACTCAAACTCATGGCTAAGATCAGCCACCATGACAAACAAAATCCAACTCTTACGACTTCCTATAAAGATCAAGCCATCCACATACACAATGATAATGCCAAATAAGACCATCTTTAACAAATAAGACCATCTTTAACAAAAATGTAAAGATTGGAACATGAATGTGATCACCAAAGACCAACCACCAATGACCAATCTTCAGAAAGAAGGTGTCAATGCACTAGTACCACACACGATGAGCCTACTTCAATCCATATAGATCTTTACAAAGTTGGTACACAATATGCGCAACAACAATATCAAGTGGTTGCTCAACATAGACCTCCTCTTGAAGGTCACCATTAAGAAGAGCAGATTTGACATCCATCTATAAAATAGGCCACCCACCCATGATGGGTAAGAAGAGCCAAAATAATCCTAATGGTAGTAATCGACACTGTAGGAATAAAAGCCTCATCAAAATCAACACTAACTCTCTAGGAGTAGCCCTTCACAACAAGATGTTCTTCGTGTTTGTCTAAAGTTCCATCCTCATAATACTTGTTCTTATAGACCCAACGAACTTTGATTACCTTGCATTGAGGTGGACGTGGTACAAGAACCCAAGTACTATTGTGCTTAATGGAATCAAGCTCTGTCTGCATAGTAATTAATAATCCAAGGTGGAGAAGAAAGTGTCTCCTCAGAGAGGAAGGCTCAGTAGAGGTGAAGGAAGAATGGTAGACATCAAGGCAAAATTCAGAAAGTGATTATCCTCAACAGCATGCTTTTAGACCGAGTAACACGATGAGAATGACTTTCACTAGATTTCGGAAATTGACGAAGGCCTGAATCTTTCATAGTCTCATATAACCAACGAGGAACCCTCTTGGTGAGGATCCTCCTCAATAACCTCTATATTTGAATCTAAAGAAGCCCCCTTTGAAACCAAAGGTGGTAGAGGAGCTGAGACAAGAGGCAGAGGAGCAGCCAAAGTAGAAGGCTGAGCTAAAGGAGAAGGACCCGGAGATGAAGTTGAAGGTAGAGGAAGAAGCTCACTCTTATAAGGTACATGAAGGACACTCATCAAAAATAACATCATGATTGATGGTGGCTAGTAAGTTGTAGGTTGCAGGATCCCAAAGTTCATAGGCCTTGGATATAGAATTATACCCAAGGAAAATGTGCGGCATGGATTTAGAATCCAACTTAGAGTGATGCTCTTTAGTTACATGCACATAAGCCTTGCAACCAAATATTGGGAGATAAGCACAAGAGGGTTTGATGCCCAATAATGCCTCATACGAGTTTTACCTATGGTACAACTGATGTAGGCAATCTATTCCAAATGTGAACTCCAATAGCTGATGCCTCAGCCTATAATTTCTTGGCCAAGCCACTATGCTCAAGTATAGTCCTCGACCCATCTCAATGACAGACTAATTCTTACATCCACAAAAAACCCATTCTAGGATGGAGGATAAGTTGTAGTAAACTAGCATCGCGAATGCAAAGATTCTTCAAATACTTGTCAAACTCATGTGAGAGAAACTCTCCCCCTTTATCAATACACAAAGATTTTGCCTTCTTGGAGTCCCATTGTTTTTCCCACTTTGACTTTCCAATCATGAAATATGGATAAAGATTGATCCTTAGACTGAAGAAAGAAAGCCCAAGTATACTTGGAGTAGTCAGTCGTCAACAATAATCATCATATGTAAAGAGCCTTATTCAAAGATTTTGTAGACATAGGACAACACAAGTCTACATGAACAAGCTCGAGTGGTTTGGTAGATATGTGCGATGCCTCCTTAGGGAAAGGTAATCGATGTTGCTTGCCATGGAGAAATGGTTGTGCACACACCAACTGGGGGGTGCTGATGGATGATTAAGCATCAACCAAACCATGTTTATATGCCTATTGCAAATAAAAGAAGCTCAAGTGGCAAAAGCATGCATGCCATAACACAGAATCTGTAGACGTAGAATGCAAGGCCAAAGTAGAGGTGCATAAAATAGGAATAGTACGAGCACCTTTGATGGAAATTGTAAAAGAGTCATCGAGACTGATGTCCCCTGGTTGCTTAGAGAAGGAAGAACACCAATCATGACGATTAGTGTGTGAGAAGTTGTGCTACTATCTATAATCCAAGCATGAAACCTGAAAGAGATGAAAGTTGATGAAAGTCAAAGTGGGGCTATCAATGTAGATAAACAACTGATCAATAGTGGTTGAAGTAGATGTAGACACCTCAAAGCCATATCACCTCAGTTTTTGCAGTAGAACAAACAACACGATATTCTGCCTTTGAGGAGGATAATGCAATAGTGGGTTGCTTTTTACTACTCAAGGAAATAGCACCAGAACCACGTGTAAACCAATAACATGCAGTCGATTGGTGAGTGTTAATATCACCAACCTAGTGAGACTCAGAATAGCCAACTAACCGATCCCCCTTCCACCAATAGAAGATACCCCGATCAAGAAAATTATTCAAATAGTGCAGGATGCACTGGCAGGTGGGATTTGTGAGGGTCAGCTGAAAATGAACTCAAGACACAAACAAAAAAGTAAACATCCAATCTAGAATGAGTAATCCAAATCAAAGATTTGACAATCTACCTTTATAGAGCATGATCACATGGTGGTGAAGCAAATCTTAGCATTAGGGTCCATCGAAGAAGAGATGGAACCATGCACCTTGAAATGCTATAAAATCTCCTTTGCAATACTTGCGTTGAGAGAGAAAAATACCCTGAGGAGTCTACCAAACTTCAAAACCAAGGAAAAATGAAGAACTCAAGGTTGATCAACTCAAACTCATGGCTAAGATCAGCCACCATGACAAACAAAATCCGACTCTTACGACTTCCTATAAAGATCAAGCCATCCACATACACAATGATAATGCCAAATAAGACCATCTTTAACAAATAAGACCATCTTTAACAAAAATGTAAAGATTGGAACATGAATGTGATCACCAAAGACCAACCACCAATGACCAATCTTCAGAAAGAAGGTGTCAATGCACTAGTACCACACACGATGAGCCTACTTCAATCCATATAGATCTTTACAAAGTTGGTACACAATATGCGCAACAACAATATCAAGTGGTTGCTCAACATAGACCTCCTCTTGAAGGTCACCATTAAGAAGAGCAGATTTGACATCCATCTATAAAATAGGCCACCCACCCATGATGGGTAAGAAGAGCCAAAATAATCCTAATGGTAGTAATCGACACTGTAGGAATAAAAGCCTCATCAAAATCAACACTAACTCTCTAGGAGTAGCCCTTCACAACAAGATGTTCTTCGTGTTTGTCTAAAGTTCCATCCTCATAATACTTGTTCTTATAGACCCAACGAACTTTGATTACCTTGCATTGAGGTGGACGTGGTACAAGAACCCAAGTACTATTGTGCTTAATGGAATCAAGCTCTGTCTGCATAGTAATTAATAATCCAAGGTGGAGAAGAAAGTGTCTCCTCAGAGAGGAAGGCTCAGTAGAGGTGAAGGAAGAATGGTAGACATCAAGGCAAAATTCAGAAAGTGATTATCCTCAACAGCATGCTTTTAGACCGAGTAACACGATGAGAATGACTTTCACTAGATTTCGGAAATTGACGAAGGCCTGAATCTTTCATAGTCTCATATAACCAACGAGGAACCCTCTTGGTGAGGATCCTCCTCAATAACCTCTATATTTGAATCTAAAGAAGCCCCCTTTGAAACCAAAGGTGGTAGAGGAGCTGAGACAAGAGGCAGAGGAGCAGCCAAAGTAGAAGGCTGAGCTAAAGGAGAAGGACCCGGAGATGAAGTTGAAGGTAGAGGAAGAAGCTCACTCTTATAAGGTACATGAAGGACACTCATCAAAAATAACATCATGATTGATGGTGGCTAGTAAGTTGTAGGTTGCAGGATCCCAAAGTTCATAGGCCTTGGATATAGAATTATACCCAAGGAAAATGTGCGGCATGGATTTAGAATCCAACTTAGAGTGATGCTCTTTAGTTACATGCACATAAGCCTTGCAACCAAATATTGGGAGATAAGCACAAGAGGGTTTGATGCCCAATAATGCCTCATACGAGTTTTACCTATGGTACAACTGATGTAGGCAATCTATTCCAAATGTGAACTCCAATAGCTGATGCCTCAGCCTATAATTTCTTGGACAAGCCACTATGCTCAAGTATAGTCCTCGACCCATCTCAATGACAGACTAATTCTTACATCCACAAAAAACCCATTCTAGGATGGAGGATAAGTTGTAGTAAACTAGCATCGCGAATGCAAAGATTCTTCAAATACTTGTCAAACTCATGTGAGAGAAACTCTCCCCCTTTATCAATACACAAAGATTTTGCCTTCTTGGAGTCCCATTGTTTTTCCCACTTTGACTTTCCAATCATGAAATATGGATAAAGATTGATCCTTAGACTGAAGAAAGAAAGCCCAAGTATACTTGGAGTAGTCAGTCGTCAACAATAATCATCATATGTAAAGAGCCTTATTCAAAGATTTTGTAGACATAGGACAACACAAGTCTACATGAACAAGCTCGAGTGGTTTGGTAGATATGTGCGATGCCTCCTTAGGGAAAGGTAATCGATGTTGCTTGCCATGGAGAAATGGTTGTGCACACACCAACTGGGGGGTGCTGATGGATGATTAAGCATCAACCAAACCATGTTTATATGCCTATTGCAAATAAAAGAAGCTCAAGTGGCAAAAGCATGCATGCCATAACACAGAATCTGTAGACGTAGAATGCAAGGCCAAAGTAGAGGTGCATAAAATAGGAATAGTACGAGCACCTTTGATGGAAATTGTAAAAGAGTCATCGAGACTGATGTCCCCTGGTTGCTTAGAGAAGGAAGAACACCAATCATGACGATTAGTGTGTGAGAAGTTGTGCTACTATCTATAATCCAAGCATGAAACCTGAAAGAGATGAAAGTCAAAGTGGGGCTATCAATGTAGATAAACAACTGATCAATAGTGGTTGAAGTAGATGTAGACACCTCAAAGCCATATCACCTCAGTTTTTGCAGTAGAACAAACAACACGATATTCTGCCTTTGAGGAGGATAATGCAATAGTGGGTTGCTTTTTACTACTCAAGGAAATAGCACCAGAACCACGTGTAAACCAATAACATGCAGTCGATTGGTGAGTGTTAATATCACCAACCTAGTGAGACTCAGAATAGCCAACTAACCGATCCCCCTTCCACCAATAGAAGATACCCCGATCAAGAAAATTATTCAAATAGTGCAGGATGCACTGGCAGGTGGGATTTGTGAGGGTCAGCTGAAAATGAACTCAAGACACAAACAAAAAAGTAAACATCCAATCTAGAATGAGTAATCCAAATCAAAGATTTGACAATCTACCTTTATAGAGCATGATCACATGGTGGTGAAGCAAATCTTAGCATTAGGGTCCATCGAAGAAGAGATGGAACCATGCACCTTGAAATGCTATAAAATCTCCTTTGCAATACTTGCGTTGAGAGAGAAAAATACCCTGAGGAGTCTACCAAACTTCAAAACCAAGGAAAAATGAAGAACTCAAGGTTGATCAACTCAAACTCATGGCTAAGATCAGCCACCATGACAAACAAAATCCGACTCTTACGACTTCCTATAAAGATCAAGCCATCCACATACACAATGATAATGCCAAATAAGACCATCTTTAACAAATAAGACCATCTTTAACAAAAATGTAAAGATTGGAACATGAATGTGATCACCAAAGACCAACCACCAATGACCAATCTTCAGAAAGAAGGTGTCAATGCACTAGTACCACACACGATGAGCCTACTTCAATCCATATAGATCTTTACAAAGTTGGTACACAATATGCGCAACAACAATATCAAGTGGTTGCTCAACATAGACCTCCTCTTGAAGGTCACCATTAAGAAGAGCAGATTTGACATCCATCTATAAAATAGGCCACCCACCCATGATGGGTAAGAAGAGCCAAAATAATCCTAATGGTAGTAATCGACACTGTAGGAATAAAAGCCTCATCAAAATCAACACTAACTCTCTAGGAGTAGCCCTTCACAACAAGATGTTCTTCGTGTTTGTCTAAAGTTCCATCCTCATAATACTTGTTCTTATAGACCCAACGAACTTTGATTACCTTGCATTGAGGTGGACGTGGTACAAGAACCCAAGTACTATTGTGCTTAATGGAATCAAGCTCTGTCTGCATAGTAATTAATAATCCAAGGTGGAGAAGAAAGTGTCGCCTCAGAGAGGAAGGCTCAGTAGAGGTGAAGGAAGAATGGTAGACATCAAGGCAAAATTCAGAAAGTGATTATCCTCAACAGCATGCTTTTAGACCGAGTAACACGATGAGAATGACTTTCACTAGATTTCGGAAATTGACGAAGGCCTGAATCTTTCATAGTCTCATATAACCAACGAGGAACCCTCTTGGTGAGGATCCTCCTCAATAACCTCTATATTTGAATCTAAAGAAGCCCCCTTTGAAACCAAAGGTGGTAGAGGAGCTGAGACAAGAGGCAGAGGAGCAGCCAAAGTAGAAGGCTGAGCTAAAGGAGAAGGACCCGGAGATGAAGTTGAAGGTAGAGGAAGAAGCTCACTCTTATAAGGTACATGAAGGACACTCATCAAAAATAACATCATGATTGATGGTGGCTAGTAAGTTGTAGGTTGCAGGATCCCAAAGTTCATAGGCCTTGGATATAGAATTATACCCAAGGAAAATGTGCGGCATGGATTTAGAATCCAACTTAGAGTGATGCTCTTTAGTTACATGCACATAAGCCTTGCAACCAAATATTGGGAGATAAGCACAAGAGGGTTTGATGCCCAATAATGCCTCATACGAGTTTTACCTATGGTACAACTGATGTAGGCAATCTATTCCAAATGTGAACTCCAATAGCTGATGCCTCAGCCTATAATTTCTTGGCCAAGCCACTATGCTCAAGTATAGTCCTCGACCCATCTCAATGACAGACTAATTCTTACATCCACAAAAAACCCATTCTAGGATGGAGGATAAGTTGTAGTAAACTAGCATCGCGAATGCAAAGATTCTTCAAATACTTGTCAAACTCATGTGAGAGAAACTCTCCCCCTTTATCAATACACAAAGATTTTGCCTTCTTGGAGTCCCATTGTTTTTCCCACTTTGACTTTCCAATCATGAAATATGGATAAAGATTGATCCTTAGACTGAAGAAAGAAAGCCCAAGTATACTTGGAGTAGTCAGTCGTCAACAATAATCATCATATGTAAAGAGCCTTATTCAAAGATTTTGTAGACATAGGACAACACAAGTCTACATGAACAAGCTCGAGTGGTTTGGTAGATATGTGCGATGCCTCCTTAGGGAAAGGTAATCGATGTTGCTTGCCATGGAGAAATGGTTGTGCACACACCAACTGGGGGGTGCTGATGGATGATTAAGCATCAACCAAACCATGTTTATATGCCTATTGCAAATAAAAGAAGCTCAAGTGGCAAAAGCATGCATGCCATAACACAGAATCTGTAGACGTAGAATGCAAGGCCAAAGTAGAGGTGCATAAAATAGGAATAGTACGAGCACCTTTGATGGAAATTGTAAAAGAGTCATCGAGACTGATGTCCCCTGGTTGCTTAGAGAAGGAAGAACACCAATCATGACGATTAGTGTGTGAGAAGTTGTGCTACTATCTATAATCCAAGCATGAAACCTGAAAGAGATGAAAGTTGATGAAAGTCAAAGTGGGGCTATCAATGTAGATAAACAACTGATCAATAGTGGTTGAAGTAGATGTAGACACCTCAAAGCCATATCACCTCAGTTTTTGCAGTAGAACAAACAACACGATATTCTGCCTTTGAGGAGGATAATGCAATAGTGGGTTGCTTTTTACTACTCAAGGAAATAGCACCAGAACCACGTGTAAACCAATAACATGCAGTCGATTGGTGAGTGTTAATATCACCAACCTAGTGAGACTCAGAATAGCCAACTAACCGATCCCCCTTCCACCAATAGAAGATACCCCGATCAAGAAAATTATTCAAATAGTGCAGGATGCACTGGCAGGTGGGATTTGTGAGGGTCAGCTGAAAATGAACTCAAGACACAAACAAAAAAGTAAACATCCAATCTAGAATGAGTAATCCAAATCAAAGATTTGACAATCTACCTTTATAGAGCATGATCACATGGTGGTGAAGCAAATCTTAGCATTAGGGTCCATCGAAGAAGAGATGGAACCATGCACCTTGAAATGCTATAAAATCTCCTTTGCAATACTTGCGTTGAGAGAGAAAAATACCCTGAGGAGTCTACCAAACTTCAAAACCAAGGAAAAATGAAGAACTCAAGGTTGATCAACTCAAACTCATGGCTAAGATCAGCCACCATGACAAACAAAATCCGACTCTTACGACTTCCTATAAAGATCAAGCCATCCACATACACAATGATAATGCCAAATAAGACCATCTTTAACAAATAAGACCATCTTTAACAAAAATGTAAAGATTGGAACATGAATGTGATCACCAAAGACCAACCACCAATGACCAATCTTCAGAAAGAAGGTGTCAATGCACTAGTACCACACACGATGAGCCTACTTCAATCCATATAGATCTTTACAAAGTTGGTACACAATATGCGCAACAACAATATCAAGTGGTTGCTCAACATAGACCTCCTCTTGAAGGTCACCATTAAGAAGAGCAGATTTGACATCCATCTATAAAATAGGCCACCCACCCATGATGGGTAAGAAGAGCCAAAATAATCCTAATGGTAGTAATCGACACTGTAGGAATAAAAGCCTCATCAAAATCAACACTAACTCTCTAGGAGTAGCCCTTCACAACAAGATGTTCTTCGTGTTTGTCTAAAGTTCCATCCTCATAATACTTGTTCTTATAGACCCAACGAACTTTGATTACCTTGCATTGAGGTGGACGTGGTACAAGAACCCAAGTACTATTGTGCTTAATGGAATCAAGCTCTGTCTGCATAGTAATTAATAATCCAAGGTGGAGAAGAAAGTGTCTCCTCAGAGAGGAAGGCTCAGTAGAGGTGAAGGAAGAATGGTAGACATCAAGGCAAAATTCAGAAAGTGATTATCCTCAACAGCATGCTTTTAGACCGAGTAACACGATGAGAATGACTTTCACTAGATTTCGGAAATTGACGAAGGCCTGAATCTTTCATAGTCTCATATAACCAACGAGGAACCCTCTTGGTGAGGATCCTCCTCAATAACCTCTATATTTGAATCTAAAGAAGCCCCCTTTGAAACCAAAGGTGGTAGAGGAGCTGAGACAAGAGGCAGAGGAGCAGCCAAAGTAGAAGGCTGAGCTAAAGGAGAAGGACCCGGAGATGAAGTTGAAGGTAGAGGAAGAAGCTCACTCTTATAAGGTACATGAAGGACACTCATCAAAAATAACATCATGATTGATGGTGGCTAGTAAGTTGTAGGTTGCAGGATCCCAAAGTTCATAGGCCTTGGATATAGAATTATACCCAAGGAAAATGTGCGGCATGGATTTAGAATCCAACTTAGAGTGATGCTCTTTAGTTACATGCACATAAGCCTTGCAACCAAATATTGGGAGATAAGCACAAGAGGGTTTGATGCCCAATAATGCCTCATACGAGTTTTACCTATGGTACAACTGATGTAGGCAATCTATTCCAAATGTGAACTCCAATAGCTGATGCCTCAGCCTATAATTTCTTGGACAAGCCACTATGCTCAAGTATAGTCCTCGACCCATCTCAATGACAGACTAATTCTTACATCCACAAAAAACCCATTCTAGGATGGAGGATAAGTTGTAGTAAACTAGCATCGCGAATGCAAAGATTCTTCAAATACTTGTCAAACTCATGTGAGAGAAACTCTCCCCCTTTATCAATACACAAAGATTTTGCCTTCTTGGAGTCCCATTGTTTTTCCCACTTTGACTTTCCAATCATGAAATATGGATAAAGATTGATCCTTAGACTGAAGAAAGAAAGCCCAAGTATACTTGGAGTAGTCAGTCGTCAACAATAATCATCATATGTAAAGAGCCTTATTCAAAGATTTTGTAGACATAGGACAACACAAGTCTACATGAACAAGCTCGAGTGGTTTGGTAGATATGTGCGATGCCTCCTTAGGGAAAGGTAATCGATGTTGCTTGCCATGGAGAAATGGTTGTGCACACACCAACTGGGGGGTGCTGATGGATGATTAAGCATCAACCAAACCATGTTTATATGCCTATTGCAAATAAAAGAAGCTCAAGTGGCAAAAGCATGCATGCCATAACACAGAATCTGTAGACGTAGAATGCAAGGCCAAAGTAGAGGTGCATAAAATAGGAATAGTACCAGCACCTTTGATGGAAATTGTAAAAGAGTCATCGAGACTGATGTCCCCTGGTTGCTTAGAGAAGGAAGAACACCAATCATGACGATTAGTGTGTGAGAAGTTGTGCTACTATCTATAATCCAAGCATGAAACCTGAAAGAGATGAAAGTTGATGAAAGTCAAAGTGGGGCTATCAATGTAGATAAACAACTGATCAATAGTGGTTGAAGTAGATGTAGACACCTCAAAGCCATATCACCTCAGTTTTTGCAGTAGAACAAACAACACGATATTCTGCCTTTGAGGAGGATAATGCAATAGTGGGTTGCTTTTTACTACTCAAGGAAATAGCACCAGAACCACGTGTAAACCAATAACATGCAGTCGATTGGTGAGTGTTAATATCACCAACCTAGTGAGACTCAGAATAGCCAACTAACCGATCCCCCTTCCACCAATAGAAGATACCCCGATCAAGAAAATTATTCAAATAGTGCAGGATGCACTGGCAGGTGGGATTTGTGAGGGTCAGCTGAAAATGAACTCAAGACACAAACAAAAAAGTAAACATCCAATCTAGAATGAGTAATCCAAATCAAAGATTTGACAATCTACCTTTATAGAGCATGATCACATGGTGGTGAAGCAAATCTTAGCATTAGGGTCCATCGAAGAAGAGATGGAACCATGCACCTTGAAATGCTATAAAATCTCCTTTGCAATACTTGCGTTGAGAGAGAAAAATACCCTGAGGAGTCTACCAAACTTCAAAACCAAGGAAAAATGAAGAACTCAAGGTTGATCAACTCAAACTCATGGCTAAGATCAGCCACCATGACAAACAAAATCCGACTCTTACGACTTCCTATAAAGATCAAGCCATCCACATACACAATGATAATGCCAAATAAGACCATCTTTAACAAATAAGACCATCTTTAACAAAAATGTAAAGATTGGAACATGAATGTGATCACCAAAGACCAACCACCAATGACCAATCTTCAGAAAGAAGGTGTCAATGCACTAGTACCACACACGATGAGCCTACTTCAATCCATATAGATCTTTACAAAGTTGGTACACAATATGCGCAACAACAATATCAAGTGGTTGCTCAACATAGACCTCCTCTTGAAGGTCACCATTAAGAAGAGCAGATTTGACATCCATCTATAAAATAGGCCACCCACCCATGATGGGTAAGAAGAGCCAAAATAATCCTAATGGTAGTAATCGACACTGTAGGAATAAAAGCCTCATCAAAATCAACACTAACTCTCTAGGAGTAGCCCTTCACAACAAGATGTTCTTCGTGTTTGTCTAAAGTTCCATCCTCATAATACTTGTTCTTATAGACCCAACGAACTTTGATTACCTTGCATTGAGGTGGACGTGGTACAAGAACCCAAGTACTATTGTGCTTAATGGAATCAAGCTCTGTCTGCATAGTAATTAATAATCCAAGGTGGAGAAGAAAGTGTCTCCTCAGAGAGGAAGGCTCAGTAGAGGTGAAGGAAGAATGGTAGACATCAAGGCAAAATTCAGAAAGTGATTATCCTCAACAGCATGCTTTTAGACCGAGTAACACGATGAGAATGACTTTCACTAGATTTCGGAAATTGACGAAGGCCTGAATCTTTCATAGTCTCATATAACCAACGAGGAACCCTCTTGGTGAGGATCCTCCTCAATAACCTCTATATTTGAATCTAAAGAAGCCCCCTTTGAAACCAAAGGTGGTAGAGGAGCTGAGACAAGAGGCAGAGGAGCAGCCAAAGTAGAAGGCTGAGCTAAAGGAGAAGGACCCGGAGATGAAGTTGAAGGTAGAGGAAGAAGCTCACTCTTATAAGGTACATGAAGGACACTCATCAAAAATAACATCATGATTGATGGTGGCTAGTAAGTTGTAGGTTGCAGGATCCCAAAGTTCATAGGCCTTGGATATAGAATTATACCCAAGGAAAATGTGCGGCATGGATTTAGAATCCAACTTAGAGTGATGCTCTTTAGTTACATGCACATAAGCCTTGCAACCAAATATTGGGAGATAAGCACAAGAGGGTTTGATGCCCAATAATGCCTCATACGAGTTTTACCTATGGTACAACTGATGTAGGCAATCTATTCCAAATGTGAACTCCAATAGCTGATGCCTCAGCCTATAATTTCTTGGCCAAGCCACTATGCTCAAGTATAGTCCTCGACCCATCTCAATGACAGACTAATTCTTACATCCACAAAAAACCCATTCTAGGATGGAGGATAAGTTGTAGTAAACTAGCATCGCGAATGCAAAGATTCTTCAAATACTTGTCAAACTCATGTGAGAGAAACTCTCCCCCTTTATCAATACACAAAGATTTTGCCTTCTTGGAGTCCCATTGTTTTTCCCACTTTGACTTTCCAATCATGAAATATGGATAAAGATTGATCCTTAGACTGAAGAAAGAAAGCCCAAGTATACTTGGAGTAGTCAGTCGTCAACAATAATCATCATATGTAAAGAGCCTTATTCAAAGATTTTGTAGACATAGGACAACACAAGTCTACATGAACAAGATCGAGTGGTTTGGTAGATATGTGCGATGCCTCCTTCGGGAAAGGTAATCGATGTTGCTTGCCATGGAGAAATGGTTGTGCACACACCAACTGGGGTGCTGATGGATGATTAAGCATCAACCAAACCATGTTTATATGCCTATTGCAAATAAAAGAAGCTCAAGTGGCAAAAGCATGCATGCCATAACACAGAATCTGTAGACGTAGAATGCAAGGCCAAAGTAGAGGTGCATAAAATAGGAATAGTACGAGCACCTTTGATGGAAATTGTAAAAGAGTCATCGAGACTGATGTCCCCTGGTTGCTTAGAGAAGGAAGAACACCAATCATGACGATTAGTGTGTGAGAAGTTGTGCTACTATCTATAATCCAAGCATGAAACCTGAAAGAGATGAAAGTTGATGAAAGTCAAAGTGGGGCTATCAATGTAGATAAACAACTGATCAATAGTGGTTGAAGTAGATGTAGACACCTCAAAGCCATATCACCTCAGTTTTTGCAGTAGAACAAACAACACGATATTCTGCCTTTGAGGAGGATAATGCAATAGTGGGTTGCTTTTTACTACTCAAGGAAATAGCACCAGAACCACGTGTAAACCAATAACATGCAGTCGATTGGTGAGTGTTAATATCACCAACCTAGTGAGACTCAGAATAGCCAACTAACCGATCCCCCTTCCACCAATAGAAGATACCCCGATCAAGAAAATTATTCAAATAGTGCAGGATGCACTGGCAGGTGGGATTTGTGAGGGTCAGCTGAAAATGAACTCAAGACACAAACAAAAAAGTAAACATCCAATCTAGAATGAGTAATCCAAATCAAAGATTTGACAATCTACCTTTATAGAGCATGATCACATGGTGGTGAAGCAAATCTTAGCATTAGGGTCCATCGAAGAAGAGATGGAACCATGCACCTTGAAATGCTATAAAATCTCCTTTGCAATACTTGCGTTGAGAGAGAAAAATACCCTGAGGAGTCTACCAAACTTCAAAACCAAGGAAAAATGAAGAACTCAAGGTTGATCAACTCAAACTCATGGCTAAGATTAGCCACCATGACAAACAAAATCCGACTCTTACGACTTCCTATAAAGATCAAGCCATCCACATACACAATGATAATGCCAAATAAGACCATCTTTAACAAATAAGACCATCTTTAACAAAAATGTAAAGATTGGAACATGAATGTGATCACCAAAGACCAACCACCAATGACCAATCTTCAGAAAGAAGGTGTCAATGCACTAGTACCACACACGATGAGCCTACTTCAATCCATATAGATCTTTACAAAGTTGGTACACAATATGCGCAACAACAATATCAAGTGGTTGCTCAACATAGACCTCCTCTTGAAGGTCACCATTAAGAAGAGCAGATTTGACATCCATCTATAAAATAGGCCACCCACCCATGATGGGTAAGAAGAGCCAAAATAATCCTAATGGTAGTAATCGACACTGTAGGAATAAAAGCCTCATCAAAATCAACACTAACTCTCTAGGAGTAGCCCTTCACAACAAGATGTTCTTCGTGTTTGTCTAAAGTTCCATCCTCATAATACTTGTTCTTATAGACCCAACGAACTTTGATTACCTTGCATTGAGGTGGACGTGGTACAAGAACCCAAGTACTATTGTGCTTAATGGAATCAAGCTCTGTCTGCATAGTAATTAATAATCCAAGGTGGAGAAGAAAGTGTCTCCTCAGAGAGGAAGGCTCAGTAGAGGTGAAGGAAGAATGGTAGACATCAAGGCAAAATTCAGAAAGTGATTATCCTCAACAGCATGCTTTTAGACCGAGTAACACGATGAGAATGACTTTCACTAGATTTCGGAAATTGACGAAGGCCTGAATCTTTCATAGTCTCATATAACCAACGAGGAACCCTCTTGGTGAGGATCCTCCTCAATAACCTCTATATTTGAATCTAAAGAAGCCCCCTTTGAAACCAAAGGTGGTAGAGGAGCTGAGACAAGAGGCAGAGGAGC
This sequence comes from Cibotium barometz, assembly GCF_041138505.1. Lineage (NCBI taxonomy): Eukaryota > Viridiplantae > Streptophyta > Polypodiopsida > Cyatheales > Cibotiaceae > Cibotium > Cibotium barometz. The sequence goes on along the minus strand of NC_141071.1, from coordinate 18,820,976 downwards.
AGCCAAAGTAGAAGGCTGAGCTAAAGGAGAAGGACCCGGAGATGAAGTTGAAGGTAGAGGAAGAAGCTCACTCTTATAAGGTACATGAAGGACACTCATCAAAAATAACATCATGATTGATGGTGGCTAGTAAGTTGTAGGTTGCAGGATCCCAAAGTTCATAGGCCTTGGATATAGAATTATACCCAAGGAAAATGTGCGGCATGGATTTAGAATCCAACTTAGAGTGATGCTCTTTAGTTACATGCACATAAGCCTTGCAACCAAATATTGGGAGATAAGCACAAGAGGGTTTGATGCCCAATAATGCCTCATACGAGTTTTACCTATGGTACAACTGATGTAGGCAATCTATTCCAAATGTGAACTCCAATAGCTGATGCCTCAGCCTATAATTTCTTGGACAAGCCACTATGCTCAAGTATAGTCCTCGACCCATCTCAATGACAGACTAATTCTTACATCCACAAAAAACCCATTCTAGGATGGAGGATAAGTTGTAGTAAACTAGCATCGCGAATGCAAAGATTCTTCAAATACTTGTCAAACTCATGTGAGAGAAACTCTCCCCCTTTATCAATACACAAAGATTTTGCCTTCTTGGAGTCCCATTGTTTTTCCCACTTTGACTTTCCAATCATGAAATATGGATAAAGATTGATCCTTAGACTGAAGAAAGAAAGCCCAAGTATACTTGGAGTAGTCAGTCGTCAACAATAATCATCATATGTAAAGAGCCTTATTCAAAGATTTTGTAGACATAGGACAACACAAGTCTACATGAACAAGCTCGAGTGGTTTGGTAGATATGTGCGATGCCTCCTTAGGGAAAGGTAATCGATGTTGCGTGCCATGGAGAAATGGTTGTGCACACACCAACTGGGGGGTGCTGATGGATGATTAAGCATCAACCAAACCATGTTTATATGCCTATTGCAAATAAAAGAAGCTCAAGTGGCAAAAGCATGCATGCCATAACACAGAATCTGTAGACGTAGAATGCAAGGCCAAAGTAGAGGTGCATAAAATAGGAATAGTACGAGCACCTTTGATGGAAATTGTAAAAGAGTCATCGAGACTGATGTCCCCTGGTTGCTTAGAGAAGGAAGAACACCAATCATGACGATTAGTGTGTGAGAAGTTGTGCTACTATCTATAATCCAAGCATGAAACCTGAAAGAGATGAAAGTTGATGAAAGTCAAAGTGGGGCTATCAATGTAGATAAACAACTGATCAATAGTGGTTGAAGTAGATGTAGACACCTCAAAGCCATATCACCTCAGTTTTTGCAGTAGAACAAACAACACGATATTCTGCCTTTGAGGAGGATAATGCAATAGTGGGTTGCTTTTTACTACTCAAGGAAATAGCACCAGAACCACGTGTAAACCAATAACATGCAGTCGATTGGTGAGTGTTAATATCACCAACCTAGTGAGACTCAGAATAGCCAACTAACCGATCCCCCTTCCACCAATAGAAGATACCCCGATCAAGAAAATTATTCAAATAGTGCAGGATGCACTGGCAGGTGGGATTTGTGAGGGTCAGCTGAAAATGAACTCAAGACACAAACAAAAAAGTAAACATCCAATCTAGAATGAGTAATCCAAATCAAAGATTTGACAATCTACCTTTATAGAGCATGATCACATGGTGGTGAAGCAAATCTTAGCATTAGGGTCCATCGAAGAAGAGATGGAACCATGCACCTTGAAATGCTATAAGATCTCCTTTGCAATACTTGCGTTGAGAGAGAAAAATACCCTGAGGAGTCTACCAAACTTCAAAACCAAGGAAAAATGAAGAACTCAAGGTTGATCAACTCAAACTCATGGCTAAGATCAGCCACCATGACAAACAAAATCCGACTCTTACGACTTCCTATAAAGATCAAGCCATCCACATACACAATGATAATGCCAAATAAGACCATCTTTAACAAATAAGACCATCTTTAACAAAAATGTAAAGATTGGAACATGAATGTGATCACCAAAGACCAACCACCAATGACCAATCTTCAGAAAGAAGGTGTCAATGCACTAGTACCACACACGATGAGCCTACTTCAATCCATATAGATCTTTACAAAGTTGGTACACAATATGCGCAACAACAATATCAAGTGGTTGCTCAACATAGACCTCCTCTTGAAGGTCACCATTAAGAAGAGCAGATTTGACATCCATCTATAAAATAGGCCACCCACCCATGATGGGTAAGAAGAGCCAAAATAATCCTAATGGTAGTAATCGACACTGTAGGAATAAAAGCCTCATCAAAATCAACACTAACTCTCTAGGAGTAGCCCTTCACAACAAGATGTTCTTCGTGTTTGTCTAAAGTTCCATCCTCATAATACTTGTTCTTATAGACCCAACGAACTTTGATTACCTTGCATTGAGGTGGACGTGGTACAAGAACCCAAGTACTATTGTGCTTAATGGAATCAAGCTCTGTCTGCATAGTAATTAATAATCCAAGGTGGAGAAGAAAGTGTCTCCTCAGAGAGGAAGGCTCAGTAGAGGTGAAGGAAGAATGGTAGACATCAAGGCAAAATTCAGAAAGTGATTATCCTCAACAGCATGCTTTTAGACCGAGTAACACGATGAGAATGACTTTCACTAGATTTCGGAAATTGACGAAGGCCTGAATCTTTCATAGTCTCATATAACCAACGAGGAACCCTCTTGGTGAGGATCCTCCTCAATAACCTCTATATTTGAATCTAAAGAAGCCCCCTTTGAAACCAAAGGTGGTAGAGGAGCTGAGACAAGAGGCAGAGGAGCAGCCAAAGTAGAAGGCTGAGCTAAAGGAGAAGGACCCGGAGATGAAGTTGAAGGTAGAGGAAGAAGCTCACTCTTATAAGGTACATGAAGGACACTCATCAAAAATAACATCATGATTGATGGTGGCTAGTAAGTTGTAGGTTGCAGGATCCCAAAGTTCATAGGCCTTGGATATAGAATTATACCCAAGGAAAATGTGCGGCATGGATTTAGAATCCAACTTAGAGTGATGCTCTTTAGTTACATGCACATAAGCCTTGCAACCAAATATTGGGAGATAAGCACAAGAGGGTTTGATGCCCAATAATGCCTCATACGAGTTTTACCTATGGTACAACTGATGTAGGCAATCTATTCCAAATGTGAACTCCAATAGCTGATGCCTCAGCCTATAATTTCTTGGACAAGCCACTATGCTCAAGTATAGTCCTCGACCCATCTCAATGACAGACTAATTCTTACATCCACAAAAAACCCATTCTAGGATGGAGGATAAGTTGTAGTAAACTAGCATCGCGAATGTAAAGATTCTTCAAATACTTGTCAAACTCATGTGAGAGAAACTCTCCCCCTTTATCAATACACAAAGATTTTGCCTTCTTGGAGTCCCATTGTTTTTCCCACTTTGACTTTCCAATCATGAAATATGGATAAAGATTGATCCTTAGACTGAAGAAAGAAAGCCCAAGTATACTTGGAGTAGTCAGTCGTCAACAATAATCATCATATGTAAAGAGCCTTATTCAAAGATTTTGTAGACATAGGACAACACAAGTCTACATGAACAAGCTCGAGTGGTTTGGTAGATATGTGCGATGCCTCCTTAGGGAAAGGTAATCGATGTTGCTTGCCATGGAGAAATGGTTGTGCACACACCAACTGGGGGGTGCTGATGGATGATTAAGCATCAACCAAACCATGTTTATATGCCTATTGCAAATAAAAGAAGCTCAAGTGGCAAAAGCATGCATGCCATAACACAGAATCTGTAGACGTAGAATGCAAGGCCAAAGTAGAGGTGCATAAAATAGGAATAGTACGAGCACCTTTGATGGAAATTGTAAAAGAGTCATCGAGACTGATGTCCCCTGGTTGCTTAGAGAAGGAAGAACACCAATCATGACGATTAGTGTGTGAGAAGTTGTGCTACTATCTATAATCCAAGCATGAAACCTGAAAGAGATGAAAGTTGATGAAAGTCAAAGTGGGGCTATCAATGTAGATAAACAACTGATCAATAGTGGTTGAAGTAGATGTAGACACCTCAAAGCCATATCACCTCAGTTTTTGCAGTAGAACAAACAACACGATATTCTGCCTTTGAGGAGGATAATGCAATAGTGGGTTGCTTTTTACTACTCAAGGAAATAGCACCAGAACCACGTGTAAACCAATAACATGCAGTCGATTGGTGAGTGTTAATATCACCAACCTAGTGAGACTCAGAATAGCCAACTAACCGATCCCCCTTCCACCAATAGAAGATACCCCGATCAAGAAAATTATTCAAATAGTGCAGGATGCACTGGCAGGTGGGATTTGTGAGGGTCAGCTGAAAATGAACTCAAGACACAAACAAAAAAGTAAACATCCAATCTAGAATGAGTAATCCAAATCAAAGATTTGACAATCTACCTTTATAGAGCATGATCACATGGTGGTGAAGCAAATCTTAGCATTAGGGTCCATCGAAGAAGAGATGGAACCATGCACCTTGAAATGCTATAAAATCTCCTTTGCAATACTTGCGTTGAGAGAGAAAAATACCCTGAGGAGTCTACCAAACTTCAAAACCAAGGAAAAATGAAGAACTCAAGGTTGATCAACTCAAACTCATGGCTAAGATCAGCCACCATGACAAACAAAATCCGACTCTTACGACTTCCTATAAAGATCAAGCCATCCACATACACAATGATAATGCCAAATAAGACCATCTTTAACAAATAAGACCATCTTTAACAAAAATGTAAAGATTGGAACATGAATGTGATCACCAAAGACCAACCACCAATGACCAATCTTCAGAAAGAAGGTGTCAATGCACTAGTACCACACACGATGAGCCTACTTCAATCCATATAGATCTTTACAAAGTTGGTACACAATATGCGCAACAACAATATCAAGTGGTTGCTCAACATAGACCTCCTCTTGAAGGTCACCATTAAGAAGAGCAGATTTGACATCCATCTATAAAATAGGCCACCCACCCATGATGGGTAAGAAGAGCCAAAATAATCCTAATGGTAGTAATCGACACTGTAGGAATAAAAGCCTCATCAAAATCAACACTAACTCTCTAGGAGTAGCCCTTCACAACAAGATGTTCTTCGTGTTTGTCTAAAGTTCCATCCTCATAATACTTGTTCTTATAGACCCAACGAACTTTGATTACCTTGCATTGAGGTGGACGTGGTACAAGAACCCAAGTACTATTGTGCTTAATGGAATCAAGCTCTGTCTGCATAGTAATTAATAATCCAAGGTGGAGAAGAAAGTGTCGCCTCAGAGAGGAAGGCTCAGTAGAGGTGAAGGAAGAATGGTAGACATCAAGGCAAAATTCAGAAAGTGATTATCCTCAACAGCATGCTTTTAGACCGAGTAACACGATGAGAATGACTTTCACTAGATTTCGGAAATTGACGAAGGCCTGAATCTTTCATAGTCTCATATAACCAACGAGGAACCCTCTTGGTGAGGATCCTCCTCAATAACCTCTATATTTGAATCTAAAGAAGCCCCCTTTGAAACCAAAGGTGGTAGAGGAGCTGAGACAAGAGGCAGAGGAGCAGCCAAAGTAGAAGGCTGAGCTAAAGGAGAAGGACCCGGAGATGAAGTTGAAGGTAGAGGAAGAAGCTCACTCTTATAAGGTACATGAAGGACACTCATCAAAAATAACATCATGATTGATGGTGGCTAGTAAGTTGTAGGTTGCAGGATCCCAAAGTTCATAGGCCTTGGATATAGAATTATACCCAAGGAAAATGTGCGGCATGGATTTAGAATCCAACTTAGAGTGATGCTCTTTAGTTACATGCACATAAGCCTTGCAACCAAATATTGGGAGATAAGCACAAGAGGGTTTGATGCCCAATAATGCCTCATACGAGTTTTACCTATGGTACAACTGATGTAGGCAATCTATTCCAAATGTGAACTCCAATAGCTGATGCCTCAGCCTATAATTTCTTGGCCAAGCCACTATGCTCAAGTATAGTCCTCGACCCATCTCAATGACAGACTAATTCTTACATCCACAAAAAACCCATTCTAGGATGGAGGATAAGTTGTAGTAAACTAGCATCGCGAATGCAAAGATTCTTCAAATACTTGTCAAACTCATGTGAGAGAAACTCTCCCCCTTTATCAATACACAAAGATTTTGCCTTCTTGGAGTCCCGTTGTTTTTCCCACTTTGACTTTCCAATCATGAAATATGGATAAAGATTGATCCTTAGACTGAAGAAAGAAAGCCCAAGTATACTTGGAGTAGTCAGTCGTCAACAATAATCATCATATGTAAAGAGCCTTATTCAAAGATTTTGTAGACATAGGACAACACAAGTCTACATGAACAAGCTCGAGTGGTTTGGTAGATATGTGCGATGCCTCCTTAGGGAAAGGTAATCGATGTTGCTTGCCATGGAGAAATGGTTGTGCACACACCAACTGGGGGGTGCTGATGGATGATTAAGCATCAACCAAACCATGTTTATATGCCTATTGCAAATAAAAGAAGCTCAAGTGGCAAAAGCATGCATGCCATAACACAGAATCTGTAGACGTAGAATGCAAGGCCAAAGTAGAGGTGCATAAAATAGGAATAGTACGAGCACCTTTGATGGAAATTGTAAAAGAGTCATCGAGACTGATGTCCCCTGGTTGCTTAGAGAAGGAAGAACACCAATCATGACGATTAGTGTGTGAGAAGTTGTGCTACTATCTATAATCCAAGCATGAAACCTGAAAGAGATGAAAGTTGATGAAAGTCAAAGTGGGGCTATCAATGTAGATAAACAACTGATCAATAGTGGTTGAAGTAGATGTAGACACCTCAAAGCCATATCACCTCAGTTTTTGCAGTAGAACAAACAACACGATATTCTGCCTTTGAGGAGGATAATGCAATAGTGGGTTGCTTTTTACTACTCAAGGAAATAGCACCAGAACCACGTGTAAACCAATAACATGCAGTCGATTGGTGAGTGTTAATATCACCAACCTAGTGAGACTCAGAATAGCCAACTAACCGATCCCCCTTCCACCAATAGAAGATACCCCGATCAAGAAAATTATTCAAATAGTGCAGGATGCACTGGCAGGTGGGATTTGTGAGGGTCAGCTGAAAATGAACTCAAGACACAAACAAAAAAGTAAACATCCAATCTAGAATGAGTAATCCAAATCAAAGATTTGACAATCTACCTTTATAGAGCATGATCACATGGTGGTGAAGCAAATCTTAGCATTAGGGTCCATCGAAGAAGAGATGGAACCATGCACCTTGAAATGCTATAAAATCTCCTTTGCAATACTTGCGTTGAGAGAGAAAAATACCCTGAGGAGTCTACCAAACTTCAAAACCAAGGAAAAATGAAGAACTCAAGGTTGATCAACTCAAACTCATGGCTAAGATCAGCCACCATGACAAACAAAATCCGACTCTTACGACTTCCTATAAAGATCAAGCCATCCACATACACAATGATAATGCCAAATAAGACCATCTTTAACAAATAAGACCATCTTTAACAAAAATGTAAAGATTGGAACATGAATGTGATCACCAAAGACCAACCACCAATGACCAATCTTCAGAAAGAAGGTGTCAATGCACTAGTACCACACACGATGAGCCTACTTCAATCCATATAGATCTTTACAAAGTTGGTACACAATATGCGCAACAACAATATCAAGTGGTTGCTCAACATAGACCTCCTCTTGAAGGTCACCATTAAGAAGAGCAGATTTGACATCCATCTATAAAATAGGCCACCCACCCATGATGGGTAAGAAGAGCCAAAATAATCCTAATGGTAGTAATCGACACTGTAGGAATAAAAGCCTCATCAAAATCAACACTAACTCTCTAGGAGTAGCCCTTCACAACAAGATGTTCTTCGTGTTTGTCTAAAGTTCCATCCTCATAATACTTGTTCTTATAGACCCAACGAACTTTGATTACCTTGCATTGAGGTGGACGTGGTACAAGAACCCAAGTACTATTGTGCTTAATGGAATCAAGCTCTGTCTGCATAGTAATTAATAATCCAAGGTGGAGAAGAAAGTGTCGCCTCAGAGAGGAAGGCTCAGTAGAGGTGAAGGAAGAATGGTAGACATCAAGGCAAAATTCAGAAAGTGATTATCCTCAACAGCATGCTTTTAGACCGAGTAACACGATGAGAATGACTTTCACTAGATTTCGGAAATTGACGAAGGCCTGAATCTTTCATAGTCTCATATAACCAACGAGGAACCCTCTTGGTGAGGATCCTCCTCAATAACCTCTATATTTGAATCTAAAGAAGCCCCCTTTGAAACCAAAGGTGGTAGAGGAGCTGAGACAAGAGGCAGAGGAGCAGCCAAAGTAGAAGGCTGAGCTAAAGGAGAAGGACCCGGAGATGAAGTTGAAGGTAGAGGAAGAAGCTCACTCTTATAAGGTACATGAAGGACACTCATCAAAAATAACATCATGATTGATGGTGGCTAGTAAGTTGTAGGTTGCAGGATCCCAAAGTTCATAGGCCTTGGATATAGAATTATACCCAAGGAAAATGTGCGGCATGGATTTAGAATCCAACTTAGAGTGATGCTCTTTAGTTACATGCACATAAGCCTTGCAACCAAATATTGGGAGATAAGCACAAGAGGGTTTGATGCCCAATAATGCCTCATACGAGTTTTACCTATGGTACAACTGATGTAGGCAATCTATTCCAAATGTGAACTCCAATAGCTGATGCCTCAGCCTATAATTTCTTGGCCAAGCCACTATGCTCAAGTATAGTCCTCGACCCATCTCAATGACAGACTAATTCTTACATCCACAAAAAACCCATTCTAGGATGGAGGATAAGTTGTAGTAAACTAGCATCGCGAATGCAAAGATTCTTCAAATACTTGTCAAACTCATGTGAGAGAAACTCTCCCCCTTTATCAATACACAAAGATTTTGCCTTCTTGGAGTCCCGTTGTTTTTCCCACTTTGACTTTCCAATCATGAAATATGGATAAAGATTGATCCTTAGACTGAAGAAAGAAAGCCCAAGTATACTTGGAGTAGTCAGTCGTCAACAATAATCATCATATGTAAAGAGCCTTATTCAAAGATTTTGTAGACATAGGACAACACAAGTCTACATGAACAAGCTCGAGTGGTTTGGTAGATATGTGCGATGCCTCCTTAGGGAAAGGTAATCGATGTTGCTTGCCATGGAGAAATGGTTGTGCACACACCAACTGGGGGGTGCTGATGGATGATTAAGCATCAACCAAACCATGTTTATATGCCTATTGCAAATAAAAGAAGCTCAAGTGGCAAAAGCATGCATGCCATAACACAGAATCTGTAGACGTAGAATGCAAGGCCAAAGTAGAGGTGCATAAAATAGGAATAGTACGAGCACCTTTGATGGAAATTGTAAAAGAGTCATCGAGACTGATGTCCCCTGGTTGCTTAGAGAAGGAAGAACACCAATCATGACGATTAGTGTGTGAGAAGTTGTGCTACTATCTATAATCCAAGCATGAAACCTGAAAGAGATGAAAGTTGATGAAAGTCAAAGTGGGGCTATCAATGTAGATAAACAACTGATCAATAGTGGTTGAAGTAGATGTAGACACCTCAAAGCCATATCACCTCAGTTTTTGCAGTAGAACAAACAACACGATATTCTGCCTTTGAGGAGGATAATGCAATAGTGGGTTGCTTTTTACTACTCAAGGAAATAGCACCAGAACCACGTGTAAACCAATAACATGCAGTCGATTGGTGAGTGTTAATATCACCAACCTAGTGAGACTCAGAATAGCCAACTAACCGATCCCCCTTCCACCAATAGAAGATACCCCGATCAAGAAAATTATTCAAATAGTGCAGGATGCACTGGCAGGTGGGATTTGTGAGGGTCAGCTGAAAATGAACTCAAGACACAAACAAAAAAGTAAACATCCAATCTAGAATGAGTAATCCAAATCAAAGATTTGACAATCTACCTTTATAGAGCATGATCACATGGTGGTGAAGCAAATCTTAGCATTAGGGTCCATCGAAGAAGAGATGGAACCATGCACCTTGAAATGCTATAAAATCTCCTTTGCAATACTTGCGTTGAGAGAGAAAAATACCCTGAGGAGTCTACCAAACTTCAAAACCAAGGAAAAATGAAGAACTCAAGGTTGATCAACTCAAACTCATGGCTAAGATCAGCCACCATGACAAACAAAATCCGACTCTTACGACTTCCTATAAAGATCAAGCCATCCACATACACAATGATAATGCCAAATAAGACCATCTTTAACAAATAAGACCATCTTTAACAAAAATGTAAAGATTGGAACATGAATGTGATCACCAAAGACCAACCACCAATGACCAATCTTCAGAAAGAAGGTGTCAATGCACTAGTACCACACACGATGAGCCTACTTCAATCCATATAGATCTTTACAAAGTTGGTACACAATATGCGCAACAACAATATCAAGTGGTTGCTCAACATAGACCTCCTCTTGAAGGTCACCATTAAGAAGAGCAGATTTGACATCCATCTATAAAATAGGCCACCCACCCATGATGGGTAAGAAGAGCCAAAATAATCCTAATGGTAGTAATCGACACTGTAGGAATAAAAGCCTCATCAAAATCAACACTAACTCTCTAGGAGTAGCCCTTCACAACAAGATGTTCTTCGTGTTTGTCTAAAGTTCCATCCTCATAATACTTGTTCTTATAGACCCAACGAACTTTGATTACCTTGCATTGAGGTGGACGTGGTACAAGAACCCAAGTACTATTGTGCTTAATGGAATCAAGCTCTGTCTGCATAGTAATTAATAATCCAAGGTGGAGAAGAAAGTGTCGCCTCAGAGAGGAAGGCTCAGTAGAGGTGAAGGAAGAATGGTAGACATCAAGGCAAAATTCAAAAAGTGATTATCCTCAACAGCATGCTTTTAGACCGAGTAACACGATGAGAATGACTTTCACTAGATTTCGGAAATTGACGAAGGCCTGAATCTTTCATAGTCTCATATAACCAACGAGGAACCCTCTTGGTGAGGATCCTCCTCAATAACCTCTATATTTGAATCTAAAGAAGCCCCCTTTGAAACCAAAGGTGGTAGAGGAGCTGAGACAAGAGGCAGAGGAGCAGCCAAAGTAGAAGGCTGAGCTAAAGGAGAAGGACCCGGAGATGAAGTTGAAGGTAGAGGAAGAAGCTCACTCTTATAAGGTACATGAAGGACACTCATCAAAAATAACATCATGATTGATGGTGGCTAGTAAGTTGTAGGTTGCAGGATCCCAAAGTTCATAGGCCTTGGATATAGAATTATACCCAAGGAAAATGTGCGGCATGGATTTAGAATCCAACTTAGAGTGATGCTCTTTAGTTACATGCACATAAGCCTTGCAACCAAATATTGGGAGATAAGCACAAGAGGGTTTGATGCCCAATAATGCCTCATACGAGTTTTACCTATGGTACAACTGATGTAGGCAATCTATTCCAAATGTGAACTCCAATAGCTGATGCCTCAGCCTATAATTTCTTGGCCAAGCCACTATGCTCAAGTATAGTCCTCGACCCATCTCAATGACAGACTAATTCTTACATCCACAAAAAACCCATTCTAGGATGGAGGATAAGTTGTAGTAAACTAGCATCGCGAATGCAAAGATTCTTCAAATACTTGTCAAACTCATGTGAGAGAAACTCTCCCCCTTTATCAATACACAAAGATTTTGCCTTCTTGGAGTCCCGTTGTTTTTCCCACTTTGACTTTCCAATCATGAAATATGGATAAAGATTGATCCTTAGACTGAAGAAAGAAAGCCCAAGTATACTTGGAGTAGTCAGTCGTCAACAATAATCATCATATGTAAAGAGCCTTATTCAAAGATTTTGTAGACATAGGACAACACAAGTCTACATGAACAAGCTCGAGTGGTTTGGTAGATATGTGCGATGCCTCCTTAGGGAAAGGTAATCGATGTTGCTTGCCATGGAGAAATGGTTGTGCACACACCAACTGGGGGGTGCTGATGGATGATTAAGCATCAACCAAACCATGTTTATATGCCTATTGCAAATAAAAGAAGCTCAAGTGGCAAAAGCATGCATGCCATAACACAGAATCTGTAGACGTAGAATGCAAGGCCAAAGTAGAGGTGCATAAAATAGGAATAGTACGAGCACCTTTGATGGAAATTGTAAAAGAGTCATCGAGACTGATGTCCCCTGGTTGCTTAGAGAAGGAAGAACACCAATCATGACGATTAGTGTGTGAGAAGTTGTGCTACTATCTATAATCCAAGCATGAAACCTGAAAGAGATGAAAGTTGATGAAAGTCAAAGTGGGGCTATCAATGTAGATAAACAACTGATCAATAGTGGTTGAAGTAGATGTAGACACCTCAAAGCCATATCACCTCAGTTTTTGCAGTAGAACAAACAACACGATATTCTGCCTTTGAGGAGGATAATGCAATAGTGGGTTGCTTTTTACTACTCAAGGAAATAGCACCAGAACCACGTGTAAACCAATAACATGCAGTCGATTGGTGAGTGTTAATATCACCAACCTAGTGAGACTCAGAATAGCCAACTAACCGATCCCCCTTCCACCAATAGAAGATACCTCGATCAAGAAAATTATTCAAATAGTGCAGGATGCACTGGCAGGTGGGATTTGTGAGGGTCAGCTGAAAATGAACTCAAGACACAAACAAAAAAGTAAACATCCAATCTAGAATGAGTAATCCAAATCAAAGATTTGACAATCTACCTTTATAGAGCATGATCACATGGTGGTGAAGCAAATCTTAGCATTAGGGTCCATCGAAGAAGAGATGGAACCATGCACCTTGAAATGCTATAAAATCTCCTTTGCAATACTTGCGTTGAGAGAGAAAAATACCCTGAGGAGTCTACCAAACTTCAAAACCAAGGAAAAATGAAGAACTCAAGGTTGATCAACTCAAACTCATGGCTAAGATCAGCCACCATGACAAACAAAATCCGACTCTTACGACTTCCTATAAAGATCAAGCCATCCACATACACAATGATAATGCCAAATAAGACCATCTTTAACAAATAAGACCATCTTTAACAAAAATGTAAAGATTGGAACATGAATGTGATCACCAAAGACCAACCACCAATGACCAATCTTCAGAAAGAAGGTGTCAATGCACTAGTACCACACACGATGAGCCTACTTCAATCCATATAGATCTTTACAAAGTTGGTACACAATATGCGCAACAACAATATCAAGTGGTTGCTCAACATAGACCTCCTCTTGAAGGTCACCATTAAGAAGAGCAGATTTGACATCCATCTATAAAATAGGCCACCCACCCATGATGGGTAAGAAGAGCCAAAATAATCCTAATGGTAGTAATCGACACTGTAGGAATAAAAGCCTCATCAAAATCAACACTAACTCTCTAGGAGTAGCCCTTCACAACAAGATGTTCTTCGTGTTTGTCTAAAGTTCCATCCTCATAATACTTGTTCTTATAGACCCAACGAACTTTGATTACCTTGCATTGAGGTGGACGTGGTACAAGAACCCAAGTACTATTGTGCTTAATGGAATCAAGCTCTGTCTGCATAGTAATTAATAATCCAAGGTGGAGAAGAAAGTGTCGCCTCAGAGAGGAAGGCTCAGTAGAGGTGAAGGAAGAATGGTAGACATCAAGGCAAAATTCAGAAAGTGATTATCCTCAACAGCATGCTTTTAGACCGAGTAACACGATGAGAATGACTTTCACTAGATTTCGGAAATTGACGAAGGCCTGAATCTTTCATAGTCTCATATAACCAACGAGGAACCCTCTTGGTGAGGATCCTCCTCAATAACCTCTATATTTGAATCTAAAGAAGCCCCCTTTGAAACCAAAGGTGGTAGAGGAGCTGAGACAAGAGGCAGAGGAGCAGCCAAAGTAGAAGGCTGAGCTAAAGGAGAAGGACCCGGAGATGAAGTTGAAGGTAGAGGAAGAAGCTCACTCTTATAAGGTACATGAAGGACACTCATCAAAAATAACATCATGATTGATGGTGGCTAGTAAGTTGTAGGTTGCAGGATCCCAAAGTTCATAGGCCTTGGATATAGAATTATACCCAAGGAAAATGTGCGGCATGGATTTAGAATCCAACTTAGAGTGATGCTCTTTAGTTACATGCACATAAGCCTTGCAACCAAATATTGGGAGATAAGCACAAGAGGGTTTGATGCCCAATAATGCCTCATACGAGTTTTACCTATGGTACAACTGATGTAGGCAATCTATTCCAAATGTGAACTCCAATAGCTGATGCCTCAGCCTATAATTTCTTGGCCAAGCCACTATGCTCAAGTATAGTCCTCGACCCATCTCAATGACAGACTAATTCTTACATCCACAAAAAACCCATTCTAGGATGGAGGATAAGTTGTAGTAAACTAGCATCGCGAATGCAAAGATTCTTCAAATACTTGTCAAACTCATGTGAGAGAAACTCTCCCCCTTTATCAATACACAAAGATTTTGCCTTCTTGGAGTCCCGTTGTTTTTCCCACTTTGACTTTCCAATCATGAAATATGGATAAAGATTGATCCTTAGACTGAAGAAAGAAAGCCCAAGTATACTTGGAGTAGTCAGTCGTCAACAATAATCATCATATGTAAAGAGCCTTATTCAAAGATTTTGTAGACATAGGACAACACAAGTCTACATGAACAAGCTCGAGTGGTTTGGTAGATATGTGCGATGCCTCCTTAGGGAAAGGTAATCGATGTTGCTTGCCATGGAGAAATGGTTGTGCACACACCAACTGGGGGGTGCTGATGGATGATTAAGCATCAACCAAACCATGTTTATATGCCTATTGCAAATAAAAGAAGCTCAAGTGGCAAAAGCATGCATGCCATAACACAGAATCTGTAGACGTAGAATGCAAGGCCAAAGTAGAGGTGCATAAAATAGGAATAGTACGAGCACCTTTGATGGAAATTGTAAAAGAGTCATCGAGACTGATGTCCCCTGGTTGCTTAGAGAAGGAAGAACACCAATCATGACGATTAGTGTGTGAGAAGTTGTGCTACTATCTATAATCCAAGCATGAAACCTGAAAGAGATGAAAGTTGATGAAAGTCAAAGTGGGGCTATCAATGTAGATAAACAACTGATCAATAGTGGTTGAAGTAGATGTAGACACCTCAAAGCCATATCACCTCAGTTTTTGCAGTAGAACAAACAACACGATATTCTGCCTTTGAGGAGGATAATGCAATAGTGGGTTGCTTTTTACTACTCAAGGAAATAGCACCAGAACCACGTGTAAACCAATAACATGCAGTCGATTGGTGAGTGTTAATATCACCAACCTAGTGAGACTCAGAATAGCCAACTAACCGATCCCCCTTCCACCAATAGAAGATACCCCGATCAAGAAAATTATTCAAATAGTGCAGGATGCACTGGCAGGTGGGATTTGTGAGGGTCAGCTGAAAATGAACTCAAGACACAAACAAAAAAGTAAACATCCAATCTAGAATGAGTAATCCAAATCAAAGATTTGACAATCTACCTTTATAGAGCATGATCACATGGTGGTGAAGCAAATCTTAGCATTAGGGTCCATCGAAGAAGAGATGGAACCATGCACCTTGAAATGCTATAAAATCTCCTTTGCAATACTTGCGTTGAGAGAGAAAAATACCCTGAGGAGTCTACCAAACTTCAAAACCAAGGAAAAATGAAGAACTCAAGGTTGATCAACTCAAACTCATGGCTAAGATCAGCCACCATGACAAACAAAATCCGACTCTTACGACTTCCTATAAAGATCAAGCCATCCACATACACAATGATAATGCCAAATAAGACCATCTTTAACAAATAAGACCATCTTTAACAAAAATGTAAAGATTGGAACATGAATGTGATCACCAAAGACCAACCACCAATGACCAATCTTCAGAAAGAAGGTGTCAATGCACTAGTACCACACACGATGAGCCTACTTCAATCCATATAGATCTTTACAAAGTTGGTACACAATATGCGCAACAACAATATCAAGTGGTTGCTCAACATAGACCTCCTCTTGAAGGTCACCATTAAGAAGAGCAGATTTGACATCCATCTATAAAATAGGCCACCCACCCATGATGGGTAAGAAGAGCCAAAATAATCCTAATGGTAGTAATCGACACTGTAGGAATAAAAGCCTCATCAAAATCAACACTAACTCTCTAGGAGTAGCCCTTCACAACAAGATGTTCTTCGTGTTTGTCTAAAGTTCCATCCTCATAATACTTGTTCTTATAGACCCAACGAACTTTGATTACCTTGCATTGAGGTGGACGTGGTACAAGAACCCAAGTACTATTGTGCTTAATGGAATCAAGCTTTGTCTGCATAGTAATTAATAATCCAAGGTGGAGAAGAAAGTGTCGCCTCAGAGAGGAAGGCTCAGTAGAGGTGAAGGAAGAATGGTAGACATCAAGGCAAAATTCAGAAAGTGATTATCCTCAACAGCATGCTTTTAGACCGAGTAACACGATGAGAATGACTTTCACTAGATTTCGGAAATTGACGAAGGCCTGAATCTTTCATAGTCTCATATAACCAACGAGGAACCCTCTTGGTGAGGATCCTCCTCAATAACCTCTATATTTGAATCTAAAGAAGCCCCCTTTGAAACCAAAGGTGGTAGAGGAGCTGAGACAAGAGGCAGAGGAGCAGCCAAAGTAGAAGGCTGAGCTAAAGGAGAAGGACCCGGAGATGAAGTTGAAGGTAGAGGAAGAAGCTCACTCTTATAAGGTACATGAAGGACACTCATCAAAAATAACATCATGATTGATGGTGGCTAGTAAGTTGTAGGTTGCAGGATCCCAAAGTTCATAGGCCTTGGATATAGAATTATACCCAAGGAAAATGTGCGGCATGGATTTAGAATCCAACTTAGAGTGATGCTCTTTAGTTACATGCACATAAGCCTTGCAACCAAATATTGGGAGATAAGCACAAGAGGGTTTGATGCCCAATAATGCCTCATACGAGTTTTACCTATGGTACAACTGATGTAGGCAATCTATTCCAAATGTGAACTCCAATAGCTGATGCCTCAGCCTATAATTTCTTGGCCAAGCCACTATGCTCAAGTATAGTCCTCGACCCATCTCAATGACAGACTAATTCTTACATCCACAAAAAACCCATTCTAGGATGGAGGATAAGTTGTAGTAAACTAGCATCGCGAATGCAAAGATTCTTCAAATACTTGTCAAACTCATGTGAGAGAAACTCTCCCCCTTTATCAATACACAAAGATTTTGCCTTCTTGGAGTCCCATTGTTTTTCCCACTTTGACTTTCCAATCATGAAATATGGATAAAGATTGATCCTTAGACTGAAGAAAGAAAGCCCAAGTATACTTGGAGTAGTTAGTCGTCAACAATAATCATCATATGTAAAGAGCCTTATTCAAAGATTTTGTAGACATAGGACAACACAAGTCTACATGAACAAGCTCGAGTGGTTTGGTAGATATGTGCGATGCCTCCTTAGGGAAAGGTAATCGATGTTGCGTGCCATGGAGAAATGGTTGTGCACACACCAACTGGGGGGTGCTGATGGATGATTAAGCATCAACCAAACCATGTTTATATGCCTATTGCAAATAAAAGAAGCTCAAGTGGCAAAAGCATGCATGCCATAACACAGAATCTGTAGACGTAGAATGCAAGGCCAAAGTAGAGGTGCATAAAATAGGAATAGTACGAGCACCTTTGATGGAAATTGTAAAAGAGTCATCGAGACTGATGTCCCCTGGTTGCTTAGAGAAGGAAGAACACCAATCATGACGATTAGTGTGTGAGAAGTTGTGCTACTATCTATAATCCAAGCATGAAACCTGAAAGAGATGAAAGTTGATGAAAGTCAAAGTGGGGCTATCAATGTAGATAAACAACTGATCAATAGTGGTTGAAGTAGATGTAGACACCTCAAAGCCATATCACCTCAGTTTTTGCAGTAGAACAAACAACACGATATTCTGCCTTTGAGGAGGATAATGCAATAGTGGGTTGCTTTTTACTACTCAAGGAAATAGCACCAGAACCACGTGTAAACCAATAACATGCAGTCGATTGGTGAGTGTTAATATCACCAACCTAGTGAGACTCAGAATAGCCAACTAACCGATCCCCCTTCCACCAATAGAAGATACCCCGATCAAGAAAATTATTCAAATAGTGCAGGATGCACTGGCAGGTGGGATTTGTGAGGGTCAGCTGAAAATGAACTCAAGACACAAACAAAAAAGTAAACATCCAATCTAGAATGAGTAATCCAAATCAAAGATTTGACAATCTACCTTTATAGAGCATGATCACATGGTGGTGAAGCAAATCTTAGCATTAGGGTCCATCGAAGAAGAGATGGAACCATGCACCTTGAAATGCTATAAAATCTCCTTTGCAATACTTGCGTTGAGAGAGAAAAATACCCTGAGGAGTCTACCAAACTTCAAAACCAAGGAAAAATGAAGAACTCAAGGTTGATCAACTCAAACTCATGGCTAAGATCAGCCACCATGACAAACAAAATCCGACTCTTACGACTTCCTTTAAAGATCAAGCCATCCACATACACAATGATAATGCCAAATAAGACCATCTTTAACAAATAAGACCATCTTTAACAAAAATGTAAAGATTGGAACATGAATGTGATCACCAAAGACCAACCACCAATGACCAATCTTCAGAAAGAAGGTGTCAATGCACTAGTACCACACACGATGAGCCTACTTCAATCCATATAGATCTTTACAAAGTTGGTACACAATATGCGCAACAACAATATCAAGTGGTTGCTCAACATAGACCTCCTCTTGAAGGTCACCATTAAGAAGAGCAGATTTGACATCCATCTATAAAATAGGCCACCCACCCATGATGGGTAAGAAGAGCCAAAATAATCCTAATGGTAGTAATCGACACTGTAGGAATAAAAGCCTCATCAAAATCAACACTAACTCTCTAGGAGTAGCCCTTCACAACAAGATGTTCTTCGTGTTTGTCTAAAGTTCCATCCTCATAATACTTGTTCTTATAGACCCAACGAACTTTGATTACCTTGCATTGAGGTGGACGTGGTACAAGAACCCAAGTACTATTGTGCTTAATGGAATCAAGCTCTGTCTGCATAGTAATTAATAATCCAAGGTGGAGAAGAAAGTGTCGCCTCAGAGAGGAAGGCTCAGTAGAGGTGAAGGAAGAATGGTAGACATCAAGGCAAAATTCAGAAAGTGATTATCCTCAACAGCATGCTTTTAGACCGAGTAACACGATGAGAATGACTTTCACTAGATTTCGGAAATTGACGAAGGCCTGAATCTTTCATAGTCTCATATAACCAACGAGGAACCCTCTTGGTGAGGATCCTCCTCAATAACCTCTATATTTGAATCTAAAGAAGCCCCCTTTGAAACCAAAGGTGGTAGAGGAGCTGAGACAAGAGGCAGAGGAGCAGCCAAAGTAGAAGGCTGAGCTAAAGGAGAAGGACCCGGAGATGAAGTTGAAGGTAGAGGAAGAAGCTCACTCTTATAAGGTACATGAAAGACACTCATCAAAAATAACATCATGATTGATGGTGGCTAGTAAGTTGTAGGTTGCAGGATCCCAAAGTTCATAGGCCTTGGATATAGAATTATACCCAAGGAAAATGTGCGGCATGGATTTAGAATCCAACTTAGAGTGATGCTCTTTAGTTACATGCACATAAGCCTTGCAACCAAATATTGGGAGATAAGCACAAGAGGGTTTGATGCCCAATAATGCCTCATACGAGTTTTACCTATGGTACAACTGATGTAGGCAATCTATTCCAAATGTGAACTCCAATAGCTGATGCCTCAGCCTATAATTTCTTGGCCAAGCCACTATGCTCAAGTATAGTCCTCGACCCATCTCAATGACAGACTAATTCTTACATCCACAAAAAACCCATTCTAGGATGGAGGATAAGTTGTAGTAAACTAGCATCGCGAATGCAAAGATTCTTCAAATACTTGTCAAACTCATGTGAGAGAAACTCTCCCCCTTTATCAATACACAAAGATTTTGCCTTCTTGGAGTCCCATTGTTTTTCCCACTTTGACTTTCCAATCATGAAATATGGATAAAGATTGATCCTTAGACTGAAGAAAGAAAGCCCAAGTATACTTGGAGTAGTCAGTCGTCAACAATAATCATCATATGTAAAGAGCCTTATTCAAAGATTTTGTAGACATAGGACAACACAAGTCTACATGAACAAGCTCGAGTGGTTTGGTAGATATGTGCGATGCCTCCTTAGGGAAAGGTAATCGATGTTGCTTGCCATGGAGAAATGGTTGTGCACACACCAACTGGGGGGTGCTGATGGATGATTAAGCATCAACCAAACCATGTTTATATGCCTATTGCAAATAAAAGAAGCTCAAGTGGCAAAAGCATGCATGCCATAACACAGAATCTGTAGACGTAGAATGCAAGGCCAAAGTAGAGGTGCATAAAATAGGAATAGTACGAGCACCTTTGATGGAAATTGTAAAAGAGTCATCGAGACTGATGTCCCCTGGTTGCTTAGAGAAGGAAGAACACCAATCATGACGATTAGTGTGTGAGAAGTTGTGCTACTATCTATAATCCAAGCATGAAACCTGAAAGAGATGAAAGTTGATGAAAGTCAAAGTGGGGCTATCAATGTAGATAAACAACTGATCAATAGTGGTTGAAGTAGATGTAGACACCTCAAAGCCATATCACCTCAGTTTTTGCAGTAGAACAAACAACACGATATTCTGCCTTTGAGGAGGATAATGCAATAGTGGGTTGCTTTTTACTACTCAAGGAAATAGCACCAGAACCACGTGTAAACCAATAACATGCAGTCGATTGGTGAGTGTTAATATCACCAACCTAGTGAGACTCAGAATAGCCAACTAACCGATCCCCCTTCCACCAATAGAAGATACCCCGATCAAGAAAATTATTCAAATAGTGCAGGATGCACTGGCAGGTGGGATTTGTGAGGGTCAGCTGAAAATGAACTCAAGACACAAACAAAAAAGTAAACATCCAATCTAGAATGAGTAATCCAAATCAAAGATTTGACAATCTACCTTTATAGAGCATGATCACATGGTGGTGAAGCAAATCTTAGCATTAGGGTCCATCGAAGAAGAGATGGAACCATGCACCTTGAAATGCTATAAAATCTCCTTTGCAATACTTGCGTTGAGAGAGAAAAATACCCTGAGGAGTCTACCAAACTTCAAAACCAAGGAAAAATGAAGAACTCAAGGTTGATCAACTCAAACTCATGGCTAAGATCAGCCACCATGACAAACAAAATCCGACTCTTACGACTTCCTATAAAGATCAAGCCATCCACATACACAATGATAATGCCAAATAAGACCATCTTTAACAAATAAGACCATCTTTAACAAAAATGTAAAGATTGGAACATGAATGTGATCACCAAAGACCAACCACCAATGACCAATCTTCAGAAAGAAGGTGTCAATGCACTAGTACCACACACGATGAGCCTACTTCAATCCATATAGATCTTTACAAAGTTGGTACACAATATGCGCAACAACAATATCAAGTGGTTGCTCAACATAGACCTCCTCTTGAAGGTCACCATTAAGAAGAGCAGATTTGACATCCATCTATAAAATAGGCCACCCACCCATGATGGGTAAGAAGAGCCAAAATAATCCTAATGGTAGTAATCGACACTGTAGGAATAAAAGCCTCATCAAAATCAACACTAACTCTCTAGGAGTAGCCCTTCACAACAAGATGTTCTTCGTGTTTGTCTAAAGTTCCATCCTCATAATACTTGTTCTTATAGACCCAACGAACTTTGATTACCTTGCATTGAGGTGGACGTGGTACAAGAACCCAAGTACTATTGTGCTTAATGGAATCAAGCTCTGTCTGCATAGTAATTAATAATCCAAGGTGGAGAAGAAAGTGTCTCCTCAGAGAGGAAGGCTCAGTAGAGGTGAAGGAAGAATGGTAGACATCAAGGCAAAATTCAGAAAGTGATTATCCTCAACAGCATGCTTTTAGACCGAGTAACACGATGAGAATGACTTTCACTAGATTTCGGAAATTGACGAAGGCCTGAATCTTTCATAGTCTCATATAACCAACGAGGAACCCTCTTGGTGAGGATCCTCCTCAATAACCTCTATATTTGAATCTAAAGAAGCCCCCTTTGAAACCAAAGGTGGTAGAGGAGCTGAGACAAGAGGCAGAGGAGCAGCCAAAGTAGAAGGCTGAGCTAAAGGAGAAGGACCCGGAGATGAAGTTGAAGGTAGAGGAAGAAGCTCACTCTTATAAGGTACATGAAGGACACTCATCAAAAATAACATCATGATTGATGGTGGCTAGTAAGTTGTAGGTTGCAGGATCCCAAAGTTCATAGGCCTTGGATATAGAATTATACCCAAGGAAAATGTGCGGCATGGATTTAGAATCCAACTTAGAGTGATGCTCTTTAGTTACATGCACATAAGCCTTGCAACCAAATATTGGGAGATAAGCACAAGAGGGTTTGATGCCCAATAATGCCTCATACGAGTTTTACCTATGGTACAACTGATGTAGGCAATCTATTCCAAATGTGAACTCCAATAGCTGATGCCTCAGCCTATAATTTCTTGGCCAAGCCACTATGCTCAAGTATAGTCCTCGACCCATCTCAATGACAGACTAATTCTTACATCCACAAAAAACCCATTCTAGGATGGAGGATAAGTTGTAGTAAACTAGCATCGCGAATGCAAAGATTCTTCAAATACTTGTCAAACTCATGTGAGAGAAACTCTCCCCCTTTATCAATACACAAAGATTTTGCCTTCTTGGAGTCCCATTGTTTTTCCCACTTTGACTTTCCAATCATGAAATATGGATAAAGATTGATCCTTAGACTGAAGAAAGAAAGCCCAAGTATACTTGGAGTAGTCAGTCGTCAACAATAATCATCATATGTAAAGAGCCTTATTCAAAGATTTTGTAGACATAGGACAACACAAGTCTACATGAACAAGCTCGAGTGGTTTGGTAGATATGTGCGATGCCTCCTTAGGGAAAGGTAATCGATGTTGCTTGCCATGGAGAAATGGTTGTGCACACACCAACTGGGGGGTGCTGATGGATGATTAAGCATCAACCAAACCATGTTTATATGCCTATTGCAAATAAAAGAAGCTCAAGTGGCAAAAGCATGCATGCCATAACACAGAATCTGTAGACGTAGAATGCAAGGCCAAAGTAGAGGTGCATAAAATAGGAATAGTACGAGCACCTTTGATGGAAATTGTAAAAGAGTCATCGAGACTGATGTCCCCTGGTTGCTTAGAGAAGGAAGAACACCAATCATGACGATTAGTGTGTGAGAAGTTGTGCTACTATCTATAATCCAAGCATGAAACCTGAAAGAGATGAAAGTTGATGAAAGTCAAAGTGGGGCTATCAATGTAGATAAACAACTGATCAATAGTGGTTGAAGTAGATGTAGACACCTCAAAGCCATATCACCTCAGTTTTTGCAGTAGAACAAACAACACGATATTCTGCCTTTGAGGAGGATAATGCAATAGTGGGTTGCTTTTTACTACTCAAGGAAATAGCACCAGAACCACGTGTAAACCAATAACATGCAGTCGATTGGTGAGTGTTAATATCACCAACCTAGTGAGACTCAGAATAGCCAACTAACCGATCCCCCTTCCACCAATAGAAGATACCCCGATCAAGAAAATTATTCAAATAGTGCAGGATGCACTGGCAGGTGGGATTTGTGAGGGTCAGCTGAAAATGAACTCAAGACACAAACAAAAAAGTAAACATCCAATCTAGAATGAGTAATCCAAATCAAAGATTTGACAATCTACCTTTATAGAGCATGATCACATGGTGGTGAAGCAAATCTTAGCATTAGGGTCCATCGAAGAAGAGATGGAACCATGCACCTTGAAATGCTATAAAATCTCCTTTGCAATACTTGCGTTGAGAGAGAAAAATACCCTGAGGAGTCTACCAAACTTCAAAACCAAGGAAAAATGAAGAACTCAAGGTTGATCAACTCAAACTCATGGCTAAGATCAGCCACCATGACAAACAAAATCCGACTCTTACGACTTCCTATAAAGATCAAGCCATCCACATACACAATGATAATGCCAAATAAGACCATCTTTAACAAATAAGACCATCTTTAACAAAAATGTAAAGATTGGAACATGAATGTGATCACCAAAGACCAACCACCAATGACCAATCTTCAGAAAGAAGGTGTCAATGCACTAGTACCACACACGATGAGCCTACTTCAATCCATATAGATCTTTACAAAGTTGGTACACAATATGCGCAACAACAATATCAAGTGGTTGCTCAACATAGACCTCCTCTTGAAGGTCACCATTAAGAAGAGCAGATTTGACATCCATCTATAAAATAGGCCACCCACCCATGATGGGTAAGAAGAGCCAAAATAATCCTAATGGTAGTAATCGACACTGTAGGAATAAAAGCCTCATCAAAATCAACACTAACTCTCTAGGAGTAGCCCTTCACAACAAGATGTTCTTCGTGTTTGTCTAAAGTTCCATCCTCATAATACTTGTTCTTATAGACCCAACGAACTTTGATTACCTTGCATTGAGGTGGACGTGGTACAAGAACCCAAGTACTATTGTGCTTAATGGAATCAAGCTCTGTCTGCATAGTAATTAATAATCCAAGGTGGAGAAGAAAGTGTCTCCTCAGAGAGGAAGGCTCAGTAGAGGTGAAGGAAGAATGGTAGACATCAAGGCAAAATTCAGAAAGTGATTATCCTCAACAGCATGCTTTTAGACCGAGTAACACGATGAGAATGACTTTCACTAGATTTCGGAAATTGACGAAGGCCTGAATCTTTCATAGTCTCATATAACCAACGAGGAACCCTCTTGGTGAGGATCCTCCTCAATAACCTCTATATTTGAATCTAAAGAAGCCCCCTTTGAAACCAAAGGTGGTAGAGGAGCTGAGACAAGAGGCAGAGGAGCAGCCAAAGTAGAAGGCTGAGCTAAAGGAGAAGGACCCGGAGATGAAGTTGAAGGTAGAGGAAGAAGCTCACTCTTATAAGGTACATGAAGGACACTCATCAAAAATAACATCATGATTGATGGTGGCTAGTAAGTTGTAGGTTGCAGGATCCCAAAGTTCATAGGCCTTGGATATAGAATTATACCCAAGGAAAATGTGCGGCATGGATTTAGAATCCAACTTAGAGTGATGCTCTTTAGTTACATGCACATAAGCCTTGCAACCAAATATTGGGAGATAAGCACAAGAGGGTTTGATGCCCAATAATGCCTCATACGAGTTTTACCTATGGTACAACTGATGTAGGCAATCTATTCCAAATGTGAACTCCAATAGCTGATGCCTCAGCCTATAATTTCTTGGCCAAGCCACTATGCTCAAGTATAGTCCTCGACCCATCTCAATGACAGACTAATTCTTACATCCACAAAAAACCCATTCTAGGATGGAGGATAAGTTGTAGTAAACTAGCATCGCGAATGCAAAGATTCTTCAAATACTTGTCAAACTCATGTGAGAGAAACTCTCCCCCTTTATCAATACACAAAGATTTTGCCTTCTTGGAGTCCCATTGTTTTTCCCACTTTGACTTTCCAATCATGAAATATGGATAAAGATTGATCCTTAGACTGAAGAAAGAAAGCCCAAGTATACTTGGAGTAGTCAGTCGTCAACAATAATCATCATATGTAAAGAGCCTTATTCAAAGATTTTGTAGACATAGGACAACACAAGTCTACATGAACAAGCTCGAGTGGTTTGGTAGATATGTGCGATGCCTCCTTAGGGAAAGGTAATCGATGTTGCTTGCCATGGAGAAATGGTTGTGCACACACCAACTGGGGGGTGCTGATGGATGATTAAGCATCAACCAAACCATGTTTATATGCCTATTGCAAATAAAAGAAGCTCAAGTGGCAAAAGCATGCATGCCATAACACAGAATCTGTAGACGTAGAATGCAAGGCCAAAGTAGAGGTGCATAAAATAGGAATAGTACGAGCACCTTTGATGGAAATTGTAAAAGAGTCATCGAGACTGATGTCCCCTGGTTGCTTAGAGAAGGAAGAACACCAATCATGACGATTAGTGTGTGAGAAGTTGTGCTACTATCTATAATCCAAGCATGAAACCTGAAAGAGATGAAAGTTGATGAAAGTCAAAGTGGGGCTATCAATGTAGATAAACAACTGATCAATAGTGGTTGAAGTAGATGTAGACACCTCAAAGCCATATCACCTCAGTTTTTGCAGTAGAACAAACAACACGATATTCTGCCTTTGAGGAGGATAATGCAATAGTGGGTTGCTTTTTACTACTCAAGGAAATAGCACCAGAACCACGTGTAAACCAATAACATGCAGTCGATTGGTGAGTGTTAATATCACCAACCTAGTGAGACTCAGAATAGCCAACTAACCGATCCCCCTTCCACCAATAGAAGATACCCCGATCAAGAAAATTATTCAAATAGTGCAGGATGCACTGGCAGGTGGGATTTGTGAGGGTCAGCTGAAAATGAACTCAAGACACAAACAAAAAAGTAAACATCCAATCTAGAATGAGTAATCCAAATCAAAGATTTGACAATCTACCTTTATAGAGCATGATCACATGGTGGTGAAGCAAATCTTAGCATTAGGGTCCATCGAAGAAGAGATGGAACCATGCACCTTGAAATGCTATAAAATCTCCTTTGCAATACTTGCGTTGAGAGAGAAAAATACCCTGAGGAGTCTACCAAACTTCAAAACCAAGGAAAAATGAAGAACTCAAGGTTGATCAACTCAAACTCATGGCTAAGATCAGCCACCATGACAAACAAAATCCGACTCTTACGACTTCCTATAAAGATCAAGCCATCCACATACACAATGATAATGCCAAATAAGACCATCTTTAACAAATAAGACCATCTTTAACAAAAATGTAAAGATTGGAACATGAATGTGATCACCAAAGACCAACCACCAATGACCAATCTTCAGAAAGAAGGTGTCAATGCACTAGTACCACACACGATGAGCCTACTTCAATCCATATAGATCTTTACAAAGTTGGTACACAATATGCGCAACAACAATATCAAGTGGTTGCTCAACATAGACCTCCTCTTGAAGGTCACCATTAAGAAGAGCAGATTTGACATCCATCTATAAAATAGGCCACCCACCCATGATGGGTAAGAAGAGCCAAAATAATCCTAATGGTAGTAATCGACACTGTAGGAATAAAAGCCTCATCAAAATCAACACTAACTCTCTAGGAGTAGCCCTTCACAACAAGATGTTCTTCGTGTTTGTCTAAAGTTCCATCCTCATAATACTTGTTCTTATAGACCCAACGAACTTTGATTACCTTGCATTGAGGTGGACGTGGTACAAGAACCCAAGTACTATTGTGCTTAATGGAATCAAGCTCTGTCTGCATAGTAATTAATAATCCAAGGTGGAGAAGAAAGTGTCTCCTCAGAGAGGAAGGCTCAGTAGAGGTGAAGGAAGAATGGTAGACATCAAGGCAAAATTCAGAAAGTGATTATCCTCAACAGCATGCTTTTAGACCGAGTAACACGATGAGAATGACTTTCACTAGATTTCGGAAATTGACGAAGGCCTGAATCTTTCATAGTCTCATATAACCAACGAGGAACCCTCTTGGTGAGGATCCTCCTCAATAACCTCTATATTTGAATCTAAAGAAGCCCCCTTTGAAACCAAAGGTGGTAGAGGAGCTGAGACAAGAGGCAGAGGAGCAGCCAAAGTAGAAGGCTGAGCTAAAGGAGAAGGACCCGGAGATGAAGTTGAAGGTAGAGGAAGAAGCTCACTCTTATAAGGTACATGAAGGACACTCATCAAAAATAACATCATGATTGATGGTGGCTAGTAAGTTGTAGGTTGCAGGATCCCAAAGTTCATAGGCCTTGGATATAGAATTATACCCAAGGAAAATGTGCGGCATGGATTTAGAATCCAACTTAGAGTGATGCTCTTTAGTTACATGCACATAAGCCTTGCAACCAAATATTGGGAGATAAGCACAAGAGGGTTTGATGCCCAATAATGCCTCATACGAGTTTTACCTATGGTACAACTGATGTAGGCAATCTATTCCAAATGTGAACTCCAATAGCTGATGCCTCAGCCTATAATTTCTTGGCCAAGCCACTATGCTCAAGTATAGTCCTCGACCCATCTCAATGACAGACTAATTCTTACATCCACAAAAAACCCATTCTAGGATGGAGGATAAGTTGTAGTAAACTAGCATCGCGAATGCAAAGATTCTTCAAATACTTGTCAAACTCATGTGAGAGAAACTCTCCCCCTTTATCAATACACAAAGATTTTGCCTTCTTGGAGTCCCATTGTTTTTCCCACTTTGACTTTCCAATCATGAAATATGGATAAAGATTGATCCTTAGACTGAAGAAAGAAAGCCCAAGTATACTTGGAGTAGTCAGTCGTCAACAATAATCATCATATGTAAAGAGCCTTATTCAAAGATTTTGTAGACATAGGACAACACAAGTCTACATGAACAAGCTCGAGTGGTTTGGTAGATATGTGCGATGCCTCCTTAGGGAAAGGTAATCGATGTTGCTTGCCATGGAGAAATGGTTGTGCACACACCAACTGGGGGGTGCTGATGGATGATTAAGCATCAACCAAACCATGTTTATATGCCTATTGCAAATAAAAGAAGCTCAAGTGGCAAAAGCATGCATGCCATAACACAGAATCTGTAGACGTAGAATGCAAGGCCAAAGTAGAGGTGCATAAAATAGGAATAGTACGAGCACCTTTGATGGAAATTGTAAAAGAGTCATCGAGACTGATGTCCCCTGGTTGCTTAGAGAAGGAAGAACACCAATCATGACGATTAGTGTGTGAGAAGTTGTGCTACTATCTATAATCCAAGCATGAAACCTGAAAGAGATGAAAGTTGATGAAAGTCAAAGTGGGGCTATCAATGTAGATAAACAACTGATCAATAGTGGTTGAAGTAGATGTAGACACCTCAAAGCCATATCACCTCAGTTTTTGCAGTAGAACAAACAACACGATATTCTGCCTTTGAGGAGGATAATGCAATAGTGGGTTGCTTTTTACTACTCAAGGAAATAGCACCAGAACCACGTGTAAACCAATAACATGCAGTCGATTGGTGAGTGTTAATATCACCAACCTAGTGAGACTCAGAATAGCCAACTAACCGATCCCCCTTCCACCAATAGAAGATACCCCGATCAAGAAAATTATTCAAATAGTGCAGGATGCACTGGCAGGTGGGATTTGTGAGGGTCAGCTGAAAATGAACTCAAGACACAAACAAAAAAGTAAACATCCAATCTAGAATGAGTAATCCAAATCAAAGATTTGACAATCTACCTTTATAGAGCATGATCACATGGTGGTGAAGCAAATCTTAGCATTAGGGTCCATCGAAGAAGAGATGGAACCATGCACCTTGAAATGCTATAAAATCTCCTTTGCAATACTTGCGTTGAGAGAGAAAAATACCCTGAGGAGTCTACCAAACTTCAAAACCAAGGAAAAATGAAGAACTCAAGGTTGATCAACTCAAACTCATGGCTAAGATCAGCCACCATGACAAACAAAATCCGACTCTTACGACTTCCTATAAAGATCAAGCCATCCACATACACAATGATAATGCCAAATAAGACCATCTTTAACAAATAAGACCATCTTTAACAAAAATGTAAAGATTGGAACATGAATGTGATCACCAAAGACCAACCACCAATGACCAATCTTCAGAAAGAAGGTGTCAATGCACTAGTACCACACACGATGAGCCTACTTCAATCCATATAGATCTTTACAAAGTTGGTACACAATATGCGCAACAACAATATCAAGTGGTTGCTCAACATAGACCTCCTCTTGAAGGTCACCATTAAGAAGAGCAGATTTGACATCCATCTATAAAATAGGCCACCCACCCATGATGGGTAAGAAGAGCCAAAATAATCCTAATGGTAGTAATCGACACTGTAGGAATAAAAGCCTCATCAAAATCAACACTAACTCTCTAGGAGTAGCCCTTCACAACAAGATGTTCTTCGTGTTTGTCTAAAGTTCCATCCTCATAATACTTGTTCTTATAGACCCAACGAACTTTGATTACCTTGCATTGAGGTGGACGTGGTACAAGAACCCAAGTACTATTGTGCTTAATGGAATCAAGCTCTGTCTGCATAGTAATTAATAATCCAAGGTGGAGAAGAAAGTGTCTCCTCAGAGAGGAAGGCTCAGTAGAGGTGAAGGAAGAATGGTAGACATCAAGGCAAAATTCAGAAAGTGATTATCCTCAACAGCATGCTTTTAGACCGAGTAACACGATGAGAATGACTTTCACTAGATTTCGGAAATTGACGAAGGCCTGAATCTTTCATAGTCTCATATAACCAACGAGGAACCCTCTTGGTGAGGATCCTCCTCAATAACCTCTATATTTGAATCTAAAGAAGCCCCCTTTGAAACCAAAGGTGGTAGAGGAGCTGAGACAAGAGGCAGAGGAGCAGCCAAAGTAGAAGGCTGAGCTAAAGGAGAAGGACCCGGAGATGAAGTTGAAGGTAGAGGAAGAAGCTCACTCTTATAAGGTACATGAAGGACACTCATCAAAAATAACATCATGATTGATGGTGGCTAGTAAGTTGTAGGTTGCAGGATCCCAAAGTTCATAGGCCTTGGATATAGAATTATACCCAAGGAAAATGTGCGGCATGGATTTAGAATCCAACTTAGAGTGATGCTCTTTAGTTACATGCACATAAGCCTTGCAACCAAATATTGGGAGATAAGCACAAGAGGGTTTGATGCCCAATAATGCCTCATACGAGTTTTACCTATGGTACAACTGATGTAGGCAATCTATTCCAAATGTGAACTCCAATAGCTGATGCCTCAGCCTATAATTTCTTGGCCAAGCCACTATGCTCAAGTATAGTCCTCGACCCATCTCAATGACAGACTAATTCTTACATCCACAAAAAACCCATTCTAGGATGGAGGATAAGTTGTAGTAAACTAGCATCGCGAATGCAAAGATTCTTCAAATACTTGTCAAACTCATGTGAGAGAAACTCTCCCCCTTTATCAATACACAAAGATTTTGCCTTCTTGGAGTCCCATTGTTTTTCCCACTTTGACTTTCCAATCATGAAATATGGATAAAGATTGATCCTTAGACTGAAGAAAGAAAGCCCAAGTATACTTGGAGTAGTCAGTCGTCAACAATAATCATCATATGTAAAGAGCCTTATTCAAAGATTTTGTAGACATAGGACAACACAAGTCTACATGAACAAGCTCGAGTGGTTTGGTAGATATGTGCGATGCCTCCTTCGGGAAAGGTAATCGATGTTGCTTGCCATGGAGAAATGGTTGTGCACACACCAACTGGGGTGCTGATGGATGATTAAGCATCAACCAAACCATGTTTATATGCCTATTGCAAATAAAAGAAGCTCAAGTGGCAAAAGCATGCATGCCATAACACAGAATCTGTAGACGTAGAATGCAAGGCCAAAGTAGAGGTGCATAAAATAGGAATAGTACGAGCACCTTTGATGGAAATTGTAAAAGAGTCATCGAGACTGATGTCCCCTGGTTGCTTAGAGAAGGAAGAACACCAATCATGACGATTAGTGTGTGAGAAGTTGTGCTACTATCTATAATCCAAGCATGAAACCTGAAAGAGATGAAAGTTGATGAAAGTCAAAGTGGGGCTATCAATGTAGATAAACAACTGATCAATAGTGGTTGAAGTAGATGTAGACACCTCAAAGCCATATCACCTCAGTTTTTGCAGTAGAACAAACAACACGATATTCTGCCTTTGAGGAGGATAATGCAATAGTGGGTTGCTTTTTACTACTCAAGGAAATAGCACCAGAACCACGTGTAAACCAATAACATGCAGTCGATTGGTGAGTGTTAATATCACCAACCTAGTGAGACTCAGAATAGCCAACTAACCGATCCCCCTTCCACCAATAGAAGATACCCCGATCAAGAAAATTATTCAAATAGTGCAGGATGCACTGGCAGGTGGGATTTGTGAGGGTCAGCTGAAA
Source organism: Cibotium barometz (assembly GCF_041138505.1). Lineage (NCBI taxonomy): Eukaryota > Viridiplantae > Streptophyta > Polypodiopsida > Cyatheales > Cibotiaceae > Cibotium > Cibotium barometz. The sequence continues at coordinate 18,788,697 of NC_141071.1, read as the reverse complement.
ATGAACTCAAGACACAAACAAAAAAGTAAACATCCAATCTAGAATGAGTAATCCAAATCAAAGATTTGACAATCTACCTTTATAGAGCATGATCACATGGTGGTGAAGCAAATCTTAGCATTAGGGTCCATCGAAGAAGAGATGGAACCATGCACCTTGAAATGCTATAAAATCTCCTTTGCAATACTTGCGTTGAGAGAGAAAAATACCCTGAGGAGTCTACCAAACTTCAAAACCAAGGAAAAATGAAGAACTCAAGGTTGATCAACTCAAACTCATGGCTAAGATCAGCCACCATGACAAACAAAATCCGACTCTTACGACTTCCTATAAAGATCAAGCCATCCACATACACAATGATAATGCCAAATAAGACCATCTTTAACAAATAAGACCATCTTTAACAAAAATGTAAAGATTGGAACATGAATGTGATCACCAAAGACCAACCACCAATGACCAATCTTCAGAAAGAAGGTGTCAATGCACTAGTACCACACATGATGAGCCTACTTCAATCCATATAGATCTTTACAAAGTTGGTACACAATATGCGCAACAACAATGTCAAGTGGTTGCTCAACATAGACCTCCTCTTGAAGGTCACCATTAAGAAGAGCAGATTTGACATCCATCTATAAAATAGGCCACCCACCCATGATGGGTAAGAAGAGCCAAAATAATCCTAATGGTAGTAATCGACACTGTAGGAATAAAAGCCTCATCAAAATCAACACTAACTCTCTAGGAGTAGCCCTTCACAACAAGATGTTCTTCGTGTTTGTCTAAAGTTCCATCCTCATAATACTTGTTCTTATAGACCCAACGAACTTTGATTACCTTGCATTGAGGTGGACGTGGTACAAGAACCCAAGTACTATTGTGCTTAATGGAATCAAGCTCTGTCTGCATAGTAATTAATAATCCAAGGTGGAGAAGAAAGTGTCTCCTCAGAGAGGAAGGCTCAGTAGAGGTGAAGGAAGAATGGTAGACATCAAGGCAAAATTCAGAAAGTGATTATCCTCAACAGCATGCTTTTAGACCGAGTAACACGATGAGAATGACTTTCACTAGATTTCGGAAATTGACGAAGGCCTGAATCTTTCATAGTCTCATATAACCAACGAGGAACCCTCTTGGTGAGGATCCTCCTCAATAACCTCTATATTTGAATCTAAAGAAGCCCCCTTTGAAACCAAAGGTGGTAGAGGAGCTGAGACAAGAGGCAGAGGAGCAGCCAAAGTAGAAGGCTGAGCTAAAGGAGAAGGACCCGGAGATGAAGTTGAAGGTAGAGGAAGAAGCTCACTCTTATAAGGTACATGAAGGACACTCATCAAAAATAACATCATGATTGATGGTGGCTAGTAAGTTGTAGGTTGCAGGATCCCAAAGTTCATAGGCCTTGGATATAGAATTATACCCAAGGAAAATGTGCGGCATGGATTTAGAATCCAACTTAGAGTGATGCTCTTTAGTTACATGCACATAAGCCTTGCAACCAAATATTGGGAGATAAGCACAAGAGGGTTTGATGCCCAATAATGCCTCATACGAGTTTTACCTATGGTACAACTGATGTAGGCAATCTATTCCAAATGTGAACTCCAATAGCTGATGCCTCAGCCTATAATTTCTTGGCCAAGCCACTATGCTCAAGTATAGTCCTCGACCCATCTCAATGACAGACTAATTCTTACATCCACAAAAAACCCATTCTAGGATGGAGGATAAGTTGTAGTAAACTAGCATCGCGAATGCAAAGATTCTTCAAATACTTGTCAAACTCATGTGAGAGAAACTCTCCCCCTTTATCAATACACAAAGATTTTGCCTTCTTGGAGTCCCATTGTTTTTCCCACTTTGACTTTCCAATCATGAAATATGGATAAAGATTGATCCTTAGACTGAAGAAAGAAAGCCCAAGTATACTTGGAGTAGTCAGTCGTCAACAATAATCATCATATGTAAAGAGCCTTATTCAAAGATTTTGTAGACATAGGACAACACAAGTCTACATGAACAAGCTCGAGTGGTTTGGTAGATATGTGCGATGCCTCCTTCGGGAAAGGTAATCGATGTTGCTTGCCATGGAGAAATGGTTGTGCACACACCAACTGGGGTGCTGATGGATGATTAAGCATCAACCAAACCATGTTTATATGCCTATTGCAAATAAAAGAAGCTCAAGTGGCAAAAGCATGCATGCCATAACACAGAATCTGTAGACGTAGAATGCAAGGCCAAAGTAGAGGTGCATAAAATAGGAATAGTACGAGCACCTTTGATGGAAATTGTAAAAGAGTCATCGAGACTGATGTCCCCTGGTTGCTTAGAGAAGGAAGAACACCAATCATGACGATTAGTGTGTGAGAAGTTGTGCTACTATCTATAATCCAAGCATGAAACCTGAAAGAGATGAAAGTTGATGAAAGTCAAAGTGGGGCTATCAATGTAGATAAACAACTGATCAATAGTGGTTGAAGTAGATGTAGACACCTCAAAGCCATATCACCTCAGTTTTTGCAGTAGAACAAACAACACGATATTCTGCCTTTGAGGAGGATAATGCAATAGTGGGTTGCTTTTTACTACTCAAGGAAATAGCACCAGAACCACGTGTAAACCAATAACATGCAGTCGATTGGTGAGTGTTAATATCACCAACCTAGTGAGACTCAGAATAGCCAACTAACCGATCCCCCTTCCACCAATAGAAGATACCCCGATCAAGAAAATTATTCAAATAGTGCAGGATGCACTGGCAGGTGGGATTTGTGAGGGTCAGCTGAAAATGAACTCAAGACACAAACAAAAAAGTAAACATCCAATCTAGAATGAGTAATCCAAATCAAAGATTTGACAATCTACCTTTATAGAGCATGATCACATGGTGGTGAAGCAAATCTTAGCATTAGGGTCCATCGAAGAAGAGATGGAACCATGCACCTTGAAATGCTATAAAATCTCCTTTGCAATACTTGCGTTGAGAGAGAAAAATACCCTGAGGAGTCTACCAAACTTCAAAACCAAGGAAAAATGAAGAACTCAAGGTTGATCAACTCAAACTCATGGCTAAGATCAGCCACCATGACAAACAAAATCCGACTCTTACGACTTCCTATAAAGATCAAGCCATCCACATACACAATGATAATGCCAAATAAGACCATCTTTAACAAATAAGACCATCTTTAACAAAAATGTAAAGATTGGAACATGAATGTGATCACCAAAGACCAACCACCAATGACCAATCTTCAGAAAGAAGGTGTCAATGCACTAGTACCACACACGATGAGCCTACTTCAATCCATATAGATCTTTACAAAGTTGGTACACAATATGCGCAACAACAATGTCAAGTGGTTGCTCAACATAGACCTCCTCTTGAAGGTCACCATTAAGAAGAGCAGATTTGACATCCATCTATAAAATAGGCCACCCACCCATGATGGGTAAGAAGAGCCAAAATAATCCTAATGGTAGTAATCGACACTGTAGGAATAAAAGCCTCATCAAAATCAACACTAACTCTCTAGGAGTAGCCCTTCACAACAAGATGTTCTTCGTGTTTGTCTAAAGTTCCATCCTCATAATACTTGTTCTTATAGACCCAACGAACTTTGATTACCTTGCATTGAGGTGGACGTGGTACAAGAACCCAAGTACTATTGTGCTTAATGGAATCAAGCTCTGTCTGCATAGTAATTAATAATCCAAGGTGGAGAAGAAAGTGTCTCCTCAGAGAGGAAGGCTCAGTAGAGGTGAAGGAAGAATGGTAGACATCAAGGCAAAATTCAGAAAGTGATTATCCTCAACAGCATGCTTTTAGACCGAGTAACACGATGAGAATGACTTTCACTAGATTTCGGAAATTGACGAAGGCCTGAATCTTTCATAGTCTCATATAACCAACGAGGAACCCTCTTGGTGAGGATCCTCCTCAATAACCTCTATATTTGAATCTAAAGAAGCCCCCTTTGAAACCAAAGGTGGTAGAGGAGCTGAGACAAGAGGCAGAGGAGCAGCCAAAGTAGAAGGCTGAGCTAAAGGAGAAGGACCCGGAGATGAAGTTGAAGGTAGAGGAAGAAGCTCACTCTTATAAGGTACATGAAGGACACTCATCAAAAATAACATCATGATTGATGGTGGCTAGTAAGTTGTAGGTTGCAGGATCCCAAAGTTCATAGGCCTTGGATATAGAATTATACCCAAGGAAAATGTGCGGCATGGATTTAGAATCCAACTTAGAGTGATGCTCTTTAGTTACATGCACATAAGCCTTGCAACCAAATATTGGGAGATAAGCACAAGAGGGTTTGATGCCCAATAATGCCTCATACGAGTTTTACCTATGGTACAACTGATGTAGGCAATCTATTCCAAATGTGAACTCCAATAGCTGATGCCTCAGCCTATAATTTCTTGGCCAAGCCACTATGCTCAAGTATAGTCCTCGACCCATCTCAATGACAGACTAATTCTTACATCCACAAAAAACCCATTCTAGGATGGAGGATAAGTTGTAGTAAACTAGCATCGCGAATGCAAAGATTCTTCAAATACTTGTCAAACTCATGTGAGAGAAACTCTCCCCCTTTATCAATACACAAAGATTTTGCCTTCTTGGAGTCCCATTGTTTTTCCCACTTTGACTTTCCAATCATGAAATATGGATAAAGATTGATCCTTAGACTGAAGAAAGAAAGCCCAAGTATACTTGGAGTAGTCAGTCGTCAACAATAATCATCATATGTAAAGAGCCTTATTCAAAGATTTTGTAGACATAGGACAACACAAGTCTACATGAACAAGCTCGAGTGGTTTGGTAGATATGTGCGATGCCTCCTTAGGGAAAGGTAATCGATGTTGCTTGCCATGGAGAAATGGTTGTGCACACACCAACTGGGGTGCTGATGGATGATTAAGCATCAACCAAACCATGTTTATATGCCTATTGCAAATAAAAGAAGCTCAAGTGGCAAAAGCATGCATGCCATAACACAGAATCTGTAGACGTAGAATGCAAGGCCAAAGTAGAGGTGCATAAAATAGGAATAGTACGAGCACCTTTGATGGAAATTGTAAAAGAGTCATCGAGACTGATGTCCCCTGGTTGCTTAGAGAAGGAAGAACACCAATCATGACGATTAGTGTGTGAGAAGTTGTGCTACTATCTATAATCCAAGCATGAAACCTGAAAGAGATGAAAGTTGATGAAAGTCAAAGTGGGGCTATCAATGTAGATAAACAACTGATCAATAGTGGTTGAAGTAGATGTAGACACCTCAAAGCCATATCACCTCAGTTTTTGCAGTAGAACAAACAACACGATATTCTGCCTTTGAGGAGGATAATGCAATAGTGGGTTGCTTTTTACTACTCAAGGAAATAGCACCAGAACCACGTGTAAACCAATAACATGCAGTCGATTGGTGAGTGTTAATATCACCAACCTAGTGAGACTCAGAATAGCCAACTAACCGATCCCCCTTCCACCAATAGAAGATACCCCGATCAAGAAAATTATTCAAATAGTGCAGGATGCACTGGCAGGTGGGATTTGTGAGGGTCAGCTGAAAATGAACTCAAGACACAAACAAAAAAGTAAACATCCAATCTAGAATGAGTAATCCAAATCAAAGATTTGACAATCTACCTTTATAGAGCATGATCACATGGTGGTGAAGCAAATCTTAGCATTAGGGTCCATCGAAGAAGAGATGGAACCATGCACCTTGAAATGCTATAAAATCTCCTTTGCAATACTTGCGTTGAGAGAGAAAAATACCCTGAGGAGTCTACCAAACTTCAAAACCAAGGAAAAATGAAGAACTCAAGGTTGATCATGGCTAAGATCAGCCACCATGACAAACAAAATCCGACTCTTACGACTTCCTATAAAGATCAAGCCATCCACATACACAATGATAATGCCAAATAAGACCATCTTTAACAAATAAGACCATCTTTAACAAAAATGTAAAGATTGGAACATGAATGTGATCACCAAAGACCAACCACCAATGACCAATCTTCAGAAAGAAGGTGTCAATGCACTAGTACCACACACGATGAGCCTACTTCAATCCATATAGATCTTTACAAAGTTGGTACACAATATGCGCAACAACAATATCAAGTGGTTGCTCAACATAGACCTCCTCTTGAAGGTCACCATTAAGAAGAGCAGATTTGACATCCATCTATAAAATAGGCCACCCACCCATGATGGGTAAGAAGAGCCAAAATAATCCTAATGGTAGTAATCGACACTGTAGGAATAAAAGCCTCATCAAAATCAACACTAACTCTCTAGGAGTAGCCCTTCACAACAAGATGTTCTTCGTGTTTGTCTAAAGTTCCATCCTCATAATACTTGTTCTTATAGACCCAACGAACTTTGATTACCTTGCATTGAGGTGGACGTGGTACAAGAACCCAAGTACTATTGTGCTTAATGGAATCAAGCTCTGTCTGCATAGTTATTAATAATCCAAGGTGGAGAAGAAAGTGTCTCCTCAGAGAGGAAGGCTCAGTAGAGGTGAAGGAAGAATGGTAGACATCAAGGCAAAATTCAGAAAGTGATTATCCTCAACAGCATGCTTTTAGACCGAGTAACATGATGAGAATGACTTTCACTAGATTTCGGAAATTGACGAAGGCCTGAATCTTTCATAGTCTCATATAACCAACGAGGAACCCTCTTGGTGAGGATCCTCCTCAATAACCTCTATATTTGAATCTAAAGAAGCCCCCTTTGAAACCAAAGGTGGTAGAGGAGCTGAGACAAGAGGCAGAGGAGCAGCCAAAGTAGAAGGCTGAGCTAAAGGAGAAGGACCCGGAGATGAAGTTGAAGGTAGAGGAAGAAGCTCACTCTTATAAGGTACATGAAGGACACTCATCAAAAATAACATCATGATTGATGGTGGCTAGTAAGTTGTAGGTTGCAGGATCCCAAAGTTCATAGGCCTTGGATATAGAATTATACCCAAGGAAAATGTGCGGCATGGATTTAGAATCCAACTTAGAGTGATGCTCTTTAGTTACATGCACATAAGCCTTGCAACCAAATATTGGGAGATAAGCACAAGAGGGTTTGATGCCCAATAATGCCTCATACGAGTTTTACCTATGGTACAACTGATGTAGGCAATCTATTCCAAATGTGAACTCCAATAGCTGATGCCTCAGCCTATAATTTCTTGGCCAAGCCACTATGCTCAAGTTGTAAGATTCCTCCCCCAACCCCTTTTTGATGTCTAGTATATTCCCCTGTAATCAATTCCTTTTCTAAAATATAAGAGACCTTGTTTGTGGCTGTTTTAACTTAGAGAGAGAAAATATTCTAGAGAGAGAATATTCAGATTTTGAATATTTTTGGATAGAAAAATATCTCTTATAATTCAGATGAGTTTCCCTGAAACAGAAATTTAAAAAGAATTTTCCAATGTGCAATTGGAATTAATTGGAAATAGGTATAAAGAACCTTAGCCTAAGGGTCTAGATTTTCAGAAATCTTTAGACTATGGTCCAATTAAGGTTTCTATGGGCCAATAGCATCAATCCATGTGTAGGGAGGAGATAAATCCAAATTGTAAAAGAAGATACCCAAAAATGAGTAAATGCTCACATAAGATGAAGAGTTGAAAATGTACAAGGTTTATTAGTAAATAAACTCATATGTAAGGAAGAGGAGTTCTTTAAAGGAGGTGCATATTTCACATAAGATGAAGAGTTGAAAATGTACAAGGTTTATTAGTAAATAAACACATATGTAAGGAAGGGGAGTTCTTTAAAGGAGGTGCATATTTCACATAAGATGAAGAGTTGAAAATGTACAAGGCTTATTAGTAAAAAAACTATGACACATATGTAAGGAAGAGGAGTTCTTTAAAGGAGGTGCATATTTCACATAAGATGAAGAGTTGAAAATGTACAAGGTTTATTAGTAAAAAACTATGAGCAATACAATTTTGACACATATGTAAGGAAGGGGAATTCTTTAAAGGAGGTGCATATTTCACATGCTTGAATGAGTTTTAAACTCATAAAAATTGAGATATTTCATCTCTCCTCTCTCCTCATTCAAGTCTAGTTCCAGAAAGTTAGCTTAACTGACCTAAAAATGGTCAAAAAGTGACCAAACTGACTTAGAAAATTCTAGAATCAGTTTGTTTGGTTAGGAGCTCAAATTTTCCTATAAATAGAAGCCTCCCCTTGTTGAAAAAAACATAGTCTCTTATGCTTTGTTACTCTACTCCACCTAAGCCAAATTAGATAGTCTCTTATGCTTTGTTACTCTACTCCACCTAAGCCAAATTAGATAGTCTCTTATGCTTTGTTACTCTACTCCACCTAAGCCAAATTAGATAGTCTCTTATGCTTTGTTACTCTACTCCACCTAAGCCAAAATACATAGTCTCTTATGCTTTGTTACTCTACTCCACCTAAGCCAAAATACATAGTCTCTTATGCTTTGTTACTCTACTCCACCTAAGCCAAATTAGATAGAGTCTTATGCTTTGTTACTCTACTCCACCTAAGCTAAAATATATAGTGTCTTATGCCTTGTTACTCTACTCTACCTAAGCCAAGAACTGTGAATTCTTTAATAATTCACTAGTTTTTGATACCTCTCTCTTTCTTCAATCTCCATTGGTGGCTCCATCAACATACTAAACCAATTGATTGGTTGGGGGCCTCTACCGTGAATAAAGAATCAAGCAAATCATAAGGTAAGTATATTGAATTTCGATCTTTTCTATGATTTCTCAATGATTCTCTCTTCTCAACCCCTCTCAAGCTTGAGAAGTTTAATTGGTATGGTTTTTTTTAAATGCTATTGAAGTAAATTGGTGAATAGTAGTGAAGAGTTACATAATTTAATTAATTTCCACTTATATTTAAATTCTAATGGTTTTTATAATTTCTCTCTCTCACTCAAGAAATGGTCATACTCATGACCCATTCTCAATCCAAATGAAGCTTTTCATAAAGCTTTTCCTTAATCCAAGATTAAGCTATGCTTGAGGCCAAATTAATGGCTTTTGCTATGCTTTTAGTTTATGCACATTGATGATTATGGATTGATGACCCAATTAGAGACCATTCTAATTGTTTTCTTAATGATCCAATTAGAGACCATTATGGATTGATGATCCAATTAGAGACCATTCTAATTGTTTTCTTAATGATCCAATTAGAGACCATTATGGATTGATGATCCAATTAGAGACCATTCTAATTGTTTTCTTAATGATCCAATTAGAGACCATTATGGATCGATGATCCAATTAGAGACCATTCTAATTGTTTTCTTAATGATCCAATTAGAGACCATTATGGATTGATGATCCAATTAGAGACCATTCTAATTGTTTTCTTAATGATCCAATTAGAGACCATTATGGATTGATGATCCAATTAGAGACCATTCTAATTATTTCTTTAATAATGAACTTTATCCCTTAGAAAAAAATTGAGATTTATCAGTCATAGTAGCGGAGCTATGGCAAAATTTTTATAGAAATTACGCATAAAATAAATTCATTCAAAGCATAAAAAGAGGACTTCCTACCATATTCTAGGAACTATCATCCTAGATTAATTAAAAGAATTTTATTATGCATGGAGATGTGGATGTTTGCATGTAGATGTAGATGTATAGATGTAGATGTGGATGTGGAGGTGGATGGATGCATGTAGATGTAGATGTGAATGGAGATGTGGATGTATGCATGTAGATGTAGATGTATAGATGTGGATGTGGATGTATACATGTAGATGTAGATGTATAGATGTGGATGTGGATGTGGATGTATACATGTAGATGTAGATGTATAGATACGGATGTGGATGTGGAGGTGGATGTATACATGTAGATGTAGATGTATAGATGTAGATGTGGATGTGGAGGTAGATGGATGCATGTAGATGTAGATGTGAATGGAGATGTGGATGTATGCATGTAGATGTAGATGTATAAATGTGGATGTGGATGTATACATGTAGATGTAGATGTATAGATACGGATGTGGATGTGGAGGTGGATGTATACATGTAGATGTAGATGTATAGATGTAGATGTGGATGTGGAGGTAGATGGATGCATGTAGATGTAGATGTATAGATGTAGATGGGAATGGAGATATGGATGTATGCATGTAGATGTAGATGTATAGATGTAGATGTGGATGTGGAGGTGGATGGATGCATGTAGATGTAGATGTATAGATGTAGATGTGAATGGAGATGTGGATGTATGCATGTAGATGTAGATGTATGGAGGTGAATGTGAATGTGGATGTGGATGTATGCATAGAGATGTAGATGTATGCATGTAGATGTGAATGTACGCATATAGATGTGGATGTATGGATGTGAATATACGATATGCGATGTGAGGGAATCTGAAGTGATGAGATAGAAATGATGTGATGGGATGAGTATACATATAAATGGAATATGGAATAAGTAATGTAGATTGATGAAGGATAATGTGGAAAAATGAAAGTTAAAATAGAAATTGTATTGTAAACTGTTTGTAAATGCTGTCTGTAAATGCTGTTTGTAAATGATTGTTTTATGTCAAGAATGCTGGGGGGAGCATTTTGACCGTCTTGTGATTAAGGTCGTGATGAGAAAGTTGCAACTGCTGACGGGGAGTCAATGAAGGACGTCTCGCGTAGCAAGGTCGGCCGAGGTCTTGACCAGCCTCGGTGCGATTAAAATGGTGAGCTTCCGGTACGGTGGATGAGGGGCCAAGGAAGCGGCCTATGCGTGAAGCGCTAGGTTACCTGCGAAGGATCCTAGAGGGTGCTGACCATACGGTGCTCGGGCTCTGGGTTGCCTAGGATACCCACGCGTGCGTCGAGGAAGATATTGGAACAGAGTTGGAGTTGTTTTCTGAATCGGGCATGGATCTGGTTGATTGACCTTGCTGGTCTTCAATGGATGAGTCCATGGCCCCTTATATGGATCTGTTGGTTGATCTTGCTGATCTTCAACGAGAGTCCATCTTGATAAGTGATTATATTGCCAAGTATTAAAGGCTAGGAACTATCGAAACGGCCCCTGAGCGTTCTAGTTGCCAATGATGCCATATATACTCTGATGAAGGAATGATGGAAAATTAAGAATCAATGGGATAAATTGGAAGATTGTGATCAGTGATACTATGGTTTTATTAAAGGATTGTTTTAAACTGGTTGAATCTGATTGAAAAAGGCAATTTCATATTGGGTGTGTGAGTGGTGTGACTAGTTTTATTTTGCATGAACCTCCGGCTAGGGGGCCTTGGAACTCTTTTCCCTGGTACCCGGGACAAAACCTAACCAAATTTTTAATTGGATCCCATCACTACAGTGGTTGGGCGGTTGGCTAACCCATGGGATCGGATGGGGTTAGGCTGGACTGATGGATCCGTAAATCGAGACTCAAACTTTTGTTTTTACGATAGAAAAGAAAAAAAAAATCCGGACAGTAACTGTTCTATGGATAGGAATCAACGGCTGTGCCTCTTGAATGGGGAAAAAAGCGTTGATCCCAATGATCCAAGTGCAAGTTTCTTCCTTGAACTGACTAAGTATCTTATAGATGTAATTGGATCATCTCCATCAGAAATGATCTTGACTACGTTAGAGTAAAAAGTTATCCTGGTGGAATCGCCCGTGCTTCCGGTTAAGAAAGTTTTTCCGGGTTCGGTTTTGGAACAACCGACGGATTAGTCTCTTATCCGGATATCCGTGGGCGAGGCCCCGAGTGTGGGACCCCTGTCCCGCGCGAGAAGCGCTACTTCCGCTGCCAGTACCCCGAATCCGTTGCTCGGTGGGAACAGGGATCTTACAGTTGGTATCAGAGCCTTTGGTTAATAAAGATCAACTGAGAAGACAAATATGTCAAAAATTTATCAAGAAACACAAAAAGGTTATAATTGTGTGATATAATTCATACAATTTGATATTCAAACTGAAATTCATAATTTGGTAATTGGTTCTCCAGATAGAAGTACCGCGATTATATAGAATCCCTGACTTGCTTGAGGCGTAGACATGATATTATTTACCTTATAATTCCAAGGGCCGTGACTACGCGTATATACCGAGAGTATACTGCAGCTCTTTACTGACAGTATATACGAGTAAATCTAAGACTTGAAATTATAAGCGTTGATGCTATCTAGATGATGATTTCGAATGTGATTGATATGATTTTTAATTCTGTTTGAGAATGAATGAATTGATTTGGATTCTGATTGAAAATGCTGATTGAAAAATGTTGATTTTTAAAAATTAGTTGAAATATAATGAAACCACAATGAGGGGGAATGGGACGAGTCCTTGTGATGATATTCATAACTAGAATGATGATGAAGAATTCAGCAAATCACTATGAGATTAGTGGGTTGTGCTGTCAGGTTGCTACTGTTAATACTTGACCGGTAGATCAAGTTAAGGGATGTCAAATTGAGAACTTGCTTAACTGAAATTTCCGTGGAGGAATGTTCCGAAGGAAACTTTTCGGTCTAATGGACCTTATCATGTTAAAGATATGAATGATATGATCTGAATGAATTGTTATTTAATGATGAGTTCTATATAAGGGATAATTATCCCAGTGTTCTGTTGGGTTGACCAGAATATAAGGAACCCCAGAATAAAATTGGATCTTAAGAATAAGAGCTGTCCTCTACCTTGCGAGATGAGGACATCTCGCACTTTTTAAGTGGGGTAGGATGTAAGATTCCTCCCCAGCCTTCGAGGTATATAGGAGTAAGAATCTCCCTTTCGGATCTTATAATTATTCCCTCTCTAAAATAAAAGAAAGTTTCTGTTTAAAAAAGGAATACCCTTTTCCTAAAATACTTCTCAGGAGTCACGCCTATTTTAAGGATTTAGAACAATGAGTTTAGAAGTGAGAATCGGTGTTTTGGATACCAAGGTTTTGATTTTCATTCGAGTACGGCCCAAAAGAAGTTCTTTATCTCTTGGGGAGTATAAGAAGTTATCCCCCAGATATTGTGACCCTTGTACCTGAATTTAATGAAAGTAGGTGACTTAACCTACAAGCTTCTTTTATCTCCTCATCTCAAAATTCTTAATGCCTTCTATAGAAAAATATGTCAAACACAAATCATGGAAAGACGGTAAAACTTCAATGGCAAGTTACCGTTGGCTTCTAGGTTACGCTAGCTCCTTCCTCCTTTATATAAGTCGTAACTTTTACTTGTCGCTCACAGTAATCTTACTCCCATCAATCTCCTTTCTTTCTTAATCTCCTTCATGGCTTGGCAACAAGAATTAGTTTTATCCATAATGATTCCTCACCTTCAAGACGCAAGTGAGTCTGTGAAGAAGGATTTTATAGAACAGTATGAGCGCTCACTTTTTCCTCACCTAGGAACTTCTGTAGCGCAGACCAAATGGCGGACCTATCAAAACATAACTAGGATAACACCCTGGGGTCAGCAGCACTTTCGTAACAATGTCCGCTTGGCCATGGTTATTGAAGCTTTGGGTCTAGGTCCCCGATACTACTGTGTCATGAGATCAAGGCATCTTGGGTTTTCTGAGCGGGTCTTCTTACTGGCATGTTTTCTTCCTCATGAGAAGATATGCCTTTACCCCGTTTTTGGCTTGCCTCTCAGAGGTCCTTTTGTTAGATCACCTCATACCACTGAGATAGGTGCGGCAATAACCAGCAGAATCATTCCCATAGATGAGTTACCCTATACTTGTGCAGCTTGTGAGGACTGCTTTTGTGACCATATGATGGACGGGCTTATGGAAGTGTAAAGAGTTCTTCTATCTTTACTGTATAAGTCCCGTGAATGAATAAAGTTTAAATCTTGTTCTTATTTTGAATCTTGTTCTCTTTAAGACTCTTCTTGGTGGTTAATCGTGATTAAAATTTTTCTCTAAGTCTCATATTCGTGCATCTTGCGAAATTATTCCAAGTTGCGAGATGAGGACATCTCGCGTTTTTTAAGTGGGGTAGAATGTAAGATTCCTCCCCCAACCCCTTTTTGATGTCTAGTATATTCCCCTGTAATCAATTCCTTTTCTAAAATATAAGAGACCTTGTTTGTGGCTGTTTTAACTTAGAGAGAGAAAATATTCTAGAGAGAGAATATTCAGATTTTGAATATTTTTGGATAGAAAAATATCTCTTATAATTCAGATGAGTTTCCCTGAAACAGAAATTTAAAAAGAATTTTCCAATGTGCAATTGGAATTAATTGGAAATAGGTATAAAGAACCTTAGCCTAAGGGTCTAGATTTTCAGAAATCTTTAGACTATGGTCCAATTAAGGTTTCTATGGGCCAATAGCATCAATCCATGTGTAGGGAGGAGATAAATCCAAATTGTAAAAGAAGATACCCAAAAATGAGTAAATGCTCACATAAGATGAAGAGTTGAAAATGTACAAGGTTTATTAGTAAATAAACTCATATGTAAGGAAGAGGAGTTCTTTAAAGGAGGTGCATATTTCACATAAGATGAAGAGTTGAAAATGTACAAGGTTTATTAGTAAATAAACACATATGTAAGGAAGGGGAGTTCTTTAAAGGAGGTGCATATTTCACATAAGATGAAGAGTTGAAAATGTACAAGGCTTATTAGTAAAAAAACTATGACACATATGTAAGGAAGAGGAGTTCTTTAAAGGAGGTGCATATTTCACATAAGATGAAGAGTTGAAAATGTACAAGGTTTATTAGTAAAAAACTATGAGCAATACAATTTTGACACATATGTAAGGAAGGGGAATTCTTTAAAGGAGGTGCATATTTCACATGCTTGAATGAGTTTTAAACTCATAAAAATTGAGATATTTCATCTCTCCTCTCTCCTCATTCAAGTCTAGTTCCAGAAAGTTAGCTTAACTGACCTAAAAATGGTCAAAAAGTGACCAAACTGACTTAGAAAATTCTAGAATCAGTTTGTTTGGTTAGGAGCTCAAATTTTCCTATAAATAGAAGCCTCCCCTTGTTGAAAAAAACATAGTCTCTTATGCTTTGTTACTCTACTCCACCTAAGCCAAATTAGATAGTCTCTTATGCTTTGTTACTCTACTCCACCTAAGCCAAATTAGATAGTCTCTTATGCTTTGTTACTCTACTCCACCTAAGCCAAAATACATAGTCTCTTATGCTTTGTTACTCTACTCCACCTAAGCCAAATTAGATAGAGTCTTATGCTTTGTTACTCTACTCCACCTAAGCTAAAATATATAGTGTCTTATGCCTTGTTACTCTACTCTACCTAAGCCAAGAACTGTGAATTCTTTAATAATTCACTAGTTTTTGATACCTCTCTCTTTCTTCAATCTCCATTGGTGGCTCCATCAACATACTAAACCAATTGATTGGTTGGGGGCCTCTACCGTGAATAAAGAATCAAGCAAATCATAAGGTAAGTATATTGAATTTCGATCTTTTCTATGATTTCTCAATGATTCTCTCTTCTCAACCCCTCTCAAGCTTGAGAAGTTTAATTGGTATGGTTTTTTTTAAATGCTATTGAAGTAAATTGGTGAATAGTAGTGAAGAGTTACATAATTTAATTAATTTCCACTTATATTTAAATTCTAATGGTTTTTATAATTTCTCTCTCTCACTCAAGAAATGGTCATACTCATGACCCATTCTCAATCCAAATGAAGCTTTTCATAAAGCTTTTCCTTAATCCAAGATTAAGCTATGCTTGAGGCCAAATTAATGGCTTTTGCTATGCTTTTAGTTTATGCACATTGATGATTATGGATTGATGACCCAATTAGAGACCATTCTAATTGTTTTCTTAATGATCCAATTAGAGACCATTATGGATTGATGATCCAATTAGAGACCATTCTAATTGTTTTCTTAATGATCCAATTAGAGACCATTATGGATTGATGATCCAATTAGAGACCATTCTAATTGTTTTCTTAATGATCCAATTAGAGACCATTATGGATCGATGATCCAATTAGAGACCATTCTAATTGTTTTCTTAATGATCCAATTAGAGACCATTATGGATTGATGATCCAATTAGAGACCATTCTAATTGTTTTCTTAATGATCCAATTAGAGACCATTATGGATTGATGATCCAATTAGAGACCATTCTAATTATTTCTTTAATAATGAACTTTATCCCTTAGAAAAAAATTGAGATTTATCAGTCATAGTAGCGGAGCTATGGCAAAATTTTTATAGAAATTACGCATAAAATAAATTCATTCAAAGCATAAAAAGAGGACTTCCTACCATATTCTAGGAACTATCATCCTAGATTAATTAAAAGAATTTTATTATGCATGGAGATGTGGATGTTTGCATGTAGATGTAGATGTATAGATGTAGATGTGGATGTGGAGGTGGATGGATGCATGTAGATGTAGATGTGAATGGAGATGTGGATGTATGCATGTAGATGTAGATGTATAGATGTGGATGTGGATGTATACATGTAGATGTAGATGTATAGATGTGGATGTGGATGTGGATGTATACATGTAGATGTAGATGTATAGATACGGATGTGGATGTGGAGGTGGATGTATACATGTAGATGTAGATGTATAGATGTAGATGTGGATGTGGAGGTAGATGGATGCATGTAGATGTAGATGTATAGATGTAGATGTGAATGGAGATGTGGATGTATGCATGTAGATGTAGATGTATAAATGTGGATGTGGATGTATACATGTAGATGTAGATGTATAGATACGGATGTGGATGTGGAGGTGGATGTATACATGTAGATGTAGATGTATAGATGTAGATGTGGATGTGGAGGTAGATGGATGCATGTAGATGTAGATGTATAGATGTAGATGGGAATGGAGATATGGATGTATGCATGTAGATGTAGATGTATAGATGTAGATGTGGATGTGGAGGTGGATGGATGCATGTAGATGTAGATGTATAGATGTAGATGTGAATGGAGATGTGGATGTATGCATGTAGATGTAGATGTATGGAGGTGAATGTGAATGTGGATGTGGATGTATGCATAGAGATGTAGATGTATGCATGTAGATGTGAATGTACGCATATAGATGTGGATGTATGGATGTGAATATACGATATGCGATGTGAGGGAATCTGAAGTGATGAGATAGAAATGATGTGATGGGATGAGTATACATATAAATGGAATATGGAATAAGTAATGTAGATTGATGAAGGATAATGTGGAAAAATGAAAGTTAAAATAGAAATTGTATTGTAAACTGTTTGTAAATGCTGTCTGTAAATGCTGTTTGTAAATGATTGTTTTATGTCAAGAATGCTGGGGGGAGCATTTTGACCGTCTTGTGATTAAGGTCGTGATGAGAAAGTTGCAACTGCTGACGGGGAGTCAATGAAGGACGTCTCGCGTAGCAAGGTCGGCCGAGGTCTTGACCAGCCTCGGTGCGATTAAAATGGTGAGCTTCCGGTACGGTGGATGAGGGGCCAAGGAAGCGGCCTATGCGTGAAGCGCTAGGTTACCTGCGAAGGATCCTAGAGGGTGCTGACCATACGGTGCTCGGGCTCTGGGTTGCCTAGGATACCCACGCGTGCGTCGAGGAAGATATTGGAACAGAGTTGGAGTTGTTTTCTGAATCGGGCATGGATCTGGTTGATTGACCTTGCTGGTCTTCAATGGATGAGTCCATGGCCCCTTATATGGATCTGTTGGTTGATCTTGCTGATCTTCAACGAGAGTCCATCTTGATAAGTGATTATATTGCCAAGTATTAAAGGCTAGGAACTATCGAAACGGCCCCTGAGCGTTCTAGTTGCCAATGATGCCATATATACTCTGATGAAGGAATGATGGAAAATTAAGAATCAATGGGATAAATTGGAAGATTGTGATCAGTGATACTATGGTTTTATTAAAGGATTGTTTTAAACTGGTTGAATCTGATTGAAAAAGGCAATTTCATATTGGGTGTGTGAGTGGTGTGACTAGTTTTATTTTGCATGAACCTCCGGCTAGGGGGCCTTGGAACTCTTTTCCCTGGTACCCGGGACAAAACCTAACCAAATTTTTAATTGGATCCCATCACTACAGTGGTTGGGCGGTTGGCTAACCCATGGGATCGGATGGGGTTAGGCTGGACTGATGGATCCGTAAATCGAGACTCAAACTTTTGTTTTTACGATAGAAAAGAAAAAAAAAATCCGGACAGTAACTGTTCTATGGATAGGAATCAACGGCTGTGCCTCTTGAATGGGGAAAAAAGCGTTGATCCCAATGATCCAAGTGCAAGTTTCTTCCTTGAACTGACTAAGTATCTTATAGATGTAATTGGATCATCTCCATCAGAAATGATCTTGACTACGTTAGAGTAAAAAGTTATCCTGGTGGAATCGCCCGTGCTTCCGGTTAAGAAAGTTTTTCCGGGTTCGGTTTTGGAACAACCGACGGATTAGTCTCTTATCCGGATATCCGTGGGCGAGGCCCCGAGTGTGGGACCCCTGTCCCGCGCGAGAAGCGCTACTTCCGCTGCCAGTACCCCGAATCCGTTGCTCGGTGGGAACAGGGATCTTACACAAGTATAGTCCTCGACCCATCTCAATGACAGACTAATTCTTACATCCACAAAAAACCCATTCTAGGATGGAGGATAAGTTGTAGTAAACTAGCATCGCGAATGCAAAGATTCTTCAAATACTTGTCAAACTCATGTGAGAGAAACTCTCCCCCTTTATCAATACACAAAGATTTTGCCTTCTTGGAGTCCCATTGTTTTTCCCACTTTGACTTTCCAATCATGAAATATGGATAAAGATTGATCCTTAGACTGAAGAAAGAAAGCCCAAGTATACTTGGAGTAGTCAGTCGTCAACAATAATCATCATATGTAAAGAGCCTTATTCAAAGATTTTGTAGACATAGGACAACACAAGTCTACATGAACAAGCTCGAGTGGTTTGGTAGATATGTGCGATGCCTCCTTCGGGAAAGGTAATCGATGTTGCTTGCCATGGAGAAATGGTTGTGCACACACCAACTGGGGTGCTGATGGATGATTAAGCATCAACCAAACCATGTTTATATGCCTATTGCAAATAAAAGAAGCTCAAGTGGCAAAAGCATGCATGCCATAACACAGAATCTGTAGACGTAGAATGCAAGGCCAAAGTAGAGGTGCATAAAATAGGAATAGTACGAGCACCTTTGATGGAAATTGTAAAAGAGTCATCGAGACTGATGTCCCCTGGTTGCTTAGAGAAGGAAGAACACCAATCATGACGATTAGTGTGTGAGAAGTTGTGCTACTATCTATAATCCAAGCATGAAACCTGAAAGAGATGAAAGTTGATGAAAGTCAAAGTGGGGCTATCAATGTAGATAAACAACTGATCAATAGTGGTTGAAGTAGATGTAGACACCTCAAAGCCATATCACCTCAGTTTTTGCAGTAGAACAAACAACACGATATTCTGCCTTTGAGGAGGATAATGCAATAGTGGGTTGCTTTTTACTACTCAAGGAAATAGCACCAGAACCACGTGTAAACCAATAACATGCAGTCGATTGGTGAGTGTTAATATCACCAACCTAGTGAGACTCAGAATAGCCAACTAACCGATCCCCCTTCCACCAATAGAAGATACCCCGATCAAGAAAATTATTCAAATAGTGCAGGATGCACTGGCAGGTGGGATTTGTGAGGGTCAGCTGAAAATGAACTCAAGACACAAACAAAAAAGTAAACATCCAATCTAGAATGAGTAATCCAAATCAAAGATTTGACAATCTACCTTTATAGAGCATGATCACATGGTGGTGAAGCAAATCTTAGCATTAGGGTCCATCGAAGAAGAGATGGAACCATGCACCTTGAAATGCTATAAAATCTCCTTTGCAATACTTGCGTTGAGAGAGAAAAATACCCTGAGGAGTCTACCAAACTTCAAAACCAAGGAAAAATGAAGAACTCAAGGTTGATCAACTCAAACTCATGGCTAAGATCAGCCACCATGACAAACAAAATCCGACTCTTACGACTTCCTATAAAGATCAAGCCATCCACATACACAATGATAATGCCAAATAAGACCATCTTTAACAAATAAGACCATCTTTAACAAAAATGTAAAGATTGGAACATGAATGTGATCACCAAAGACCAACCACCAATGACCAATCTTCAGAAAGAAGGTGTCAATGCACTAGTACCACACACGATGAGCCTACTTCAATCCATATAGATCTTTACAAAGTTGGTACACAATATGCGCAACAACAATATCAAGTGGTTGCTCAACATAGACCTCCTCTTGAAGGTCACCATTAAGAAGAGCAGATTTGACATCCATCTATAAAATAGGCCACCCACCCATGATGGGTAAGAAGAGCCAAAATAATCCTAATGGTAGTAATCGACACTGTAGGAATAAAAGCCTCATCAAAATCAACACTAACTCTCTAGGAGTAGCCCTTCACAACAAGATGTTCTTCGTGTTTGTCTAAAGTTCCATCCTCATAATACTTGTTCTTATAGACCCAACGAACTTTGATTACCTTGCATTGAGGTGGACGTGGTACAAGAACCCAAGTACTATTGTGCTTAATGGAATCAAGCTCTGTCTGCATAGTAATTAATAATCCAAGGTGGAGAAGAAAGTGTCTCCTCAGAGAGGAAGGCTCAGTAGAGGTGAAGGAAGAATGGTAGACATCAAGGCAAAATTCAGAAAGTGATTATCCTCAACAGCATGCTTTTAGACCGAGTAACACGATGAGAATGACTTTCACTAGATTTCGGAAATTGACGAAGGCCTGAATCTTTCATAGTCTCATATAACCAACGAGGAACCCTCTTGGTGAGGATCCTCCTCAATAACCTCTATATTTGAATCTAAAGAAGCCCCCTTTGAAACCAAAGGTGGTAGAGGAGCTGAGACAAGAGGCAGAGGAGCAGCCAAAGTAGAAGGCTGAGCTAAAGGAGAAGGACCCGGAGATGAAGTTGAAGGTAGAGGAAGAAGCTCACTCTTATAAGGTACATGAAGGACACTCATCAAAAATAACATCATGATTGATGGTGGCTAGTAAGTTGTAGGTTGCAGGATCCCAAAGTTCATAGGCCTTGGATATAGAATTATACCCAAGGAAAATGTGCGGCATGGATTTAGAATCCAACTTAGAGTGATGCTCTTTAGTTACATGCACATAAGCCTTGCAACCAAATATTGGGAGATAAGCACAAGAGGGTTTGATGCCCAATAATGCCTCATACGAGTTTTACCTATGGTACAACTGATGTAGGCAATCTATTCCAAATGTGAACTCCAATAGCTGATGCCTCAGCCTATAATTTCTTGGCCAAGCCACTATGCTCAAGTATAGTCCTCGACCCATCTCAATGACAGACTAATTCTTACATCCACAAAAAACCCATTCTAGGATGGAGGATAAGTTGTAGTAAACTAGCATCGCGAATGCAAAGATTCTTCAAATACTTGTCAAACTCATGTGAGAGAAACTCTCCCCCTTTATCAATACACAAAGATTTTGCCTTCTTGGAGTCCCATTGTTTTTCCCACTTTGACTTTCCAATCATGAAATATGGATAAAGATTGATCCTTGGACTGAAGAAAGAAAGCCCAAGTATACTTGGAGTAGTCAGTCGTCAACAATAATCATCATATGTAAAGAGCCTTATTCAAAGATTTTGTAGACATAGGACAACACAAGTCTACATGAACAAGCTCGAGTGGTTTGGTAGATATGTGCGATGCCTCCTTCGGGAAAGGTAATCGATGTTGCTTGCCATGGAGAAATGGTTGTGCACACACCAACTGGGGTGCTGATGGATGATTAAGCATCAACCAAACCATGTTTATATGCCTATTGCAAATAAAAGAAGCTCAAGTGGCAAAAGCATGCATGCCATAACACAGAATCTGTAGACGTAGAATGCAAGGCCAAAGTAGAGGTGCATAAAATAGGAATAGTACGAGCACCTTTGATGGAAATTGTAAAAGAGTCATCGAGACTGATGTCCCCTGGTTGCTTAGAGAAGGAAGAACACCAATCATGACGATTAGTGTGTGAGAAGTTGTGCTACTATCTATAATCCAAGCATGAAACCTGAAAGAGATGAAAGTTGATGAAAGTCAAAGTGGGGCTATCAATGTAGATAAACAACTGATCAATAGTGGTTGAAGTAGATGTAGACACCTCAAAGCCATATCACCTCAGTTTTTGCAGTAGAACAAACAACACGATATTCTGCCTTTGAGGAGGATAATGCAATAGTGGGTTGCTTTTTACTACTCAAGGAAATAGCACCAGAACCACGTGTAAACCAATAACATGCAGTCGATTGGTGAGTGTTAATATCACCAACCTAGTGAGACTCAGAATAGCCAACTAACCGATCCCCCTTCCACCAATAGAAGATACCCCGATCAAGAAAATTATTCAAATAGTGTAGGATGCACTGGCAGGTGGGATTTGTGAGGGTCAGCTGAAAATGAACTCAAGACACAAACAAAAAAGTAAACATCCAATCTAGAATGAGTAATCCAAATCAAAGATTTGACAATCTACCTTTATAGAGCATGATCACATGGTGGTGAAGCAAATCTTAGCATTAGGGTCCATCGAAGAAGAGATGGAACCATGCACCTTGAAATGCTATAAAATCTCCTTTGCAATACTTGCGTTGAGAGAGAAAAATACCCTGAGGAGTCTACCAAACTTCAAAACCAAGGAAAAATGAAGAACTCAAGGTTGATCAACTCAAACTCATGGCTAAGATCAGCCACCATGACAAACAAAATCCGACTCTTACGACTTCCTATAAAGATCAAGCCATCCACATACACAATGATAATGCCAAATAAGACCATCTTTAACAAATAAGACCATCTTTAACAAAAATGTAAAGATTGGAACATGAATGTGATCACCAAAGACCAACCACCAATGACCAATCTTCAGAAAGAAGGTGTCAATGCACTAGTACCACACACGATGAGCCTACTTCAATCCATATAGATCTTTACAAAGTTGGTACACAATATGCGCAACAACAATATCAAGTGGTTGCTCAACATAGACCTCCTCTTGAAGGTCACCATTAAGAAGAGCAGATTTGACATCCATCTATAAAATAGGCCACCCACCCATGATGGGTAAGAAGAGCCAAAATAATCCTAATGGTAGTAATCGACACTGTAGGAATAAAAGCCTCATCAAAATCAACACTAACTCTCTAGGAGTAGCCCTTCACAACAAGATGTTCTTCGTGTTTGTCTAAAGTTCCATCCTCATAATACTTGTTCTTATAGACCCAACGAACTTTGATTACCTTGCATTGAGGTGGACGTGGTACAAGAACCCAAGTACTATTGTGCTTAATGGAATCAAGCTCTGTCTGCATAGTAATTAATAATCCAAGGTGGAGAAGAAAGTGTCTCCTCAGAGAGGAAGGCTCAGTAGAGGTGAAGGAAGAATGGTAGACATCAAGGCAAAATTCAGAAAGTGATTATCCTCAACAGCATGCTTTTAGACCGAGTAACACGATGAGAATGACTTTCACTAGATTTCGGAAATTGACGAAGGCCTGAATCTTTCATAGTCTCATATAACCAACGAGGAACCCTCTTGGTGAGGATCCTCCTCAATAACCTCTATATTTGAATCTAAAGAAGCCCCCTTTGAAACCAAAGGTGGTAGAGGAGCTGAGACAAGAGGCAGAGGAGCAGCCAAAGTAGAAGGCTGAGCTAAAGGAGAAGGACCCGGAGATGAAGTTGAAGGTAGAGGAAGAAGCTCACTCTTATAAGGTACATGAAGGACACTCATCAAAAATAACATCATGATTGATGGTGGCTAGTAAGTTGTAGGTTGCAGGATCCCAAAGTTCATAGGCCTTGGATATAGAATTATACCCAAGGAAAATGTGCGGCATGGATTTAGAATCCAACTTAGAGTGATGCTCTTTAGTTACATGCACATAAGCCTTGCAACCAAATATTGGGAGATAAGCACAAGAGGGTTTGATGCCCAATAATGCCTCATACGAGTTTTACCTATGGTACAACTGATGTAGGCAATCTATTCCAAATGTGAACTCCAATAGCTGATGCCTCAGCCTATAATTTCTTGGCCAAGCCACTATGCTCAAGTATAGTCCTCGACCCATCTCAATGACAGACTAATTCTTACATCCACAAAAAACCCATTCTAGGATGGAGGATAAGTTGTAGTAAACTAGCATCGCGAATGCAAAGATTCTTCAAATACTTGTCAAACTCATGTGAGAGAAACTCTCCCCCTTTATCAATACACAAAGATTTTGCCTTCTTGGAGTCCCATTGTTTTTCCCACTTTGACTTTCCAATCATGAAATATGGATAAAGATTGATCCTTAGACTGAAGAAAGAAAGCCCAAGTATACTTGGAGTAGTCAGTCGTCAACAATAATCATCATATGTAAAGAGCCTTATTCAAAGATTTTGTAGACATAGGACAACACAAGTCTACATGAACAAGCTCGAGTGGTTTGGTAGATATGTGCGATGCCTCCTTCGGGAAAGGTAATCGATGTTGCTTGCCATGGAGAAATGGTTGTGCACACACCAACTGGGGTGCTGATGGATGATTAAGCATCAACCAAACCATGTTTATATGCCTATTGCAAATAAAAGAAGCTCAAGTGGCAAAAGCATGCATGCCATAACACAGAATCTGTAGACGTAGAATGCAAGGCCAAAGTAGAGGTGCATAAAATAGGAATAGTACCAGCACCTTTGATGGAAATTGTAAAAGAGTCATCGAGACTGATGTCCCCTGGTTGCTTAGAGAAGGAAGAACACCAATCATGACGATTAGTGTGTGAGAAGTTGTGCTACTATCTATAATCCAAGCGTGAAACCTGAAAGAGATGAAAGTTGATGAAAGTCAAAGTGGGGCTATCAATGTAGATAAACAACTGATCAATAGTGGTTGAAGTAGATGTAGACACCTCAAAGCCATATCACCTCAGTTTTTGCAGTAGAACAAACAACACGATATTCTGCCTTTGAGGAGGATAATGCAATAGTGGGTTGCTTTTTACTACTCAAGGAAATAGCACCAGAACCACGTGTAAACCAATAACATGCAGTCGATTGGTGAGTGTTAATATCACCAACCTAGTGAGACTCAGAATAGCCAACTAACCGATCCCCCTTCCACCAATAGAAGATACCCCGATCAAGAAAATTATTCAAATAGTGCAGGATGCACTGGCAGGTGGGATTTGTGAGGGTCAGCTGAAAATGAACTCAAGACACAAACAAAAAAGTAAACATCCAATCTAGAATGAGTAATCCAAATCAAAGATTTGACAATCTACCTTTATAGAGCATGATCACATGGTGGTGAAGCAAATCTTAGCATTAGGGTCCATCGAAGAAGAGATGGAACCATGCACCTTGAAATGCTATAAAATCTCCTTTGCAATACTTGCGTTGAGAGAGAAAAATACCCTGAGGAGTCTACCAAACTTCAAAACCAAGGAAAAATGAAGAACTCAAGGTTGATCAACTCAAACTCATGGCTAAGATCAGCCACCATGACAAACAAAATCCGACTCTTACGACTTCCTATAAAGATCAAGCCATCCACATACACAATGATAATGCCAAATAAGACCATCTTTAACAAATAAGACCATCTTTAACAAAAATGTAAAGATTGGAACATGAATGTGATCACCAAAGACCAACCACCAATGACCAATCTTCAGAAAGAAGGTGTCAATGCACTAGTACCACACACGATGAGCCTACTTCAATCCATATAGATCTTTACAAAGTTGGTACACAATATGCGCAACAACAATATCAAGTGGTTGCTCAACATAGACCTCCTCTTGAAGGTCACCATTAAGAAGAGCAGATTTGACATCCATCTATAAAATAGGCCACCCACCCATGATGGGTAAGAAGAGCCAAAATAATCCTAATGGTAGTAATCGACACTGTAGGAATAAAAGCCTCATCAAAATCAACACTAACTCTCTAGGAGTAGCCCTTCACAACAAGATGTTCTTCGTGTTTGTCTAAAGTTCCATCCTCATAATACTTGTTCTTATAGACCCAACGAACTTTGATTACCTTGCATTGAGGTGGACGTGGTACAAGAACCCAAGTACTATTGTGCTTAATGGAATCAAGCTCTGTCTGCATAGTAATTAATAATCCAAGGTGGAGAAGAAAGTGTCTCCTCAGAGAGGAAGGCTCAGTAGAGGTGAAGGAAGAATGGTAGACATCAAGGCAAAATTCAGAAAGTGATTATCCTCAACAGCATGCTTTTAGACCGAGTAACACGATGAGAATGACTTTCACTAGATTTCGGAAATTGACGAAGGCCTGAATCTTTCATAGTCTCATATAACCAACGAGGAACCCTCTTGGTGAGGATCCTCCTCAATAACCTCTATATTTGAATCTAAAGAAGCCCCCTTTGAAACCAAAGGTGGTAGAGGAGCTGAGACAAGAGGCAGAGGAGCAGCCAAAGTAGAAGGCTGAGCTAAAGGAGAAGGACCCGGAGATGAAGTTGAAGGTAGAGGAAGAAGCTCACTCTTATAAGGTACATGAAGGACACTCATCAAAAATAACATCATGATTGATGGTGGCTAGTAAGTTGTAGGTTGCAGGATCCCAAAGTTCATAGGCCTTGGATATAGAATTATACCCAAGGAAAATGTGCGGCATGGATTTAGAATCCAACTTAGAGTGATGCTCTTTAGTTACATGCACATAAGCCTTGCAACCAAATATTGGGAGATAAGCACAAGAGGGTTTGATGCCCAATAATGCCTCATACGAGTTTTACCTATGGTACAACTGATGTAGGCAATCTATTCCAAATGTGAACTCCAATAGCTGATGCCTCAGCCTATAATTTCTTGGCCAAGCCACTATGCTCAAGTATAGTCCTCGACCCATCTCAATGACAGACTAATTCTTACATCCACAAAAAACCCATTCTAGGATGGAGGATAAGTTGTAGTAAACTAGCATCGCGAATGCAAAGATTCTTCAAATACTTGTCAAACTCATGTGAGAGAAACTCTCCCCCTTTATCAATACACAAAGATTTTGCCTTCTTGGAGTCCCATTGTTTTTCCCACTTTGACTTTCCAATCATGAAATATGGATAAAGATTGATCCTTAGACTGAAGAAAGAAAGCCCAAGTATACTTGGAGTAGTCAGTCGTCAACAATAATCATCATATGTAAAGAGCCTTATTCAAAGATTTTGTAGACATAGGACAACACAAGTCTACATGAACAAGCTCGAGTGGTTTGGTAGATATGTGCGATGCCTCCTTCGGGAAAGGTAATCGATGTTGCTTGCCATGGAGAAATGGTTGTGCACACACCAACTGGGGTGCTGATGGATGATTAAGCATCAACCAAACCATGTTTATATGCCTATTGCAAATAAAAGAAGCTCAAGTGGCAAAAGCATGCATGCCATAACACAGAATCTGTAGACGTAGAATGCAAGGCCAAAGTAGAGGTGCATAAAATAGGAATAGTACCAGCACCTTTGATGGAAATTGTAAAAGAGTCATCGAGACTGATGTCCCCTGGTTGCTTAGAGAAGGAAGAACACCAATCATGACGATTAGTGTGTGAGAAGTTGTGCTACTATCTATAATCCAAGCGTGAAACCTGAAAGAGATGAAAGTTGATGAAAGTCAAAGTGGGGCTATCAATGTAGATAAACAACTGATCAATAGTGGTTGAAGTAGATGTAGACACCTCAAAGCCATATCACCTCAGTTTTTGCAGTAGAACAAACAACACGATATTCTGCCTTTGAGGAGGATAATGCAATAGTGGGTTGCTTTTTACTACTCAAGGAAATAGCACCAGAACCACGTGTAAACCAATAACATGCAGTCGATTGGTGAGTGTTAATATCACCAACCTAGTGAGACTCAGAATAGCCAACTAACCGATCCCCCTTCCACCAATAGAAGATACCCCGATCAAGAAAATTATTCAAATAGTGCAGGATGCACTGGCAGGTGGGATTTGTGAGGGTCAGCTGAAAATGAACTCAAGACACAAACAAAAAAGTAAACATCCAATCTAGAATGAGTAATCCAAATCAAAGATTTGACAATCTACCTTTATAGAGCATGATCACATGGTGGTGAAGCAAATCTTAGCATTAGGGTCCATCGAAGAAGAGATGGAACCATGCACCTTGAAATGCTATAAAATCTCCTTTGCAATACTTGCGTTGAGAGAGAAAAATACCCTGAGGAGTCTACCAAACTTCAAAACCAAGGAAAAATGAAGAACTCAAGGTTGATCAACTCAAACTCATGGCTAAGATCAGCCACCATGACAAACAAAATCCGACTCTTACGACTTCCTATAAAGATCAAGCCATCCACATACACAATGATAATGCCAAATAAGACCATCTTTAACAAATAAGACCATCTTTAACAAAAATGTAAAGATTGGAACATGAATGTGATCACCAAAGACCAACCACCAATGACCAATCTTCAGAAAGAAGGTGTCAATGCACTAGTACCACACACGATGAGCCTACTTCAATCCATATAGATCTTTACAAAGTTGGTACACAATATGCGCAACAACAATATCAAGTGGTTGCTCAACATAGACCTCCTCTTGAAGGTCACCATTAAGAAGAGCAGATTTGACATCCATCTATAAAATAGGCCACCCACCCATGATGGGTAAGAAGAGCCAAAATAATCCTAATGGTAGTAATCGACACTGTAGGAATAAAAGCCTCATCAAAATCAACACTAACTCTCTAGGAGTAGCCCTTCACAACAAGATGTTCTTCGTGTTTGTCTAAAGTTCCATCCTCATAATACTTGTTCTTATAGACCCAACGAACTTTGATTACCTTGCATTGAGGTGGACGTGGTACAAGAACCCAAGTACTATTGTGCTTAATGGAATCAAGCTCTGTCTGCATAGTAATTAATAATCCAAGGTGGAGAAGAAAGTGTCTCCTCAGAGAGGAAGGCTCAGTAGAGGTGAAGGAAGAATGGTAGACATCAAGGCAAAATTCAGAAAGTGATTATCCTCAACAGCATGCTTTTAGACCGAGTAACACGATGAGAATGACTTTCACTAGATTTCGGAAATTGACGAAGGCCTGAATCTTTCATAGTCTCATATAACCAACGAGGAACCCTCTTGGTGAGGATCCTCCTCAATAACCTCTATATTTGAATCTAAAGAAGCCCCCTTTGAAACCAAAGGTGGTAGAGGAGCTGAGACAAGAGGCAGAGGAGCAGCCAAAGTAGAAGGCTGAGCTAAAGGAGAAGGACCCGGAGATGAAGTTGAAGGTAGAGGAAGAAGCTCACTCTTATAAGGTACATGAAGGACACTCATCAAAAATAACATCATGATTGATGGTGGCTAGTAAGTTGTAGGTTGCAGGATCCCAAAGTTCATAGGCCTTGGATATAGAATTATACCCAAGGAAAATGTGCGGCATGGATTTAGAATCCAACTTAGAGTGATGCTCTTTAGTTACATGCACATAAGCCTTGCAACCAAATATTGGGAGATAAGCACAAGAGGGTTTGATGCCCAATAATGCCTCATACGAGTTTTACCTATGGTACAACTGATGTAGGCAATCTATTCCAAATGTGAACTCCAATAGCTGATGCCTCAGCCTATAATTTCTTGGCCAAGCCACTATGCTCAAGTATAGTCCTCGACCCATCTCAATGACAGACTAATTCTTACATCCACAAAAAACCCATTCTAGGATGGAGGATAAGTTGTAGTAAACTAGCATTGCGAATGCAAAGATTCTTCAAATACTTGTCAAACTCATGTGAGAGAAACTCTCCCCCTTTATCAATACACAAAGATTTTGCCTTCTTGGAGTCCCATTGTTTTTCCCACTTTGACTTTCCAATCATGAAATATGGATAAAGATTGATCCTTAGACTGAAGAAAGAAAGCCCAAGTATACTTGGAGTAGTCAGTCGTCAACAATAATCATCATATGTAAAGAGCCTTATTCAAAGATTTTGTAGACATAGGACAACACAAGTCTACATGAACAAGCTCGAGTGGTTTGGTAGATATGTGCGATGCCTCCTTCGGGAAAGGTAATCGATGTTGCTTGCCATGGAGAAATGGTTGTGCACACACCAACTGGGGTGCTGATGGATGATTAAGCATCAACCAAACCATGTTTATATGCCTATTGCAAATAAAATAAGCTCAAGTGGCAAAAGCATGCATGCCATAACACAGAATCTGTAGACGTAGAATGCAAGGCCAAAGTAGAGGTGCATAAAATAGGAATAGTACCAGCACCTTTGATGGAAATTGTAAAAGAGTCATCGAGACTGATGTCCCCTGGTTGCTTAGAGAAGGAAGAACACCAATCATGACGATTAGTGTGTGAGAAGTTGTGCTACTATCTATAATCCAAGCATGAAACCTGAAAGAGATGAAAGTTGATGAAAGTCAAAGTGGGACTATCAATGTAGATAAACAACTGATCAATAGTGGTTGAAGTAGATGTAGACACCTCAAAGCCATATCACCTCAGTTTTTGCAGTAGAACAAACAACACGATATTCTGCCTTTGAGGAGGATAATGCAATAGTGGGTTGCTTTTTACTACTCAAGGAAATAGCACCAGAACCACGTGTAAACCAATAACATGCAGTCGATTGGTGAGTGTTAATATCACCAACCTAGTGAGACTCAGAATAGCCAACTAACCGATCCCCCTTCCACCAATAGAAGATACCCCGATCAAGAAAATTATTCAAATAGTGCAGGATGCACTGGCAGGTGGGATTTGTGAGGGTCAGCTGAAAATGAACTCAAGACACAAACAAAAAAGTAAACATCCAATCTAGAATGAGTAATCCAAATCAAAGATTTGACAATCTACCTTTATAGAGCATGATCACATGGTGGTGAAGCAAATCTTAGCATTAGGGTCCATCGAAGAAGAGATGGAACCATGCACCTTGAAATGCTATAAAATCTCCTTTGCAATACTTGCGTTGAGAGAGAAAAATACCCTGAGGAGTCTACCAAACTTCAAAACCAAGGAAAAATGAAGAACTCAAGGTTGATCAACTCAAACTCATGGCTAAGATCAGCCACCATGACAAACAAAATCCGACTCTTACGACTTCCTATAAAGATCAAGCCATCCACATACACAATGATAATGCCAAATAAGACCATCTTTAACAAATAAGACCATCTTTAACAAAAATGTAAAGATTGGAACATGAATGTGATCACCAAAGACCAACCACCAATGACCAATCTTCAGAAAGAAGGTGTCAATGCACTAGTACCACACACGATGAGCCTACTTCAATCCATATAGATCTTTACAAAGTTGGTACACAATATGCGCAACAACAATATCAAGTGGTTGCTCAACATAGACCTCCTCTTGAAGGTCACCATTAAGAAGAGCAGATTTGACATCCATCTATAAAATAGGCCACCCACCCATGATGGGTAAGAAGAGCCAAAATAATCCTAATGGTAGTAATCGACACTGTAGGAATAAAAGCCTCATCAAAATCAACACTAACTCTCTAGGAGTAGCCCTTCACAACAAGATGTTCTTCGTGTTTGTCTAAAGTTCCATCCTCATAATACTTGTTCTTATAGACCCAACGAACTTTGATTACCTTGCATTGAGGTGGACGTGGTACAAGAACCCAAGTACTATTGTGCTTAATGGAATCAAGCTCTGTCTGCATAGTAATTAATAATCCAAGGTGGAGAAGAAAGTGTCTCCTCAGAGAGGAAGGCTCAGTAGAGGTGAAGGAAGAATGGTAGACATCAAGGCAAAATTCAGAAAGTGATTATCCTCAACAGCATGCTTTTAGACCGAGTAACACGATGAGAATGACTTTCACTAGATTTCGGAAATTGACGAAGGCCTGAATCTTTCATAGTCTCATATAACCAACGAGGAACCCTCTTGGTGAGGATCCTCCTCAATAACCTCTATATTTGAATCTAAAGAAGCCCCCTTTGAAACCAAAGGTGGTAGAGGAGCTGAGACAAGAGGCAGAGGAGCAGCCAAAGTAGAAGGCTGAGCTAAAGGAGAAGGACCCGGAGATGAAGTTGAAGGTAGAGGAAGAAGCTCACTCTTATAAGGTACATGAAGGACACTCATCAAAAATAACATCATGATTGATGGTGGCTAGTAAGTTGTAGGTTGCAGGATCCCAAAGTTCATAGGCCTTGGATATAGAATTATACCCAAGGAAAATGTGCGGCATGGATTTAGAATCCAACTTAGAGTGATGCTCTTTAGTTACATGCACATAAGCCTTGCAACCAAATATTGGGAGATAAGCACAAGAGGGTTTGATGCCCAATAATGCCTCATACGAGTTTTACCTATGGTACAACTGATGTAGGCAATCTATTCCAAATGTGAACTCCAATAGCTGATGCCTCAGCCTATAATTTCTTGGCCAAGCCACTATGCTCAAGTATAGTCCTCGACCCATCTCAATGACAGACTAATTCTTACATCCACAAAAAACCCATTCTAGGATGGAGGATAAGTTGTAGTAAACTAGCATCGCGAATGCAAAGATTCTTCAAATACTTGTCAAACTCATGTGAGAGAAACTCTCCCCCTTTATCAATACACAAAGATTTTGCCTTCTTGGAGTCCCATTGTTTTTCCCACTTTGACTTTCCAATCATGAAATATGGATAAAGATTGATCCTTAGACTGAAGAAAGAAAGCCCAAGTATACTTGGAGTAGTCAGTCGTCAACAATAATCATCATATGTAAAGAGCCTTATTCAAAGATTTTGTAGACATAGGACAACACAAGTCTACATGAACAAGCTCGAGTGGTTTGGTAGATATGTGCGATGCCTCCTTCGGGAAAGGTAATCGATGTTGCTTGCCATGGAGAAATGGTTGTGCACACACCAACTGGGGTGCTGATGGATGATTAAGCATCAACCAAACCATGTTTATATGCCTATTGCAAATAAAAGAAGCTCAAGTGGCAAAAGCATGCATGCCATAACACAGAATCTGTAGACGTAGAATGCAAGGCCAAAGTAGAGGTGCATAAAATAGGAATAGTACTAGCACCTTTGATGGAAATTGTAAAAGAGTCATCGAGACTGATGTCCCCTGGTTGCTTAGAGAAGGAAGAACACCAATCATGACGATTAGTGTGTGAGAAGTTGTGCTACTATCTATAATCCAAGCATGAAACCTGAAAGAGATGAAAGTTGATGAAAGTCAAAGTGGGGCTATCAATGTAGATAAACAACTGATCAATAGTGGTTGAAGTAGATGTAGACACCTCAAAGCCATATCACCTCAGTTTTTGCAGTAGAACAAACAACACGATATTCTGCCTTTGAGGAGGATAATGCAATAGTGGGTTGCTTTTTACTACTCAAGGAAATAGCACCAGAACCACGTGTAAACCAATAACATGCAGTCGATTGGTGAGTGTTAATATCACCAACCTAGTGAGACTCAGAATAGCCAACTGACCGATCCCCCTTCCACCAATAGAAGATACCCCGATCAAGAAAATTATTCAAATAGTGCAGGATGCACTGGCAGGTGGGATTTGTGAGGGTCAGCTGAAAATGAACTCAAGACACAAACAAAAAAGTAAACATCCAATCTAGAATGAGTAATCCAAATCAAAGATTTGACAATCTACCTTTATAGAGCATGATCACATGGTGGTGAAGCAAATCTTAGCATTAGGGTCCATCGAAGAAGAGATGGAACCATGCACCTTGAAATGCTATAAAATCTCCTTTGCAATACTTGCGTTGAGAGAGAAAAATACCCTGAGGAGTCTACCAAACTTCAAAACCAAGGAAAAATGAAGAACTCAAGGTTGATCAACTCAAACTCATGGCTAAGATCAGCCACCATGACAAACAAAATCCGACTCTTACGACTTCCTATAAAGATCAAGCCATCCACATACACAATGATAATGCCAAATAAGACCATCTTTAACAAATAAGACCATCTTTAACAAAAATGTAAAGATTGGAACATGAATGTGATCACCAAAGACCAACCACCAATGACCAATCTTCAGAAAGAAGGTGTCAATGCACTAGTACCACACACGATGAGCCTACTTCAATCCATATAGATCTTTACAAAGTTGGTACACAATATGCGCAACAACAATATCAAGTGGTTGCTCAACATAGACCTCCTCTTGAAGGTCACCATTAAGAAGAGCAGATTTGACATCCATCTATAAAATAGGCCACCCACCCATGATGGGTAAGAAGAGCCAAAATAATCCTAATGGTAGTAATCGACACTGTAGGAATAAAAGCCTCATCAAAATCAACACTAACTCTCTAGGAGTAGCCCTTCACAACAAGATGTTCTTCGTGTTTGTCTAAAGTTCCATCCTCATAATACTTGTTCTTATAGACCCAACGAACTTTGATTACCTTGCATTGAGGTGGACGTGGTACAAGAACCCAAGTACTATTGTGCTTAATGGAATCAAGCTCTGTCTGCATAGTAATTAATAATCCAAGGTGGAGAAGAAAGTGTCTCCTCAGAGAGGAAGGCTCAGTAGAGGTGAAGGAAGAATGGTAGACATCAAGGCAAAATTCAGAAAGTGATTATCCTCAACAGCATGCTTTTAGACCGAGTAACACGATGAGAATGACTTTCACTAGATTTCGGAAATTGACGAAGGCCTGAATCTTTCATAGTCTCATATAACCAACGAGGAACCCTCTTGGTGAGGATCCTCCTCAATAACCTCTATATTTGAATCTAAAGAAGCCCCCTTTGAAACCAAAGGTGGTAGAGGAGCTGAGACAAGAGGCAGAGGAGCAGCCAAAGTAGAAGGCTGAGCTAAAGGAGAAGGACCCGGAGATGAAGTTGAAGGTAGAGGAAGAAGCTCACTCTTATAAGGTACATGAAGGACACTCATCAAAAATAACATCATGATTGATGGTGGCTAGTAAGTTGTAGGTTGCAGGATCCCAAAGTTCATAGGCCTTGGATATAGAATTATACCCAAGGAAAATGTGCGGCATGGATTTAGAATCCAACTTAGAGTGATGCTCTTTAGTTACATGCACATAAGCCTTGCAACCAAATATTGGGAGATAAGCACAAGAGGGTTTGATGCCCAATAATGCCTCATACGAGTTTTACCTATGGTACAACTGATGTAGGCAATCTATTCCAAATGTGAACTCCAATAGCTGATGCCTCAGCCTATAATTTCTTGGCCAAGCCACTATGCTCAAGTATAGTCCTCGACCCATCTCAATGACAGACTAATTCTTACATCCACAAAAAACCCATTCTAGGATGGAGGATAAGTTGTAGTAAACTAGCATCGCGAATGCAAAGATTCTTCAAATACTTGTCAAACTCATGTGAGAGAAACTCTCCCCCTTTATCAATACACAAAGATTTTGCCTTCTTGGAGTCCCATTGTTTTTCCCACTTTGACTTTCCAATCATGAAATATGGATAAAGATTGATCCTTAGACTGAAGAAAGAAAGCCCAAGTATACTTGGAGTAGTCAGTCGTCAACAATAATCATCATATGTAAAGAGCCTTATTCAAAGATTTTGTAGACATAGGACAACACAAGTCTACATGAACAAGCTCGAGTGGTTTGGTAGATATGTGCGATGCCTCCTTCGGGAAAGGTAATCGATGTTGCTTGCCATGGAGAAATGGTTGTGCACACACCAACTGGGGTGCTGATGGATGATTAAGCATCAACCAAACCATGTTTATATGCCTATTGCAAATAAAAGAAGCTCAAGTGGCAAAAGCATGCATGCCATAACACAGAATCTGTAGACGTAGAATGCAAGGCCAAAGTAGAGGTGCATAAAATAGGAATAGTACCAGCACCTTTGATGGAAATTGTAAAAGAGTCATCGAGACTGATGTCCCCTGGTTGCTTAGAGAAGGAAGAACACCAATCATGACGATTAGTGTGTGAGAAGTTGTGCTACTATCTATAATCCAAGCATGAAACCTGAAAGAGATGAAAGTTGATGAAAGTCAAAGTGGGGCTATCAATGTAGATAAACAACTGATCAATAGTGGTTGAAGTAGATGTAGACACCTCAAAGCCATATCACCTCAGTTTTTGCAGTAGAACAAACAACACGATATTCTGCCTTTGAGGAGGATAATGCAATAGTGGGTTGCTTTTTACTACTCAAGGAAATAGCACCAGAACCACGTGTAAACCAATAACATGCAGTCGATTGGTGAGTGTTAATATCACCAACCTAGTGAGACTCAGAATAGCCAACTAACCGATCCCCCTTCCACCAATAGAAGATACCCCGATCAAGAAAATTATTCAAATAGTGCAGGATGCACTGGCAGGTGGGATTTGTGAGGGTCAGCTGAAAATGAACTCAAGACACAAACAAAAAAGTAAACATCCAATCTAGAATGAGTAATCCAAATCAAAGATTTGACAATCTACCTTTATAGAGCATGATCACATGGTGGTGAAGCAAATCTTAGCATTAGGGTCCATCGAAGAAGAGATGGAACCATGCACCTTGAAATGCTATAAAATCTCCTTTGCAATACTTGCGTTGAGAGAGAAAAATACCCTGAGGAGTCTACCAAACTTCAAAACCAAGGAAAAATGAAGAACTCAAGGTTGATCAACTCAAACTCATGGCTAAGATCAGCCACCATGACAAACAAAATCCGACTCTTACGACTTCCTATAAAGATCAAGCCATCCACATACACAATGATAATGCCAAATAAGACCATCTTTAACAAATAAGACCATCTTTAACAAAAATGTAAAGATTGGAACATGAATGTGATCACCAAAGACCAACCACCAATGACCAATCTTCAGAAAGAAGGTGTCAATGCACTAGTACCACACACGATGAGCCTACTTCAATCCATATAGATCTTTACAAAGTTGGTACACAATATGCGCAACAACAATATCAAGTGGTTGCTCAACATAGACCTCCTCTTGAAGGTCACCATTAAGAAGAGCAGATTTGACATCCATCTATAAAATAGGCCACCCACCCATGATGGGTAAGAAGAGCCAAAATAATCCTAATGGTAGTAATCGACACTGTAGGAATAAAAGCCTCATCAAAATCAACACTAACTCTCTAGGAGTAGCCCTTCACAACAAGATGTTCTTCGTGTTTGTCTAAAGTTCCATCCTCATAATACTTGTTCTTATAGACCCAACGAACTTTGATTACCTTGCATTGAGGTGGACGTGGTACAAGAACCCAAGTACTATTGTGCTTAATGGAATCAAGCTCTGTCTGCATAGTAATTAATAATCCAAGGTGGAGAAGAAAGTGTCTCCTCAGAGAGGAAGGCTCAGTAGAGGTGAAGGAAGAATGGTAGACATCAAGGCAAAATTCAGAAAGTGATTATCCTCAACAGCATGCTTTTAGACCGAGTAACACGATGAGAATGACTTTCACTAGATTTCGGAAATTGACGAAGGCCTGAATCTTTCATAGTCTCATATAACCAACGAGGAACCCTCTTGGTGAGGATCCTCCTCAATAACCTCTATATTTGAATCTAAAGAAGCCCCCTTTGAAACCAAAGGTGGTAGAGGAGCTGAGACAAGAGGCAGAGGAGCAGCCAAAGTAGAAGGCTGAGCTAAAGGAGAAGGACCCGGAGATGAAGTTGAAGGTAGAGGAAGAAGCTCACTCTTATAAGGTACATGAAGGACACTCATCAAAAATAACATCATGATTGATGGTGGCTAGTAAGTTGTAGGTTGCAGGATCCCAAAGTTCATAGGCCTTGGATATAGAATTATACCCAAGGAAAATGTGCGGCATGGATTTAGAATCCAACTTAGAGTGATGCTCTTTAGTTACATGCACATAAGCCTTGCAACCAAATATTGGGAGATAAGCACAAGAGGGTTTGATGCCCAATAATGCCTCATACGAGTTTTACCTATGGTACAACTGATGTAGGCAATCTATTCCAAATGTGAACTCCAATAGCTGATGCCTCAGCCTATAATTTCTTGGCCAAGCCACTATGCTCAAGTATAGTCCTCGACCCATCTCAATGACAGACTAATTCTTACATCCACAAAAAACCCATTCTAGGATGGAGGATAAGTTGTAGTAAACTAGCATCGCGAATGCAAAGATTCTTCAAATACTTGTCAAACTCATGTGAGAGAAACTCTCCCCCTTTATCAATACACAAAGATTTTGCCTTCTTGGAGTCCCATTGTTTTTCCCACTTTGACTTTCCAATCATGAAATATGGATAAAGATTGATCCTTAGACTGAAGAAAGAAAGCCCAAGTATACTTGGAGTAGTCAGTCGTCAACAATAATCATCATATGTAAAGAGCCTTATTCAAAGATTTTGTAGACATAGGACAACACAAGTCTACATGAACAAGCTCGAGTGGTTTGGTAGATATGTGCGATGCCTCCTTCGGGAAAGGTAATCGATGTTGCTTGCCATGGAGAAATGGTTGTGCACACACCAACTGGGGTGCTGATGGATGATTAAGCATCAACCAAACCATGTTTATATGCCTATTGCAAATAAAAGAAGCTCAAGTGGCAAAAGCATGCATGCCATAACACAGAATCTGTAGACGTAGAATGCAAGGCCAAAGTAGAGGTGCATAAAATAGGAATAGTACCAGCACCTTTGATGGAAATTGTAAAAGAGTCATCGAGACTGATGTCCCCTGGTTGCTTAGAGAAGGAAGAACACCAATCATGACGATTAGTGTGTGAGAAGTTGTGCTACTATCTATAATCCAAGCATGAAACCTGAAAGAGATGAAAGTTGATGAAAGTCAAAGTGGGGCTATCAATGTAGATAAACAACTGATCAATAGTGGTTGAAGTAGATGTAGACACCTCAAAGCCATATCACCTCAGTTTTTGCAGTAGAACAAACAACACGATATTCTGCCTTTGAGGAGGATAATGCAATAGTGGGTTGCTTTTTACTACTCAAGGAAATAGCACCAGAACCACGTGTAAACCAATAACATGCAGTCGATTGGTGAGTGTTAATATCACCAACCTAGTGAGACTCAGAATAGCCAACTAACCGATCCCCCTTCCACCAATAGAAGATACCCCGATCAAGAAAATTATTCAAATAGTGCAGGATGCACTGGCAGGTGGGATTTGTGAGGGTCAGCTGAAAATGAACTCAAGACACAAACAAAAAAGTAAACATCCAATCTAGAATGAGTAATCCAAATCAAAGATTTGACAATCTACCTTTATAGAGCATGATCACATGGTGGTGAAGCAAATCTTAGCATTAGGGTCCATCGAAGAAGAGATGGAACCATGCACCTTGAAATGCTATAAAATCTCCTTTGCAATACTTGCGTTGAGAGAGAAAAATACCCTGAGGAGTCTACCAAACTTCAAAACCAAGGAAAAATGAAGAACTCAAGGTTGATCAACTCAAACTCATGGCTAAGATCAGCCACCATGACAAACAAAATCCGACTCTTACGACTTCCTATAAAGATCAAGCCATCCACATACACAATGATAATGCCAAATAAGACCATCTTTAACAAATAAGACCATCTTTAACAAAAATGTAAAGATTGGAACATGAATGTGATCACCAAAGACCAACCACCAATGACCAATCTTCAGAAAGAAGGTGTCAATGCACTAGTACCACACACGATGAGCCTACTTCAATCCATATAGATCTTTACAAAGTTGGTACACAATATGCGCAACAACAATATCAAGTGGTTGCTCAACATAGACCTCCTCTTGAAGGTCACCATTAAGAAGAGCAGATTTGACATCCATCTATAAAATAGGCCACCCACCCATGATGGGTAAGAAGAGCCAAAATAATCCTAATGGTAGTAATCGACACTGTAGGAATAAAAGCCTCATCAAAATCAACACTAACTCTCTAGGAGTAGCCCTTCACAACAAGATGTTCTTCGTGTTTGTCTAAAGTTCCATCCTCATAATACTTGTTCTTATAGACCCAACGAACTTTGATTACCTTGCATTGAGGTGGACGTGGTACAAGAACCCAAGTACTATTGTGCTTAATGGAATCAAGCTCTGTCTGCATAGTAATTAATAATCCAAGGTGGAGAAGAAAGTGTCTCCTCAGAGAGGAAGGCTCAGTAGAGGTGAAGGAAGAATGGTAGACATCAAGGCAAAATTCAGAAAGTGATTATCCTCA
Organism: Cibotium barometz; assembly: GCF_041138505.1. Taxonomy (NCBI): domain Eukaryota; kingdom Viridiplantae; phylum Streptophyta; class Polypodiopsida; order Cyatheales; family Cibotiaceae; genus Cibotium; species Cibotium barometz. The sequence continues at coordinate 18,748,454 of NC_141071.1, read as the reverse complement.
ACAGCATGCTTTTAGACCGAGTAACACGATGAGAATGACTTTCACTAGATTTCGGAAATTGACGAAGGCCTGAATCTTTCATAGTCTCATATAACCAACGAGGAACCCTCTTGGTGAGGATCCTCCTCAATAACCTCTATATTTGAATCTAAAGAAGCCCCCTTTGAAACCAAAGGTGGTAGAGGAGCTGAGACAAGAGGCAGAGGAGCAGCCAAAGTAGAAGGCTGAGCTAAAGGAGAAGGACCCGGAGATGAAGTTGAAGGTAGAGGAAGAAGCTCACTCTTATAAGGTACATGAAGGACACTCATCAAAAATAACATCATGATTGATGGTGGCTAGTAAGTTGTAGGTTGCAGGATCCCAAAGTTCATAGGCCTTGGATATAGAATTATACCCAAGGAAAATGTGCGGCATGGATTTAGAATCCAACTTAGAGTGATGCTCTTTAGTTACATGCACATAAGCCTTGCAACCAAATATTGGGAGATAAGCACAAGAGGGTTTGATGCCCAATAATGCCTCATACGAGTTTTACCTATGGTACAACTGATGTAGGCAATCTATTCCAAATGTGAACTCCAATAGCTGATGCCTCAGCCTATAATTTCTTGGCCAAGCCACTATGCTCAAGTATAGTCCTCGACCCATCTCAATGACAGACTAATTCTTACATCCACAAAAAACCCATTCTAGGATGGAGGATAAGTTGTAGTAAACTAGCATCGCGAATGCAAAGATTCTTCAAATACTTGTCAAACTCATGTGAGAGAAACTCTCCCCCTTTATCAATACACAAAGATTTTGCCTTCTTGGAGTCCCATTGTTTTTCCCACTTTGACTTTCCAATCATGAAATATGGATAAAGATTGATCCTTAGACTGAAGAAAGAAAGCCCAAGTATACTTGGAGTAGTCAGTCGTCAACAATAATCATCATATGTAAAGAGCCTTATTCAAAGATTTTGTAGACATAGGACAACACAAGTCTACATGAACAAGCTCGAGTGGTTTGGTAGATATGTGCGATGCCTCCTTCGGGAAAGGTAATCGATGTTGCTTGCCATGGAGAAATGGTTGTGCACACACCAACTGGGGTGCTGATGGATGATTAAGCATCAACCAAACCATGTTTATATGCCTATTGCAAATAAAAGAAGCTCAAGTGGCAAAAGCATGCATGCCATAACACAGAATCTGTAGACGTAGAATGCAAGGCCAAAGTAGAGGTGCATAAAATAGGAATAGTACCAGCACCTTTGATGGAAATTGTAAAAGAGTCATCGAGACTGATGTCCCCTGGTTGCTTAGAGAAGGAAGAACACCAATCATGACGATTAGTGTGTGAGAAGTTGTGCTACTATCTATAATCCAAGCATGAAACCTGAAAGAGATGAAAGTTGATGAAAGTCAAAGTGGGGCTATCAATGTAGATAAACAACTGATCAATAGTGGTTGAAGTAGATGTAGACACCTCAAAGCCATATCACCTCAGTTTTTGCAGTAGAACAAACAACACGATATTCTGCCTTTGAGGAGGATAATGCAATAGTGGGTTGCTTTTTACTACTCAAGGAAATAGCACCAGAACCACGTGTAAACCAATAACATGCAGTCGATTGGTGAGTGTTAATATCACCAACCTAGTGAGACTCAGAATAGCCAACTGACCGATCCCCCTTCCACCAATAGAAGATACCCCGATCAAGAAAATTATTCAAATAGTGCAGGATGCACTGGCAGGTGGGATTTGTGAGGGTCAGCTGAAAATGAACTCAAGACACAAACAAAAAAGTAAACATCCAATCTAGAATGAGTAATCCAAATCAAAGATTTGACAATCTACCTTTATAGAGCATGATCACATGGTGGTGAAGCAAATCTTAGCATTAGGGTCCATCGAAGAAGAGATGGAACCATGCACCTTGAAATGCTATAAAATCTCCTTTGCAATACTTGCGTTGAGAGAGAAAAATACCCTGAGGAGTCTACCAAACTTCAAAACCAAGGAAAAATGAAGAACTCAAGGTTGATCAACTCAAACTCATGGCTAAGATCAGCCACCATGACAAACAAAATCCGACTCTTACGACTTCCTATAAAGATCAAGCCATCCACATACACAATGATAATGCCAAATAAGACCATCTTTAACAAATAAGACCATCTTTAACAAAAATGTAAAGATTGGAACATGAATGTGATCACCAAAGACCAACCACCAATGACCAATCTTCAGAAAGAAGGTGTCAATGCACTAGTACCACACACGATGAGCCTACTTCAATCCATATAGATCTTTACAAAGTTGGTACACAATATGCGCAACAACAATATCAAGTGGTTGCTCAACATAGACCTCCTCTTGAAGGTCACCATTAAGAAGAGCAGATTTGACATCCATCTATAAAATAGGCCACCCACCCATGATGGGTAAGAAGAGCCAAAATAATCCTAATGGTAGTAATCGACACTGTAGGAATAAAAGCCTCATCAAAATCAACACTAACTCTCTAGGAGTAGCCCTTCACAACAAGATGTTCTTCGTGTTTGTCTAAAGTTCCATCCTCATAATACTTGTTCTTATAGACCCAACGAACTTTGATTACCTTGCATTGAGGTGGACGTGGTACAAGAACCCAAGTACTATTGTGCTTAATGGAATCAAGCTCTGTCTGCATAGTAATTAATAATCCAAGGTGGAGAAGAAAGTGTCTCCTCAGAGAGGAAGGCTCAGTAGAGGTGAAGGAAGAATGGTAGACATCAAGGCAAAATTCAGAAAGTGATTATCCTCAACAGCATGCTTTTAGACCGAGTAACACGATGAGAATGACTTTCACTAGATTTCGGAAATTGACGAAGGCCTGAATCTTTCATAGTCTCATATAACCAACGAGGAACCCTCTTGGTGAGGATCCTCCTCAATAACCTCTATATTTGAATCTAAAGAAGCCCCCTTTGAAACCAAAGGTGGTAGAGGAGCTGAGACAAGAGGCAGAGGAGCAGCCAAAGTAGAAGGCTGAGCTAAAGGAGAAGGACCCGGAGATGAAGTTGAAGGTAGAGGAAGAAGCTCACTCTTATAAGGTACATGAAGGACACTCATCAAAAATAACATCATGATTGATGGTGGCTAGTAAGTTGTAGGTTGCAGGATCCCAAAGTTCATAGGCCTTGGATATAGAATTATACCCAAGGAAAATGTGCGGCATGGATTTAGAATCCAACTTAGAGTGATGCTCTTTAGTTACATGCACATAAGCCTTGCAACCAAATATTGGGAGATAAGCACAAGAGGGTTTGATGCCCAATAATGCCTCATACGAGTTTTACCTATGGTACAACTGATGTAGGCAATCTATTCCAAATGTGAACTCCAATAGCTGATGCCTCAGCCTATAATTTCTTGGCCAAGCCACTATGCTCAAGTATAGTCCTCGACCCATCTCAATGACAGACTAATTCTTACATCCACAAAAAACCCATTCTAGGATGGAGGATAAGTTGTAGTAAACTAGCATCGCGAATGCAAAGATTCTTCAAATACTTGTCAAACTCATGTGAGAGAAACTCTCCCCCTTTATCAATACACAAAGATTTTGCCTTCTTGGAGTCCCATTGTTTTTCCCACTTTGACTTTCCAATCATGAAATATGGATAAAGATTGATCCTTAGACTGAAGAAAGAAAGCCCAAGTATACTTGGAGTAGTCAGTCGTCAACAATAATCATCATATGTAAAGAGCCTTATTCAAAGATTTTGTAGACATAGGACAACACAAGTCTACATGAACAAGCTCGAGTGGTTTGGTAGATATGTGCGATGCCTCCTTCGGGAAAGGTAATCGATGTTGCTTGCCATGGAGAAATGGTTGTGCACACACCAACTGGGGTGCTGATGGATGATTAAGCATCAACCAAACCATGTTTATATGCCTATTGCAAATAAAATAAGCTCAAGTGGCAAAAGCATGCATGCCATAACACAGAATCTGTAGACGTAGAATGCAAGGCCAAAGTAGAGGTGCATAAAATAGGAATAGTACGAGCACCTTTGATGGAAATTGTAAAAGAGTCATCGAGACTGATGTCCCCTGGTTGCTTAGAGAAGGAAGAACACCAATCATGACGATTAGTGTGTGAGAAGTTGTGCTACTATCTATAATCCAAGCATGAAACCTGAAAGAGATGAAAGTTGATGAAAGTCAAAGTGGGGCTATCAATGTAGATAAACAACTGATCAATAGTGGTTGAAGTAGATGTAGACACCTCAAAGCCATATCACCTCAGTTTTTGCAGTAGAACAAACAACACGATATTCTGCCTTTGAGGAGGATAATGCAATAGTGGGTTGCTTTTTACTACTCAAGGAAATAGCACCAGAACCACGTGTAAACCAATAACATGCAGTCGATTGGTGAGTGTTAATATCACCAACCTAGTGAGACTCAGAATAGCCAACTAACCGATCCCCCTTCCACCAATAGAAGATACCCCGATCAAGAAAATTATTCAAATAGTGCAGGATGCACTGGCAGGTGGGATTTGTGAGGGTCAGCTGAAAATGAACTCAAGACACAAACAAAAAAGTAAACATCCAATCTAGAATGAGTAATCCAAATCAAAGATTTGACAATCTACCTTTATAGAGCATGATCACATGGTGGTGAAGCAAATCTTAGCATTAGGGTCCATCGAAGAAGAGATGGAACCATGCACCTTGAAATGCTATAAAATCTCCTTTGCAATACTTGCGTTGAGAGAGAAAAATACCCTGAGGAGTCTACCAAACTTCAAAACCAAGGAAAAATGAAGAACTCAAGGTTGATCAACTCAAACTCATGGCTAAGATCAGCCACCATGACAAACAAAATCCGACTCTTACGACTTCCTATAAAGATCAAGCCATCCACATACACAATGATAATGCCAAATAAGACCATCTTTAACAAATAAGACCATCTTTAACAAAAATGTAAAGATTGGAACATGAATGTGATCACCAAAGACCAACCACCAATGACCAATCTTCAGAAAGAAGGTGTCAATGCACTAGTACCACACACGATGAGCCTACTTCAATCCATATAGATCTTTACAAAGTTGGTACACAATATGCGCAACAACAATATCAAGTGGTTGCTCAACATAGACCTCCTCTTGAAGGTCACCATTAAGAAGAGCAGATTTGACATCCATCTATAAAATAGGCCACCCACCCATGATGGGTAAGAAGAGCCAAAATAATCCTAATGGTAGTAATCGACACTGTAGGAATAAAAGCCTCATCAAAATCAACACTAACTCTCTAGGAGTAGCCCTTCACAACAAGATGTTCTTCGTGTTTGTCTAAAGTTCCATCCTCATAATACTTGTTCTTATAGACCCAACGAACTTTGATTACCTTGCATTGAGGTGGACGTGGTACAAGAACCCAAGTACTATTGTGCTTAATGGAATCAAGCTCTGTCTGCATAGTAATTAATAATCCAAGGTGGAGAAGAAAGTGTCTCCTCAGAGAGGAAGGCTCAGTAGAGGTGAAGGAAGAATGGTAGACATCAAGGCAAAATTCAGAAAGTGATTATCCTCAACAGCATGCTTTTAGACCGAGTAACACGATGAGAATGACTTTCACTAGATTTCGGAAATTGACGAAGGCCTGAATCTTTCATAGTCTCATATAACCAACGAGGAACCCTCTTGGTGAGGATCCTCCTCAATAACCTCTATATTTGAATCTAAAGAAGCCCCCTTTGAAACCAAAGGTGGTAGAGGAGCTGAGACAAGAGGCAGAGGAGCAGCCAAAGTAGAAGGCTGAGCTAAAGGAGAAGGACCCGGAGATGAAGTTGAAGGTAGAGGAAGAAGCTCACTCTTATAAGGTACATGAAGGACACTCATCAAAAATAACATCATGATTGATGGTGGCTAGTAAGTTGTAGGTTGCAGGATCCCAAAGTTCATAGGCCTTGGATATAGAATTATACCCAAGGAAAATGTGCGGCATGGATTTAGAATCCAACTTAGAGTGATGCTCTTTAGTTACATGCACATAAGCCTTGCAACCAAATATTGGGAGATAAGCACAAGAGGGTTTGATGCCCAATAATGCCTCATACGAGTTTTACCTATGGTACAACTGATGTAGGCAATCTATTCCAAATGTGAACTCCAATAGCTGATGCCTCAGCCTATAATTTCTTGGCCAAGCCACTATGCTCAAGTATAGTCCTCGACCCATCTCAATGACAGACTAATTCTTACATCCACAAAAAACCCATTCTAGGATGGAGGATAAGTTGTAGTAAACTAGCATCGCGAATGCAAAGATTCTTCAAATACTTGTCAAACTCATGTGAGAGAAACTCTCCCCCTTTATCAATACACAAAGATTTTGCCTTCTTGGAGTCCCATTGTTTTTCCCACTTTGACTTTCCAATCATGAAATATGGATAAAGATTGATCCTTAGACTGAAGAAAGAAAGCCCAAGTATACTTGGAGTAGTCAGTCGTCAACAATAATCATCATATGTAAAGAGCCTTATTCAAAGATTTTGTAGACATAGGACAACACAAGTCTACATGAACAAGCTCGAGTGGTTTGGTAGATATGTGCGATGCCTCCTTCGGGAAAGGTAATCGATGTTGCTTGCCATGGAGAAATGGTTGTGCACACACCAACTGGGGTGCTGATGGATGATTAAGCATCAACCAAACCATGTTTATATGCCTATTGCAAATAAAAGAAGCTCAAGTGGCAAAAGCATGCATGCCATAACACAGAATCTGTAGACGTAGAATGCAAGGCCAAAGTAGAGGTGCATAAAATAGGAATAGTACCAGCACCTTTGATGGAAATTGTAAAAGAGTCATCGAGACTGATGTCCCCTGGTTGCTTAGAGAAGGAAGAACACCAATCATGACGATTAGTGTGTGAGAAGTTGTGCTACTATCTATAATCCAAGCATGAAACCTGAAAGAGATGAAAGTTGATGAAAGTCAAAGTGGGGCTATCAATGTAGATAAACAACTGATCAATAGTGGTTGAAGTAGATGTAGACACCTCAAAGCCATATCACCTCAGTTTTTGCAGTAGAACAAACAACACGATATTCTGCCTTTGAGGAGGATAATGCAATAGTGGGTTGCTTTTTACTACTCAAGGAAATAGCACCAGAACCACGTGTAAACCAATAACATGCAGTCGATTGGTGAGTGTTAATATCACCAACCTAGTGAGACTCAGAATAGCCAACTAACCGATCCCCCTTCCACCAATAGAAGATACCCCGATCAAGAAAATTATTCAAATAGTGCAGGATGCACTGGCAGGTGGGATTTGTGAGGGTCAGCTGAAAATGAACTCAAGACACAAACAAAAAAGTAAACATCCAATCTAGAATGAGTAATCCAAATCAAAGATTTGACAATCTACCTTTATAGAGCATGATCACATGGTGGTGAAGCAAATCTTAGCATTAGGGTCCATCGAAGAAGAGATGGAACCATGCACCTTGAAATGCTATAAAATCTCCTTTGCAATACTTGCGTTGAGAGAGAAAAATACCCTGAGGAGTCTACCAAACTTCAAAACCAAGGAAAAATGAAGAACTCAAGGTTGATCAACTCAAACTCATGGCTAAGATCAGCCACCATGACAAACAAAATCCGACTCTTACGACTTCCTATAAAGATCAAGCCATCCACATACACAATGATAATGCCAAATAAGACCATCTTTAACAAATAAGACCATCTTTAACAAAAATGTAAAGATTGGAACATGAATGTGATCACCAAAGACCAACCACCAATGACCAATCTTCAGAAAGAAGGTGTCAATGCACTAGTACCACACACGATGAGCCTACTTCAATCCATATAGATCTTTACAAAGTTGGTACACAATATGCGCAACAACAATATCAAGTGGTTGCTCAACATAGACCTCCTCTTGAAGGTCACCATTAAGAAGAGCAGATTTGACATCCATCTATAAAATAGGCCACCCACCCATGATGGGTAAGAAGAGCCAAAATAATCCTAATGGTAGTAATCGACACTGTAGGAATAAAAGCCTCATCAAAATCAACACTAACTCTCTAGGGGTAGCCCTTCACAACAAGATGTTCTTCGTGTTTGTCTAAAGTTCCATCCTCATAATACTTGTTCTTATAGACCCAACGAACTTTGATTACCTTGCATTGAGGTGGACGTGGTACAAGAACCCAAGTACTATTGTGCTTAATGGAATCAAGCTCTGTCTGCATAGTAATTAATAATCCAAGGTGGAGAAGAAAGTGTCTCCTCAGAGAGGAAGGCTCAGTAGAGGTGAAGGAAGAATGGTAGACATCAAGGCAAAATTCAGAAAGTGATTATCCTCAACAGCATGCTTTTAGACCGAGTAACACGATGAGAATGACTTTCACTAGATTTCGGAAATTGACGAAGGCCTGAATCTTTCATAGTCTCATATAACCAACGAGGAACCCTCTTGGTGAGGATCCTCCTCAATAACCTCTATATTTGAATCTAAAGAAGCCCCCTTTGAAACCAAAGGTGGTAGAGGAGCTGAGACAAGAGGCAGAGGAGCAGCCAAAGTAGAAGGCTGAGCTAAAGGAGAAGGACCCGGAGATGAAGTTGAAGGTAGAGGAAGAAGCTCACTCTTATAAGGTACATGAAGGACACTCATCAAAAATAACATCATGATTGATGGTGGCTAGTAAGTTGTAGGTTGCAGGATCCCAAAGTTCATAGGCCTTGGATATAGAATTATACCCAAGGAAAATGTGCGGCATGGATTTAGAATCCAACTTAGAGTGATGCTCTTTAGTTACATGCACATAAGCCTTGCAACCAAATATTGGGAGATAAGCACAAGAGGGTTTGATGCCCAATAATGCCTCATACGAGTTTTACCTATGGTACAACTGATGTAGGCAATCTATTCCAAATGTGAACTCCAATAGCTGATGCCTCAGCCTATAATTTCTTGGCCAAGCCACTATGCTCAAGTATAGTCCTCGACCCATCTCAATGACAGACTAATTCTTACATCCACAAAAAACCCATTCTAGGATGGAGGATAAGTTGTAGTAAACTAGCATCGCGAATGCAAAGATTCTTCAAATACTTGTCAAACTCGTGTGAGAGAAACTCTCCCCCTTTATCAATACACAAAGATTTTGCCTTCTTGGAGTCCCATTGTTTTTCCCACTTTGACTTTCCAATCATGAAATATGGATAAAGATTGATCCTTAGACTGAAGAAAGAAAGCCCAAGTATACTTGGAGTAGTCAGTCGTCAACAATAATCATCATATGTAAAGAGCCTTATTCAAAGATTTTGTAGACATAGGACAACACAAGTCTACATGAACAAGCTCGAGTGGTTTGGTAGATATGTGCGATGCCTCCTTCGGGAAAGGTAATCGATGTTGCTTGCCATGGAGAAATGGTTGTGCACACACCAACTGGGGTGCTGATGGATGATTAAGCATCAACCAAACCATGTTTATATGCCTATTGCAAATAAAAGAAGCTCAAGTGGCAAAAGCATGCATGCCATAACACAGAATCTGTAGACGTAGAATGCAAGGCCAAAGTAGAGGTGCATAAAATAGGAATAGTACGAGCACCTTTGATGGAAATTGTAAAAGAGTCATCGAGACTGATGTCCCCTGGTTGCTTAGAGAAGGAAGAACACCAATCATGACGATTAGTGTGTGAGAAGTTGTGCTACTATCTATAATCCAAGCATGAAACCTGAAAGAGATGAAAGTTGATGAAAGTCAAAGTGGGGCTATCAATGTAGATAAACAACTGATCAATAGTGGTTGAAGTAGATGTAGACACCTCAAAGCCATATCACCTCAGTTTTTGCAGTAGAACAAACAACACGATATTCTGCCTTTGAGGAGGATAATGCAATAGTGGGTTGCTTTTTACTACTCAAGGAAATAGCACCAGAACCACGTGTAAACCAATAACATGCAGTCGATTGGTGAGTGTTAATATCACCAACCTAGTGAGACTCAGAATAGCCAACTAACCGATCCCCCTTCCACCAATAGAAGATACCCCGATCAAGAAAATTATTCAAATAGTGCAGGATGCACTGGCAGGTGGGATTTGTGAGGGTCAGCTGAAAATGAACTCAAGACACAAACAAAAAAGTAAACATCCAATCTAGAATGAGTAATCCAAATCAAAGATTTGACAATCTACCTTTATAGAGCATGATCACATGGTGGTGAAGCAAATCTTAGCATTAGGGTCCATCGAAGAAGAGATGGAACCATGCACCTTGAAATGCTATAAAATCTCCTTTGCAATACTTGCGTTGAGAGAGAAAAATACCCTGAGGAGTCTACCAAACTTCAAAACCAAGGAAAAATGAAGAACTCAAGGTTGATCAACTCAAACTCATGGCTAAGATCAGCCACCATGACAAACAAAATCCGACTCTTACGACTTCCTATAAAGATCAAGCCATCCACATACACAATGATAATGCCAAATAAGACCATCTTTAACAAATAAGACCATCTTTAACAAAAATGTAAAGATTGGAACATGAATGTGATCACCAAAGACCAACCACCAATGACCAATCTTCAGAAAGAAGGTGTCAATGCACTAGTACCACACACGATGAGCCTACTTCAATCCATATAGATCTTTACAAAGTTGGTACACAATATGCGCAACAACAATATCAAGTGGTTGCTCAACATAGACCTCCTCTTGAAGGTCACCATTAAGAAGAGCAGATTTGACATCCATCTATAAAATAGGCCACCCACCCATGATGGGTAAGAAGAGCCAAAATAATCCTAATGGTAGTAATCGACACTGTAGGAATAAAAGCCTCATCAAAATCAACACTAACTCTCTAGGAGTAGCCCTTCACAACAAGATGTTCTTCGTGTTTGTCTAAAGTTCCATCCTCATAATACTTGTTCTTATAGACCCAACGAACTTTGATTACCTTGCATTGAGGTGGACGTGGTACAAGAACCCAAGTACTATTGTGCTTAATGGAATCAAGCTCTGTCTGCATAGTAATTAATAATCCAAGGTGGAGAAGAAAGTGTCTCCTCAGAGAGGAAGGCTCAGTAGAGGTGAAGGAAGAATGGTAGACATCAAGGCAAAATTCAGAAAGTGATTATCCTCAACAGCATGCTTTTAGACCGAGTAACACGATGAGAATGACTTTCACTAGATTTCGGAAATTGACGAAGGCCTGAATCTTTCATAGTCTCATATAACCAACGAGGAACCCTCTTGGTGAGGATCCTCCTCAATAACCTCTATATTTGAATCTAAAGAAGCCCCCTTTGAAACCAAAGGTGGTAGAGGAGCTGAGACAAGAGGCAGAGGAGCAGCCAAAGTAGAAGGCTGAGCTAAAGGAGAAGGACCCGGAGATGAAGTTGAAGGTAGAGGAAGAAGCTCACTCTTATAAGGTACATGAAGGACACTCATCAAAAATAACATCATGATTGATGGTGGCTAGTAAGTTGTAGGTTGCAGGATCCCAAAGTTCATAGGCCTTGGATATAGAATTATACCCAAGGAAAATGTGCGGCATGGATTTAGAATCCAACTTAGAGTGATGCTCTTTAGTTACATGCACATAAGCCTTGCAACCAAATATTGGGAGATAAGCACAAGAGGGTTTGATGCCCAATAATGCCTCATACGAGTTTTACCTATGGTACAACTGATGTAGGCAATCTATTCCAAATGTGAACTCCAATAGCTGATGCCTCAGCCTATAATTTCTTGGCCAAGCCACTATGCTCAAGTATAGTCCTCGACCCATCTCAATGACAGACTAATTCTTACATCCACAAAAAACCCATTCTAGGATGGAGGATAAGTTGTAGTAAACTAGCATCGCGAATGCAAAGATTCTTCAAATACTTGTCAAACTCATGTGAGAGAAACTCTCTCCCTTTATCAATACACAAAGATTTTGCCTTCTTGGAGTCCCATTGTTTTTCCCACTTTGACTTTCCAATCATGAAATATGGATAAAGATTGATCCTTAGACTGAAGAAAGAAAGCCCAAGTATACTTGGAGTAGTCAGTCGTCAACAATAATCATCATATGTAAAGAGCCTTATTCAAAGATTTTGTAGACATAGGACAACACAAGTCTACATGAACAAGCTCGAGTGGTTTGGTAGATATGTGCGATGCCTCCTTCGGGAAAGGTAATCGATGTTGCTTGCCATGGAGAAATGGTTGTGCACACACCAACTGGGGTGCTGATGGATGATTAAGCATCAACCAAACCATGTTTATATGCCTATTGCAAATAAAAGAAGCTCAAGTGGCAAAAGCATGCATGCCATAACACAGAATCTGTAGACGTAGAATGCAAGGCCAAAGTAGAGGTGCATAAAATAGGAATAGTACGAGCACCTTTGATGGAAATTGTAAAAGAGTCATCGAGACTGATGTCCCCTGGTTGCTTAGAGAAGGAAGAACACCAATCATGACGATTAGTGTGTGAGAAGTTGTGCTACTATCTATAATCCAAGCATGAAACCTGAAAGAGATGAAAGTTGATGAAAGTCAAAGTGGGGCTATCAATGTAGATAAACAACTGATCAATAGTGGTTGAAGTAGATGTAGACACCTCAAAGCCATATCACCTCAGTTTTTGCAGTAGAACAAACAACACGATATTCTGCCTTTGAGGAGGATAATGCAATAGTGGGTTGCTTTTTACTACTCAAGGAAATAGCACCAGAACCACGTGTAAACCAATAACATGCAGTCGATTGGTGAGTGTTAATATCACCAACCTAGTGAGACTCAGAATAGCCAACTAACCGATCCCCCTTCCACCAATAGAAGATACCCCGATCAAGAAAATTATTCAAATAGTGCAGGATGCACTGGCAGGTGGGATTTGTGAGGGTCAGCTGAAAATGAACTCAAGACACAAACAAAAAAGTAAACATCCAATCTAGAATGAGTAATCCAAATCAAAGATTTGACAATCTACCTTTATAGAGCATGATCACATGGTGGTGAAGCAAATCTTAGCATTAGGGTCCATCGAAGAAGAGATGGAACCATGCACCTTGAAATGCTATAAAATCTCCTTTGCAATACTTGCGTTGAGAGAGAAAAATACCCTGAGGAGTCTACCAAACTTCAAAACCAAGGAAAAATGAAGAACTCAAGGTTGATCAACTCAAACTCATGGCTAAGATCAGCCACCATGACAAACAAAATCCGACTCTTACGACTTCCTATAAAGATCAAGCCATCCACATACACAATGATAATGCCAAATAAGACCATCTTTAACAAATAAGACCATCTTTAACAAAAATGTAAAGATTGGAACATGAATGTGATCACCAAAGACCAACCACCAATGACCAATCTTCAGAAAGAAGGTGTCAATGCACTAGTACCACACACGATGAGCCTACTTCAATCCATATAGATCTTTACAAAGTTGGTACACAATATGCGCAACAACAATATCAAGTGGTTGCTCAACATAGACCTCCTCTTGAAGGTCACCATTAAGAAGAGCAGATTTGACATCCATCTATAAAATAGGCCACCCACCCATGATGGGTAAGAAGAGCCAAAATAATCCTAATGGTAGTAATCGACACTGTAGGAATAAAAGCCTCATCAAAATCAACACTAACTCTCTAGGAGTAGCCCTTCACAACAAGATGTTCTTCGTGTTTGTCTAAAGTTCCATCCTCATAATACTTGTTCTTATAGACCCAACGAACTTTGATTACCTTGCATTGAGGTGGACGTGGTACAAGAACCCAAGTACTATTGTGCTTAATGGAATCAAGCTCTGTCTGCATAGTAATTAATAATCCAAGGTGGAGAAGAAAGTGTCTCCTCAGAGAGGAAGGCTCAGTAGAGGTGAAGGAAGAATGGTAGACATCAAGGCAAAATTCAGAAAGTGATTATCCTCAACAGCATGCTTTTAGACCGAGTAACACGATGAGAATGACTTTCACTAGATTTCGGAAATTGACGAAGGCCTGAATCTTTCATAGTCTCATATAACCAACGAGGAACCCTCTTGGTGAGGATCCTCCTCAATAACCTCTATATTTGAATCTAAAGAAGCCCCCTTTGAAACCAAAGGTGGTAGAGGAGCTGAGACAAGAGGCAGAGGAGCAGCCAAAGTAGAAGGCTGAGCTAAAGGAGAAGGACCCGGAGATGAAGTTGAAGGTAGAGGAAGAAGCTCACTCTTATAAGGTACATGAAGGACACTCATCAAAAATAACATCATGATTGATGGTGGCTAGTAAGTTGTAGGTTGCAGGATCCCAAAGTTCATAGGCCTTGGATATAGAATTATACCCAAGGAAAATGTGCGGCATGGATTTAGAATCCAACTTAGAGTGATGCTCTTTAGTTACATGCACATAAGCCTTGCAACCAAATATTGGGAGATAAGCACAAGAGGGTTTGATGCCCAATAATGCCTCATACGAGTTTTACCTATGGTACAACTGATGTAGGCAATCTATTCCAAATGTGAACTCCAATAGCTGATGCCTCAGCCTATAATTTCTTGGCCAAGCCACTATGCTCAAGTATAGTCCTCGACCCATCTCAATGACAGACTAATTCTTACATCCACAAAAAACCCATTCTAGGATGGAGGATAAGTTGTAGTAAACTAGCATCGCGAATGCAAAGATTCTTCAAATACTTGTCAAACTCATGTGAGAGAAACTCTCCCCCTTTATCAATACACAAAGATTTTGCCTTCTTGGAGTCCCATTGTTTTTCCCACTTTGACTTTCCAATCATGAAATATGGATAAAGATTGATCCTTAGACTGAAGAAAGAAAGCCCAAGTATACTTGGAGTAGTCAGTCGTCAACAATAATCATCATATGTAAAGAGCCTTATTCAAAGATTTTGTAGACATAGGACAACACAAGTCTACATGAACAAGCTCGAGTGGTTTGGTAGATATGTGCGATGCCTCCTTCGGGAAAGGTAATCGATGTTGCTTGCCATGGAGAAATGGTTGTGCACACACCAACTGGGGTGCTGATGGATGATTAAGCATCAACCAAACCATGTTTATATGCCTATTGCAAATAAAAGAAGCTCAAGTGGCAAAAGCATGCATGCCATAACACAGAATCTGTAGACGTAGAATGCAAGGCCAAAGTAGAGGTGCATAAAATAGGAATAGTACGAGCACCTTTGATGGAAATTGTAAAAGAGTCATCGAGACTGATGTCCCCTGGTTGCTTAGAGAAGGAAGAACACCAATCATGACGATTAGTGTGTGAGAAGTTGTGCTACTATCTATAATCCAAGCATGAAACCTGAAAGAGATGAAAGTTGATGAAAGTCAAAGTGGGGCTATCAATGTAGATAAACAACTGATCAATAGTGGTTGAAGTAGATGTAGACACCTCAAAGCCATATCACCTCAGTTTTTGCAGTAGAACAAACAACACGATATTCTGCCTTTGAGGAGGATAATGCAATAGTGGGTTGCTTTTTACTACTCAAGGAAATAGCACCAGAACCACGTGTAAACCAATAACATGCAGTCGATTGGTGAGTGTTAATATCACCAACCTAGTGAGACTCAGAATAGCCAACTAACCGATCCCCCTTCCACCAATAGAAGATACCCCGATCAAGAAAATTATTCAAATAGTGCAGGATGCACTGGCAGGTGGGATTTGTGAGGGTCAGCTGAAAATGAACTCAAGACACAAACAAAAAAGTAAACATCCAATCTAGAATGAGTAATCCAAATCAAAGATTTGACAATCTACCTTTATAGAGCATGATCACATGGTGGTGAAGCAAATCTTAGCATTAGGGTCCATCGAAGAAGAGATGGAACCATGCACCTTGAAATGCTATAAAATCTCCTTTGCAATACTTGCGTTGAGAGAGAAAAATACCCTGAGGAGTCTACCAAACTTCAAAACCAAGGAAAAATGAAGAACTCAAGGTTGATCAACTCAAACTCATGGCTAAGATCAGCCACCATGACAAACAAAATCCGACTCTTACGACTTCCTATAAAGATCGAGCCATCCACATACACAATGATAATGCCAAATAAGACCATCTTTAACAAATAAGACCATCTTTAACAAAAATGTAAAGATTGGAACATGAATGTGATCACCAAAGACCAACCACCAATGACCAATCTTCAGAAAGAAGGTGTCAATGCACTAGTACCACACACGATGAGCCTACTTCAATCCATATAGATCTTTACAAAGTTGGTACACAATATGCGCAACAACAATATCAAGTGGTTGCTCAACATAGACCTCCTCTTGAAGGTCACCATTAAGAAGAGCAGATTTGACATCCATCTATAAAATAGGCCACCCACCCATGATGGGTAAGAAGAGCCAAAATAATCCTAATGGTAGTAATCGACACTGTAGGAATAAAAGCCTCATCAAAATCAACACTAACTCTCTAGGAGTAGCCCTTCACAACAAGATGTTCTTCGTGTTTGTCTAAAGTTCCATCCTCATAATACTTGTTCTTATAGACCCAACGAACTTTGATTACCTTGCATTGAGGTGGACGTGGTACAAGAACCCAAGTACTATTGTGCTTAATGGAATCAAGCTCTGTCTGCATAGTAATTAATAATCCAAGGTGGAGAAGAAAGTGTCTCCTCAGAGAGGAAGGCTCAGTAGAGGTGAAGGAAGAATGGTAGACATCAAGGCAAAATTCAGAAAGTGATTATCCTCAACAGCATGCTTTTAGACCGAGTAACACGATGAGAATGACTTTCACTAGATTTCGGAAATTGACGAAGGCCTGAATCTTTCATAGTCTCATATAACCAACGAGGAACCCTCTTGGTGAGGATCCTCCTCAATAACCTCTATATTTGAATCTAAAGAAGCCCCCTTTGAAACCAAAGGTGGTAGAGGAGCTGAGACAAGAGGCAGAGGAGCAGCCAAAGTAGAAGGCTGAGCTAAAGGAGAAGGACCCGGAGATGAAGTTGAAGGTAGAGGAAGAAGCTCACTCTTATAAGGTACATGAAGGACACTCATCAAAAATAACATCATGATTGATGGTGGCTAGTAAGTTGTAGGTTGCAGGATCCCAAAGTTCATAGGCCTTGGATATAGAATTATACCCAAGGAAAATGTGCGGCATGGATTTAGAATCCAACTTAGAGTGATGCTCTTTAGTTACATGCACATAAGCCTTGCAACCAAATATTGGGAGATAAGCACAAGAGGGTTTGATGCCCAATAATGCCTCATACGAGTTTTACCTATGGTACAACTGATGTAGGCAATCTATTCCAAATGTGAACTCCAATAGCTGATGCCTCAGCCTATAATTTCTTGGCCAAGCCACTATGCTCAAGTATAGTCCTCGACCCATCTCAATGACAGACTAATTCTTACATCCACAAAAAACCCATTCTAGGATGGAGGATAAGTTGTAGTAAACTAGCATCGCGAATGCAAAGATTCTTCAAATACTTGTCAAACTCATGTGAGAGAAACTCTCCCCCTTTATCAATACACAAAGATTTTGCCTTCTTGGAGTCCCATTGTTTTTCCCACTTTGACTTTCCAATCATGAAATATGGATAAAGATTGATCCTTAGACTGAAGAAAGAAAGCCCAAGTATACTTGGAGTAGTCAGTCGTCAACAATAATCATCATATGTAAAGAGCCTTATTCAAAGATTTTGTAGACATAGGACAACACAAGTCTACATGAACAAGCTCGAGTGGTTTGGTAGATATGTGCGATGCCTCCTTCGGGAAAGGTAATCGATGTTGCTTGCCATGGAGAAATGGTTGTGCACACACCAACTGGGGTGCTGATGGATGATTAAGCATCAACCAAACCATGTTTATATGCCTATTGCAAATAAAAGAAGCTCAAGTGGCAAAAGCATGCATGCCATAACACAGAATCTGTAGACGTAGAATGCAAGGCCAAAGTAGAGGTGCATAAAATAGGAATAGTACGAGCACCTTTGATGGAAATTGTAAAAGAGTCATCGAGACTGATGTCCCCTGGTTGCTTAGAGAAGGAAGAACACCAATCATGACGATTAGTGTGTGAGAAGTTGTGCTACTATCTATAATCCAAGCATGAAACCTGAAAGAGATGAAAGTTGATGAAAGTCAAAGTGGGGCTATCAATGTAGATAAACAACTGATCAATAGTGGTTGAAGTAGATGTAGACACCTCAAAGCCATATCACCTCAGTTTTTGCAGTAGAACAAACAACACGATATTCTGCCTTTGAGGAGGATAATGCAATAGTGGGTTGCTTTTTACTACTCAAGGAAATAGCACCAGAACCACGTGTAAACCAATAACATGCAGTCGATTGGTGAGTGTTAATATCACCAACCTAGTGAGACTCAGAATAGCCAACTAACCGATCCCCCTTCCACCAATAGAAGATACCCCGATCAAGAAAATTATTCAAATAGTGCAGGATGCACTGGCAGGTGGGATTTGTGAGGGTCAGCTGAAAATGAACTCAAGACACAAACAAAAAAGTAAACATCCAATCTAGAATGAGTAATCCAAATCAAAGATTTGACAATCTACCTTTATAGAGCATGATCACATGGTGGTGAAGCAAATCTTAGCATTAGGGTCCATCGAAGAAGAGATGGAACCATGCACCTTGAAATGCTATAAAATCTCCTTTGCAATACTTGCGTTGAGAGAGAAAAATACCCTGAGGAGTCTACCAAACTTCAAAACCAAGGAAAAATGAAGAACTCAAGGTTGATCAACTCAAACTCATGGCTAAGATCAGCCACCATGACAAACAAAATCCGACTCTTACGACTTCCTATAAAGATCAAGCCATCCACATACACAATGATAATGCCAAATAAGACCATCTTTAACAAATAAGACCATCTTTAACAAAAATGTAAAGATTGGAACATGAATGTGATCACCAAAGACCAACCACCAATGACCAATCTTCAGAAAGAAGGTGTCAATGCACTAGTACCACACACGATGAGCCTACTTCAATCCATATAGATCTTTACAAAGTTGGTACACAATATGCGCAACAACAATATCAAGTGGTTGCTCAACATAGACCTCCTCTTGAAGGTCACCATTAAGAAGAGCAGATTTGACATCCATCTATAAAATAGGCCACCCACCCATGATGGGTAAGAAGAGCCAAAATAATCCTAATGGTAGTAATCGACACTGTAGGAATAAAAGCCTCATCAAAATCAACACTAACTCTCTAGGAGTAGCCCTTCACAACAAGATGTTCTTCGTGTTTGTCTAAAGTTCCATCCTCATAATACTTGTTCTTATAGACCCAACGAACTTTGATTACCTTGCATTGAGGTGGACGTGGTACAAGAACCCAAGTACTATTGTGCTTAATGGAATCAAGCTCTGTCTGCATAGTAATTAATAATCCAAGGTGGAGAAGAAAGTGTCTCCTCAGAGAGGAAGGCTCAGTAGAGGTGAAGGAAGAATGGTAGACATCAAGGCAAAATTCAGAAAGTGATTATCCTCAACAGCATGCTTTTAGACCGAGTAACACGATGAGAATGACTTTCACTAGATTTCGGAAATTGACGAAGGCCTGAATCTTTCATAGTCTCATATAACCAACGAGGAACCCTCTTGGTGAGGATCCTCCTCAATAACCTCTATATTTGAATCTAAAGAAGCCCCCTTTGAAACCAAAGGTGGTAGAGGAGCTGAGACAAGAGGCAGAGGAGCAGCCAAAGTAGAAGGCTGAGCTAAAGGAGAAGGACCCGGAGATGAAGTTGAAGGTAGAGGAAGAAGCTCACTCTTATAAGGTACATGAAGGACACTCATCAAAAATAACATCATGATTGATGGTGGCTAGTAAGTTGTAGGTTGCAGGATCCCAAAGTTCATAGGCCTTGGATATAGAATTATACCCAAGGAAAATGTGCGGCATGGATTTAGAATCCAACTTAGAGTGATGCTCTTTAGTTACATGCACATAAGCCTCGCAACCAAATATTGGGAGATAAGCACAAGAGGGTTTGATGCCCAATAATGCCTCATACGAGTTTTACCTATGGTACAACTGATGTAGGCAATCTATTCCAAATGTGAACTCCAATAGCTGATGCCTCAGCCTATAATTTCTTGGCCAAGCCACTATGCTCAAGTATAGTCCTCGACCCATCTCAATGACAGACTAATTCTTACATCCACAAAAAACCCATTCTAGGATGGAGGATAAGTTGTAGTAAACTAGCATCGCGAATGCAAAGATTCTTCAAATACTTGTCAAACTCATGTGAGAGAAACTCTCCCCCTTTATCAATACACAAAGATTTTGCCTTCTTGGAGTCCCATTGTTTTTCCCACTTTGACTTTCCAGTCATGAAATATGGATAAAGATTGATCCTTAGACTGAAGAAAGAAAGCCCAAGTATACTTGGAGTAGTCAGGCGTCAACAATAATCATCATATGTAAAGAGCCTTATTCAAAGATTTTGTAGACATAGGACAACACAAGTCTACATGAACAAGCTCGAGTGGTTTGGTAGATATGTGCGATGCCTCCTTTAGGGAAAGGTAATCGATGTTGCTTGCCATGGAGAAATGGTTGTGCACACACCAACTGGGGTACTGATGGATGATTAAGCATCAACCAAACCATGTTTATATGCCTATTGCAAATAAAAGAAGCTCAAGTGGCAAAAGCATGCATGCCATAACACAGAATCTGTAGACGTAGAATGCAAGGCCAAAGTAGAGGTGCATAAAATAGGAATAGTACGAGCACCTTTGATGGAAATTGTAAAAGAGTCATCGAGACTGATGTCCCCTGGTTGCTTAGAGAAGGAAGAACACCAATCATGATGATTAGTGTGTGAGAAGTTGTGCTACTATCTATAATCCAAGCATGAAACCTGAAAGAGATGAAAGTTGATGAAAGTCAAAGTGGGGCTATCAATGTAGATAAACAACTGATCAATAGTGGTTGAAGTAGATGTAGACACCTCAAAGCCATATCACCTCAGTTTTTGCAGTAGAACAAACAACACGATATTCTGCCTTTGAGGAGGATAATGCAATAGTGGGTTGCTTTTTACTACTCAAGGAAATAGCACCAGAACCACGTGTAAACCAATAACATGCAGTCGATTGGTGAGTGTTAATATCACCAACCTAGTGAGACTCAGAATAGCCAACTAACCGATCCCCCTTCCACCAATAGAAGATACCCCGATCAAGAAAATTATTCAAATAGTGCAGGATGCACTGGCAGGTGGGATTTGTGAGGGTCAGCTGAAAATGAACTCAAGACACAAACAAAAAAGTAAACATCCAATCTAGAATGAGTAATCCAAATCAAAGATTTGACAATCTACCTTTATAGAGCATGATCACATGGTGGTGAAGCAAATCTTAGCATTAGGGTCCATCGAAGAAGAGATGGAACCATGCACCTTGAAATGCTTTAAAATCTCCCTTGCAATACTTGCGTTGAGAGAGAAAAATACCCTGAGGAGTCTACCAAACTTCAAAACCAAGGAAAAATGAAGAACTCAAGGTTGATCAACTCAAACTCATGGCTAAGATCAGCCACCATGACAAACAAAATCCGACTCTTACGACTTCCTATAAAGATCAAGCCATCCACATACACAATGATAATGCCAAATAAGACCATCTTTAACAAATAAGACCATCTTTAACAAAAATGTAAAGATTGGAACATGAATGTGATCACCAAAGACCAACCACCAATGACCAATCTTCAGAAAGAAGGTGTCAATGCACTAGTACCACACACGATGAGCCTACTTCAATCCATATAGATCTTTACAAAGTTGGTACACAATATGCGCAACAACAATATCAAGTGGTTGCTCAACATAGACCTCCTCTTGAAGGTCACCATTAAGAAGAGCAGATTTGACATCCATCTATAAAATAGGCCACCCACCCATGATGGGTAAGAAGAGCCAAAATAATCCTAATGGTAGTAATCGACACTGTAGGAATAAAAGCCTCATCAAAATCAACACTAACTCTCTAGGAGTAGCCCTTCACAACAAGATGTTCTTCGTGTTTGTCTAAAGTTCCATCCTCATAATACTTGTTCTTATAGACCCAACGAACTTTGATTACCTTGCATTGAGGTGGACGTGGTACAAGAACCCAAGTACTATTGTGCTTAATGGAATCAAGCTCTGTCTGCATAGTAATTAATAATCCAAGGTGGAGAAGAAAGCGTCTACTCAGAGAGGAAGGCTCAGTAGAGGTGAAGGAAGAATGGTAGACATCAAGGCAAAATTCAGAAAGTGATTATCCTCAACAGCATGCTTTTAGACCGAGTAACATGATGAGAATGACTTTCACTAGATTTCGGAAATTGACGAAGGCCTGAATCTTTCATAGTCTCATATAACCAACGAGGAACCCTCTTGGTGAGGATCCTCCTCAATAACCTCTATATTTGAATCTAAAGAAGCCCCCTTTGAAACCAAAGGTGGTAGAGGAGCTGAGACAAGAGGCAGAGGAGCAGCCAAAGTAGAAGGCTGAGCTAAAGGAGAAGGACCCGGAGATGAAGTTGAAGGTAGAGGAAGAAGCTCACTCTTATAAGGTACATGAAGGACACTCATCAAAAATAACATCATGATTGATGGTGGCTAGTAAGTTGTAGGTTGCAGGATCCCAAAGTTCATAGGCCTTGGATATAGAATTATACCCAAGGAAAATGTGCGGCATGGATTTAGAATCCAACTTAGAGTGATGCTCTTTAGTTACATGCACATAAGCCTTGCAACCAAATATTGGGAGATAAGCACAAGAGGGTTTGATGCCCAATAATGCCTCATACGAGTTTTACCTATGGTACAACTGATGTAGGCAATCTATTCCAAATGTGAACTCCAATAGCTGATGCCTCAGCCTATAATTTCTTGGCCAAGCCACTATGCTCAAGTATAGTCCTCGACCCATCTCAATGACAGACTAATTCTTACATCCACAAAAAACCCATTCTAGGATGGAGGATAAGTTGTAGTAAACTAGCATCGCGAATGCAAAGATTCTTCAAATACTTGTCAAACTCATGTGAGAGAAACTCTCCCCCTTTATCAATACACAAAGATTTTGCCTTCTTGGAGTCCCATTGTTTTTCCCACTTTGACTTTCCAATCATGAAATATGGATAAAGATTGATCCTTAGACTGAAGAAAGAAAGCCCAAGTATACTTGGAGTAGTCAGTCGTCAACAATAATCATCATATGTAAAGAGCCTTATTCAAAGATTTTGTAGACATAGGACAACACAAGTCTACATGAACAAGCTCGAGTGGTTTGGTAGATATGTGCGATGCCTCCTTCGGGAAAGGTAATCGATGTTGCTTGCCATGGAGAAATGGTTGTGCACACACCAACTGGGGTGCTGATGGATGATTAAGCATCAACCAAACCATGTTTATATGCCTATTGCAAATAAAAGAAGCTCAAGTGGCAAAAGCATGCATGCCATAACACAGAATCTGTAGACGTAGAATGCAAGGCCAAAGTAGAGGTGCATAAAATAGGAATAGTACGAGCACCTTTGATGGAAATTGTAAAAGAGTCATCGAGACTGATGTCCCCTGGTTGCTTAGAGAAGGAAGAACACCAATCATGATGATTAGTGTGTGAGAAGTTGTGCTACTATCTATAATCCAAGCATGAAACCTGAAAGAGATGAAAGTTGATGAAAGTCAAAGTGGGGCTATCAATGTAGATAAACAACTGATCAATAGTGGTTGAAGTAGATGTAGACACCTCAAAGCCATATCACCTCAGTTTTTGCAGTAGAACAAACAACACGATATTCTGCCTTTGAGGAGGATAATGCAATAGTGGGTTGCTTTTTACTACTCAAGGAAATAGCACCAGAACCACGTGTAAACCAATAACATGCAGTCGATTGGTGAGTGTTAATATCACCAACCTAGTGAGACTCAGAATAGCCAACTAACCGATCCCCCTTCCACCAATAGAAGATACCCCGATCAAGAAAATTATTCAAATAGTGCAGGATGCACTGGCAGGTGGGATTTGTGAGGGTCAGCTGAAAATGAACTCAAGACACAAACAAAAAAGTAAACATCCAATCTAGAATGAGTAATCCAAATCAAAGATTTGACAATCTACCTTTATAGAGCATGATCACATGGTGGTGAAGCAAATCTTAGCATTAGGGTCCATCGAAGAAGAGATGGAACCATGCACCTTGAAATGCTTTAAAATCTCCCTTGCAATACTTGCGTTGAGAGAGAAAAATACCCTGAGGAGTCTACCAAACTTCAAAACCAAGGAAAAATGAAGAACTCAAGGTTGATCAACTCAAACTCATGGCTAAGATCAGCCACCATGACAAACAAAATCCGACTCTTACGACTTCCTATAAAGATCAAGCCATCCACATACACAATGATAATGCCAAATAAGACCATCTTTAACAAATAAGACCATCTTTAACAAAAATGTAAAGATTGGAACATGAATGTGATCACCAAAGACCAACCACCAATGACCAATCTTCAGAAAGAAGGTGTCAATGCACTAGTACCACACACGAT
Source organism: Cibotium barometz (assembly GCF_041138505.1). Taxonomy (NCBI): domain Eukaryota; kingdom Viridiplantae; phylum Streptophyta; class Polypodiopsida; order Cyatheales; family Cibotiaceae; genus Cibotium; species Cibotium barometz. Next base: position 18,723,855 of record NC_141071.1, on the reverse strand, counting down.
GAGCCTACTTCAATCCATATAGATCTTTACAAAGTTGGTACACAATATGCGCAACAACAATATCAAGTGGTTGCTCAACATAGACCTCCTCTTGAAGGTCACCATTAAGAAGAGCAGATTTGACATCCATCTATAAAATAGGCCACCCACCCATGATGGGTAAGAAGAGCCAAAATAATCCTAATGGTAGTAATCGACACTGTAGGAATAAAAGCCTCATCAAAATCAACACTAACTCTCTAGGAGTAGCCCTTCACAACAAGATGTTCTTCGTGTTTGTCTAAAGTTCCATCCTCATAATACTTGTTCTTATAGACCCAACGAACTTTGATTACCTTGCATTGAGGTGGACGTGGTACAAGAACCCAAGTACTATTGTGCTTAATGGAATCAAGCTCTGTCTGCATAGTAATTAATAATCCAAGGTGGAGAAGAAAGCGTCTACTCAGAGAGGAAGGCTCAGTAGAGGTGAAGGAAGAATGGTAGACATCAAGGCAAAATTCAGAAAGTGATTATCCTCAACAGCATGCTTTTAGACCGAGTAACATGATGAGAATGACTTTCACTAGATTTCGGAAATTGACGAAGGCCTGAATCTTTCATAGTCTCATATAACCAACGAGGAACCCTCTTGGTGAGGATCCTCCTCAATAACCTCTATATTTGAATCTAAAGAAGCCCCCTTTGAAACCAAAGGTGGTAGAGGAGCTGAGACAAGAGGCAGAGGAGCAGCCAAAGTAGAAGGCTGAGCTAAAGGAGAAGGACCCGGAGATGAAGTTGAAGGTAGAGGAAGAAGCTCACTCTTATAAGGTACATGAAGGACACTCATCAAAAATAACATCATGATTGATGGTGGCTAGTAAGTTGTAGGTTGCAGGATCCCAAAGTTCATAGGCCTTGGATATAGAATTATACCCAAGGAAAATGTGCGGCATGGATTTAGAATCCAACTTAGAGTGATGCTCTTTAGTTACATGCACATAAGCCTTGCAACCAAATATTGGGAGATAAGCACAAGAGGGTTTGATGCCCAATAATGCCTCATACGAGTTTTACCTATGGTACAACTGATGTAGGCAATCTATTCCAAATGTGAACTCCAATAGCTGATGCCTCAGCCTATAATTTCTTGGCCAAGCCACTATGCTCAAGTATAGTCCTCGACCCATCTCAATGACAGACTAATTCTTACATCCACAAAAAACCCATTCTAGGATGGAGGATAAGTTGTAGTAAACTAGCATCGCGAATGCAAAGATTCTTCAAATACTTGTCAAACTCATGTGAGAGAAACTCTCCCCCTTTATCAATACACAAAGATTTTGCCTTCTTGGAGTCCCATTGTTTTTCCCACTTTGACTTTCCAATCATGAAATATGGATAAAGATTGATCCTTAGACTGAAGAAAGAAAGCCCAAGTATACTTGGAGTAGTCAGTCGTCAACAATAATCATCATATGTAAAGAGCCTTATTCAAAGATTTTGTAGACATAGGACAACACAAGTCTACATGAACAAGCTCGAGTGGTTTGGTAGATATGTGCGATGCCTCCTTCGGGAAAGGTAATCGATGTTGCTTGCCATGGAGAAATGGTTGTGCACACACCAACTGGGGTGCTGATGGATGATTAAGCATCAACCAAACCATGTTTATATGCCTATTGCAAATAAAAGAAGCTCAAGTGGCAAAAGCATGCATGCCATAACACAGAATCTGTAGACGTAGAATGCAAGGCCAAAGTAGAGGTGCATAAAATAGGAATAGTACGAGCACCTTTGATGGAAATTGTAAAAGAGTCATCGAGACTGATGTCCCCTGGTTGCTTAGAGAAGGAAGAACACCAATCATGACGATTAGTGTGTGAGAAGTTGTGCTACTATCTATAATCCAAGCATGAAACCTGAAAGAGATGAAAGTTGATGAAAGTCAAAGTGGGGCTATCAATGTAGATAAACAACTGATCAATAGTGGTTGAAGTAGATGTAGACACCTCAAAGCCATATCACCTCAGTTTTTGCAGTAGAACAAACAACACGATATTCTGCCTTTGAGGAGGATAATGCAATAGTGGGTTGCTTTTTACTACTCAAGGAAATAGCACCAGAACCACGTGTAAACCAATAACATGCAGTCGATTGGTGAGTGTTAATATCACCAACCTAGTGAGACTCAGAATAGCCAACTAACCGATCCCCCTTCCACCAATAGAAGATACCCCGATCAAGAAAATTATTCAAATAGTGCAGGATGCACTGGCAGGTGGGATTTGTGAGGGTCAGCTGAAAATGAACTCAAGACACAAACAAAAAAGTAAACATCCAATCTAGAATGAGTAATCCAAATCAAAGATTTGACAATCTACCTTTATAGAGCATGATCACATGGTGGTGAAGCAAATCTTAGCATTAGGGTCCATCGAAGAAGAGATGGAACCATGCACCTTGAAATGCTATAAAATCTCCTTTGCAATACTTGCGTTGAGAGAGAAAAATACCCTGAGGAGTCTACCAAACTTCAAAACCAAGGAAAAATGAAGAACTCAAGGTTGATCAACTCAAACTCATGGCTAAGATCAGCCACCATGACAAACAAAATCCGACTCTTACGACTTCCTATAAAGATCAAGCCATCCACATACACAATGATAATGCCAAATAAGACCATCTTTAACAAATAAGACCATCTTTAACAAAAATGTAAAGATTGGAACATGAATGTGATCACCAAAGACCAACCACCAATGACCAATCTTCAGAAAGAAGGTGTCAATGCACTAGTACCACACACGATGAGCCTACTTCAATCCATATAGATCTTTACAAAGTTGGTACACAATATGCGCAACAACAATATCAAGTGGTTGCTCAACATAGACCTCCTCTTGAAGGTCACCATTAAGAAGAGCAGATTTGACATCCATCTATAAAATAGGCCACCCACCCATGATGGGTAAGAAGAGCCAAAATAATCCTAATGGTAGTAATCGACACTGTAGGAATAAAAGCCTCATCAAAATCAACAATAACTCTCTAGGAGTAGCCCTTCACAACAAGATGTTCTTCGTGTTTGTCTAAAGTTCCATCCTCATAATACTTGTTCTTATAGACCCAACGAACTTTGATTACCTTGCATTGAGGTGGACGTGGTACAAGAACCCAAGTACTATTGTGCTTAATGGAATCAAGCTCTGTCTGCATAGTAATTAATAATCCAAGGTGGAGAAGAAAGCGTCTACTCAGAGAGGAAGGCTCAGTAGAGGTGAAGGAAGAATGGTAGACATCAAGGCAAAATTCAGAAAGTGATTATCCTCAACAGCATGCTTTTAGACCGAGTAACATGATGAGAATGACTTTCACTAGATTTCGGAAATTGACGAAGGCCTGAATCTTTCATAGTCTCATATAACCAACGAGGAACCCTCTTGGTGAGGATCCTCCTCAATAACCTCTATATTTGAATCTAAAGAAGCCCCCTTTGAAACCAAAGGTGGTAGAGGAGCTGAGACAAGAGGCAGAGGAGCAGCCAAAGTAGAAGGCTGAGCTAAAGGAGAAGGACCCGGAGATGAAGTTGAAGGTAGAGGAAGAAGCTCACTCTTATAAGGTACATGAAGGACACTCATCAAAAATAACATCATGATTGATGGTGGCTAGTAAGTTGTAGGTTGCAGGATCCCAAAGTTCATAGGCCTTGGATATAGAATTATACCCAAGGAAAATGTGCGGCATGGATTTAGAATCCAACTTAGAGTGATGCTCTTTAGTTACATGCACATAAGCCTTGCAACCAAATATTCGGAGATAAGCACAAGAGGGTTTGATGCCCAATAATGCCTCATACGAGTTTTACCTATGGTACAACTGATGTAGGCAATCTATTCCAAATGTGAACTCCAATAGCTGATGCCTCAGCCTATAATTTCTTGGCCAAGCCACTATGCTCAAGTATAGTCCTCGACCCATCTCAATGACAGACTAATTCTTACATCCACAAAAAACCCATTCTAGGATGGAGGATAAGTTGTAGTAAACTAGCATCGCGAATGCAAAGATTCTTCAAATACTTGTCAAACTCATGTGAGAGAAACTCTCCCCCTTTATCAATACACAAAGATTTTGCCTTCTTGGAGTCCCATTGTTTTTCCCACTTTGACTTTCCAATCATGAAATATGGATAAAGATTGATCCTTAGACTGAAGAAAGAAAGCCCAAGTATACTTGGAGTAGTCAGTCGTCAACAATAATCATCATATGTAAAGAGCCTTATTCAAAGATTTTGTAGACATAGGACAACACAAGTCTACATGAACAAGCTCGAGTGGTTTGGTAGATATGTGCGATGCCTCCTTCGGGAAAGGTAATCGATGTTGCTTGCCATGGAGAAATGGTTGTGCACACACCAACTGGGGTGCTGATGGATGATTAAGCATCAACCAAACCATGTTTATATGCCTATTGCAAATAAAAGAAGCTCAAGTGGCAAAAGCATGCATGCCATAACACAGAATCTGTAGACGTAGAATGCAAGGCCAAAGTAGAGGTGCATAAAATAGGAATAGTACGAGCACCTTTGATGGAAATTGTAAAAGAGTCATCGAGACTGATGTCCCCTGGTTGCTTAGAGAAGGAAGAACACCAATCATGACGATTAGTGTGTGAGAAGTTGTGCTACTATCTATAATCCAAGCATGAAACCTGAAAGAGATGAAAGTTGATGAAAGTCAAAGTGGGACTATCAATGTAGATAAACAACTGATCAATAGTGGTTGAAGTAGATGTAGACACCTCAAAGCCATATCACCTCAGTTTTTGCAGTAGAACAAACAACACGATATTCTGCCTTTGAGGAGGATAATGCAATAGTGGGTTGCTTTTTACTACTCAAGGAAATAGCACCAGAACCACGTGTAAACCAATAACATGCAGTCGATTGGTGAGTGTTAATATCACCAACCTAGTGAGACTCAGAATAGCCAACTAACCGATCCCCCTTCCACCAATAGAAGATACCCCGATCAAGAAAATTATTCAAATAGTGCAGGATGCACTGGCAGGTGGGATTTGTGAGGGTCAGCTGAAAATGAACTCAAGACACAAACAAAAAAGTAAACATCCAATCTAGAATGAGTAATCCAAATCAAAGATTTGACAATCTACCTTTATAGAGCATGATCACATGGTGGTGAAGCAAATCTTAGCATTAGGGTCCATCGAAGAAGAGATGGAACCATGCACCTTGAAATGCTATAAAATCTCCTTTGCAATACTTGCGTTGAGAGAGAAAAATACCCTGAGGAGTCTACCAAACTTCAAAACCAAGGAAAAATGAAGAACTCAAGGTTGATCAACTCAAACTCATGGCTAAGATCAGCCACCATGACAAACAAAATCCGACTCTTACGACTTCCTATAAAGATCAAGCCATCCACATACACAATGATAATGCCAAATAAGACCATCTTTAACAAATAAGACCATCTTTAACAAAAATGTAAAGATTGGAACATGAATGTGATCACCAAAGACCAACCACCAATGACCAATCTTCAGAAAGAAGGTGTCAATGCACTAGTACCACACACGATGAGCCTACTTCAATCCATATAGATCTTTACAAAGTTGGTACACAATATGCGCAACAACAATATCAAGTGGTTGCTCAACATAGACCTCCTCTTGAAGGTCACCATTAAGAAGAGCAGATTTGACATCCATCTATAAAATAGGCCACCCACCCATGATGGGTAAGAAGAGCCAAAATAATCCTAATGGTAGTAATCGACACTGTAGGAATAAAAGCCTCATCAAAATCAACACTAACTCTCTAGGAGTAGCCCTTCACAACAAGATGTTCTTCGTGTTTGTCTAAAGTTCCATCCTCATAATACTTGTTCTTATAGACCCAACGAACTTTGATTACCTTGCATTGAGGTGGACGTCGTACAAGAACCCAAGTACTATTGTGCTTAATGGAATCAAGCTCTGTCTGCATAGTAATTAATAATCCAAGGTGGAGAAGAAAGTGTCTCCTCAGAGAGGAAGGCTCAGTAGAGGTGAAGGAAGAATGGTAGACATCAAGGCAAAATTCAGAAAGTGATTATCCTCAACAGCATGCTTTTAGACCGAGTAACATGATGAGAATGACTTTCACTAGATTTCGGAAATTGACGAAGGCCTGAATCTTTCATAGTCTCATATAACCAACGAGGAACCCTCTTGGTGAGGATCCTCCTCAATAACCTCTATATTTGAATCTAAAGAAGCCCCCTTTGAAACCAAAGGTGGTAGAGGAGCTGAGACAAGAGGCAGAGGAGCAGCCAAAGTAGAAGGCTGAGCTAAAGGAGAAGGACCCGGAGATGAAGTTGAAGGTAGAGGAAGAAGCTCACTCTTATAAGGTACATGAAGGACACTCATCAAAAATAACATCATGATTGATGGTGGCTAGTAAGTTGTAGGTTGCAGGATCCCAAAGTTCATAGGCCTTGGATATAGAATTATACCCAAGGAAAATGTGCGGCATGGATTTAGAATCCAACTTAGAGTGATGCTCTTTAGTTACATGCACATAAGCCTTGCAACCAAATATTGGGAGATAAGCACAAGAGGGTTTGATGCCCAATAATGCCTCATACGAGTTTTACCTATGGTACAACTGATGTAGGCAATCTATTCCAAATGTGAACTCCAATAGCTGATGCCTCAGCCTATAATTTCTTGGACAAGCCACTATGCTCAAGTATAGTCCTCGACCCATCTCAATGACAGACTAATTCTTACATCCACAAAAAACCCATTCTAGGATGGAGGATAAGTTGTAGTAAACTAGCATCGCGAATGCAAAGATTCTTCAAATACTTGTCAAACTCATGTGAGAGAAACTCTCCCCCTTTATCAATACACAAAGATTTTGCCTTCTTGGAGTCCCATTGTTTTTCCCACTTTGACTTTCCAATCATGAAATATGGATAAAGATTGATCCTTAGACTGAAGAAAGAAAGCCCAAGTATACTTGGAGTAGTCAGTCGTCAACAATAATCATCATATGTAAAGAGCCTTATTCAAAGATTTTGTAGACATAGGACAACACAAGTCTACATGAACAAGCTCGAGTGGTTTGGTAGATATGTGCGATGCCTCCTTCGGGAAAGGTAATCGATGTTGCTTGCCATGGAGAAATGGTTGTGCACACACCAACTGGGGTGCTGATGGATGATTAAGCATCAACCAAACCATGTTTATATGCCTATTGCAAATAAAAGAAGCTCAAGTGGCAAAAGCATGCATGCCATAACACAGAATCTGTAGACGTAGAATGCAAGGCCAAAGTAGAGGTGCATAAAATAGGAATAGTACGAGCACCTTTGATGGAAATTGTAAAAGAGTCATCGAGACTGATGTCCCCTGGTTGCTTAGAGAAGGAAGAACACCAATCATGACGATTAGTGTGTGAGAAGTTGTGCTACTATCTATAATCCAAGCATGAAACCTGAAAGAGATGAAAGTTGATGAAAGTCAAAGTGGGGCTATCAATGTAGATAAACAACTGATCAATAGTGGTTGAAGTAGATGTAGACACCTCAAAGCCATATCACCTCAGTTTTTGCAGTAGAACAAACAACACGATATTCTGCCTTTGAGGAGGATAATGCAATAGTGGGTTGCTTTTTACTACTCAAGGAAATAGCACCAGAACCACGTGTAAACCAATAACATGCAGTCGATTGGTGAGTGTTAATATCACCAACCTAGTGAGACTCAGAATAGCCAACTAACCGATCCCCCTTCCACCAATAGAAGATACCCCGATCAAGAAAATTATTCAAATAGTGCAGGATGCACTGGCAGGTGGGATTTGTGAGGGTCAGCTGAAAATGAACTCAAGACACAAACAAAAAAGTAAACATCCAATCTAGAATGAGTAATCCAAATCAAAGATTTGACAATCTACCTTTATAGAGCATGATCACATGGTGGTGAAGCAAATCTTAGCATTAGGGTCCATCGAAGAAGAGATGGAACCATGCACCTTGAAATGCTATAAAATCTCCTTTGCAATACTTGCGTTGCGAGAGAAAAATACCCTGAGGAGTCTACCAAACTTCAAAACCAAGGAAAAATGAAGAACTCAAGGTTGATCAACTCAAACTCATGGCTAAGATCAGCCACCATGACAAACAAAATCCGACTCTTACGACTTCCTATAAAGATCAAGCCATCCACATACACAATGATAATGCCAAATAAGACCATCTTTAACAAATAAGACCATCTTTAACAAAAATGTAAAGATTGGAACATGAATGTGATCACCAAAGACCAACCACCAATGACCAATCTTCAGAAAGAAGGTGTCAATGCACTAGTACCACACACGATGAGCCTACTTCAATCCATATAGATCTTTACAAAGTTGGTACACAATATGCGCAACAACAATATCAAGTGGTTGCTCAACATAGACCTCCTCTTGAAGGTCACCATTAAGAAGAGCAGATTTGACATCCATCTATAAAATAGGCCACCCACCCATGATGGGTAAGAAGAGCCAAAATAATCCTAATGGTAGTAATCGACACTGTAGGAATAAAAGCCTCATCAAAATCAACAATAACTCTCTAGGAGTAGCCCTTCACAACAAGATGTTCTTCGTGTTTGTCTAAAGTTCCATCCTCATAATACTTGTTCTTATAGACCCAACGAACTTTGATTACCTTGCATTGAGGTGGACGTCGTACAAGAACCCAAGTACTATTGTGCTTAATGGAATCAAGCTCTGTCTGCATAGTAATTAATAATCCAAGGTGGAGAAGAAAGTGTCTCCTCAGAGAGGAAGGCTCAGTAGAGGTGAAGGAAGAATGGTAGACATCAAGGCAAAATTCAGAAAGTGATTATCCTCAACAGCATGCTTTTAGACCGAGTAACATGATGAGAATGACTTTCACTAGATTTCGGAAATTGACGAAGGCCTGAATCTTTCATAGTCTCATATAACCAACGAGGAACCCTCTTGGTGAGGATCCTCCTCAATAACCTCTATATTTGAATCTAAAGAAGCCCCCTTTGAAACCAAAGGTGGTAGAGGAGCTGAGACAAGAGGCAGAGGAGCAGCCAAAGTAGAAGGCTGAGCTAAAGGAGAAGGACCCGGAGATGAAGTTGAAGGTAGAGGAAGAAGCTCACTCTTATAAGGTACATGAAGGACACTCATCAAAAATAACATCATGATTGATGGTGGCTAGTAAGTTGTAGGTTGCAGGATCCCAAAGTTCATAGGCCTTGGATATAGAATTATACCCAAGGAAAATGTGCGGCATGGATTTAGAATCCAACTTAGAGTGATGCTCTTTAGTTACATGCACATAAGCCTTGCAACCAAATATTGGGAGATAAGCACAAGAGGGTTTGATGCCCAATAATGCCTCATACGAGTTTTACCTATGGTACAACTGATGTAGGCAATCTATTCCAAATGTGAACTCCAATAGCTGATGCCTCAGCCTATAATTTCTTGGACAAGCCACTATGCTCAAGTATAGTCCTCGACCCATCTCAATGACAGACTAATTCTTACATCCACAAAAAACCCATTCTAGGATGGAGGATAAGTTGTAGTAAACTAGCATCGCGAATGCAAAGATTCTTCAAATACTTGTCAAACTCATGTGAGAGAAACTCTCCCCCTTTATCAATACACAAAGATTTTGCCTTCTTGGAGTCCCATTGTTTTTCCCACTTTGACTTTCCAATCATGAAATATGGATAAAGATTGATCCTTAGACTGAAGAAAGAAAGCCCAAGTATACTTGGAGTAGTCAGTCGTCAACAATAATCATCATATGTAAAGAGCCTTATTCAAAGATTTTGTAGACATAGGACAACACAAGTCTACATGAACAAGCTCGAGTGGTTTGGTAGATATGTGCGATGCCTCCTTCGGGAAAGGTAATCGATGTTGCTTGCCATGGAGAAATGGTTGTGCACACACCAACTGGGGTGCTGATGGATGATTAAGCATCAACCAAACCATGTTTATATGCCTATTGCAAATAAAAGAAGCTCAAGTGGCAAAAGCATGCATGCCATAACACAGAATCTGTAGACGTAGAATGCAAGGCCAAAGTAGAGGTGCATAAAATAGGAATAGTACGAGCACCTTTGATGGAAATTGTAAAAGAGTCATCGAGACTGATGTCCCCTGGTTGCTTAGAGAAGGAAGAACACCAATCATGACGATTAGTGTGTGAGAAGTTGTGCTACTATCTATAATCCAAGCATGAAACCTGAAAGAGATGAAAGTTGATGAAAGTCAAAGTGGGGCTATCAATGTAGATAAACAACTGATCAATAGTGGTTGAAGTAGATGTAGACACCTCAAAGCCATATCACCTCAGTTTTTGCAGTAGAACAAACAACACGATATTCTGCCTTTGAGGAGGATAATGCAATAGTGGGTTGCTTTTTACTACTCAAGGAAATAGCACCAGAACCACGTGTAAACCAATAACATGCAGTCGATTGGTGAGTGTTAATATCACCAACCTAGTGAGACTCAGAATAGCCAACTAACCGATCCCCCTTCCACCAATAGAAGATACCCCGATCAAGAAAATTATTCAAATAGTGCAGGATGCACTGGCAGGTGGGATTTGTGAGGGTCAGCTGAAAATGAACTCAAGACACAAACAAAAAAGTAAACATCCAATCTAGAATGAGTAATCCAAATCAAAGATTTGACAATCTACCTTTATAGAGCATGATCACATGGTGGTGAAGCAAATCTTAGCATTAGGGTCCATCGAAGAAGAGATGGAACCATGCACCTTGAAATGCTATAAAATCTCCTTTGCAATACTTGCGTTGAGAGAGAAAAATACCCTGAGGAGTCTACCAAACTTCAAAACCAAGGAAAAATGAAGAACTCAAGGTTGATCAACTCAAACTCATGGCTAAGATCAGCCACCATGACAAACAAAATCCGACTCTTACGACTTCCTATAAAGATCAAGCCATCCACATACACAATGATAATGCCAAATAAGACCATCTTTAACAAATAAGACCATCTTTAACAAAAATGTAAAGATTGGAACATGAATGTGATCACCAAAGACCAACCACCAATGACCAATCTTCAGAAAGAAGGTGTCAATGCACTAGTACCACACACGATGAGCCTACTTCAATCCATATAGATCTTTACAAAGTTGGTACACAATATGCGCAACAACAATATCAAGTGGTTGCTCAACATAGACCTCCTCTTGAAGGTCACCATTAAGAAGAGCAGATTTGACATCCATCTATAAAATAGGCCACCCACCCATGATGGGTAAGAAGAGCCAAAATAATCCTAATGGTAGTAATCGACACTGTAGGAATAAAAGCCTCATCAAAATCAACAATAACTCTCTAGGAGTAGCCCTTCACAACAAGATGTTCTTCGTGTTTGTCTAAAGTTCCATCCTCATAATACTTGTTCTTATAGACCCAACGAACTTTGATTACCTTGCATTGAGGTGGACGTGGTACAAGAACCCAAGTACTATTGTGCTTAATGGAATCAAGCTCTGTCTGCATAGTAATTAATAATCCAAGGTGGAGAAGAAAGCGTCTACTCAGAGAGGAAGGCTCAGTAGAGGTGAAGGAAGAATGGTAGACATCAAGGCAAAATTCAGAAAGTGATTATCCTCAACAGCATGCTTTTAGACCGAGTAACACGATGAGAATGACTTTCACTAGATTTCGGAAATTGACGAAGGCCTGAATCTTTCATAGTCTCATATAACCAACGAGGAACCCTCTTGGTGAGGATCCTCCTCAATAACCTCTATATTTGAATCTAAAGAAGCCCCCTTTGAAACCAAAGGTGGTAGAGGAGCTGAGACAAGAGGCAGAGGAGCAGCCAAAGTAGAAGGCTGAGCTAAAGGAGAAGGACCCGGAGATGAAGTTGAAGGTAGAGGAAGAAGCTCACTCTTATAAGGTACATGAAGGACACTCATCAAAAATAACATCATGATTGATGGTGGCTAGTAAGTTGTAGGTTGCAGGATCCCAAAGTTCATAGGCCTTGGATATAGAATTATACCCAAGGAAAATGTGCGGCATGGATTTAGAATCCAACTTAGAGTGATGCTCTTTAGTTACATGCACATAAGCCTTGCAACCAAATATTGGGAGATAAGCACAAGAGGGTTTGATGCCCAATAATGCCTCATACGAGTTTTACCTATGGTACAACTGATGTAGGCAATCTATTCCAAATGTGAACTCCAATAGCTGATGCCTCAGCCTATAATTTCTTGGCCAAGCCACTATGCTCAAGTATAGTCCTCGACCCATCTCAATGACAGACTAATTCTTACATCCACAAAAAACCCATTCTAGGATGGAGGATAAGTTGTAGTAAACTAGCATCGCGAATGCAAAGATTCTTCAAATACTTGTCAAACTCATGTGAGAGAAACTCTCCCCCTTTATCAATACACAAAGATTTTGCCTTCTTGGAGTCCCATTGTTTTTCCCACTTTGACTTTCCAATCATGAAATATGGATAAAGATTGATCCTTAGACTGAAGAAAGAAAGCCCAAGTATACTTGGAGTAGTCAGTCGTCAACAATAATCATCATATGTAAAGAGCCTTATTCAAAGATTTTGTAGACATAGGACAACACAAGTCTACATGAACAAGCTCGAGTGGTTTGGTAGATATGTGCGATGCCTCCTTCGGGAAAGGTAATCGATGTTGCTTGCCATGGAGAAATGGTTGTGCACACACCAACTGGGGTGCTGATGGATGATTAAGCATCAACCAAACCATGTTTATATGCCTATTGCAAATAAAAGAAGCTCAAGTGGCAAAAGCATGCATGCCATAACACAGAATCTGTAGACGTAGAATGCAAGGCCAAAGTAGAGGTGCATAAAATAGGAATAGTACGAGCACCTTTGATGGAAATTGTAAAAGAGTCATCGAGACTGATGTCCCCTGGTTGCTTAGAGAAGGAAGAACACCAATCATGACGATTAGTGTGTGAGAAGTTGTGCTACTATCTATAATCCAAGCATGAAACCTGAAAGAGATGAAAGTTGATGAAAGTCAAAGTGGGGCTATCAATGTAGATAAACAACTGATCAATAGTGGTTGAAGTAGATGTAGACACCTCAAAGCCATATCACCTCAGTTTTTGCAGTAGAACAAACAACACGATATTCTGCCTTTGAGGAGGATAATGCAATAGTGGGTTGCTTTTTACTACTCAAGGAAATAGCACCAGAACCACGTGTAAACCAATAACATGCAGTCGATTGGTGAGTGTTAATATCACCAACCTAGTGAGACTCAGAATAGCCAACTAACCGATCCCCCTTCCACCAATAGAAGATACCCCGATCAAGAAAATTATTCAAATAGTGCAGGATGCACTGGCAGGTGGGATTTGTGAGGGTCAGCTGAAAATGAACTCAAGACACAAACAAAAAAGTAAACATCCAATCTAGAATGAGTAATCCAAATCAAAGATTTGACAATCTACCTTTATAGAGCATGATCACATGGTGGTGAAGCAAATCTTAGCATTAGGGTCCATCGAAGAAGAGATGGAACCATGCACCTTGAAATGCTTTAAAATCTCCTTTGCAATACTTGCGTTGAGAGAGAAAAATACCCTGAGGAGTCTACCAAACTTCAAAACCAAGGAAAAATGAAGAACTCAAGGTTGATCAACTCAAACTCATGGCTAAGATCAGCCACCATGACAAACAAAATCCGACTCTTACGACTTCCTATAAAGATCAAGCCATCCACATACACAATGATAATGCCAAATAAGACCATCTTTAACAAATAAGACCATCTTTAACAAAAATGTAAAGATTGGAACATGAATGTGATCACCAAAGACCAACCACCAATGACCAATCTTCAGAAAGAAGGTGTCAATGCACTAGTACCACACACGATGAGCCTACTTCAATCCATATAGATCTTTACAAAGTTGGTACACAATATGCGCAACAACAATATCAAGTGGTTGCTCAACATAGACCTCCTCTTGAAGGTCACCATTAAGAAGAGCAGATTTGACATCCATCTATAAAATAGGCCACCCACCCATGATGGGTAAGAAGAGCCAAAATAATCCTAATGGTAGTAATCGACACTGTAGGAATAAAAGCCTCATCAAAATCAACAATAACTCTCTAGGAGTAGCCCTTCACAACAAGATGTTCTTCGTGTTTGTCTAAAGTTCCATCCTCATAATACTTGTTCTTATAGACCCAACGAACTTTGATTACCTTGCATTGAGGTGGACGTGGTACAAGAACCCAAGTACTATTGTGCTTAATGGAATCAAGCTCTGTCTGCATAGTAATTAATAATCCAAGGTGGAGAAGAAAGCGTCTACTCAGAGAGGAAGGCTCAGTAGAGGTGAAGGAAGAATGGTAGACATCAAGGCAAAATTCAGAAAGTGATTATCCTCAACAGCATGCTTTTAGACCGAGTAACACGATGAGAATGACTTTCACTAGATTTCGGAAATTGACGAAGGCCTGAATCTTTCATAGTCTCATATAACCAACGAGGAACCCTCTTGGTGAGGATCCTCCTCAATAACCTCTATATTTGAATCTAAAGAAGCCCCCTTTGAAACCAAAGGTGGTAGAGGAGCTGAGACAAGAGGCAGAGGAGCAGCCAAAGTAGAAGGCTGAGCTAAAGGAGAAGGACCCGGAGATGAAGTTGAAGGTAGAGGAAGAAGCTCACTCTTATAAGGTACATGAAGGACACTCATCAAAAATAACATCATGATTGATGGTGGCTAGTAAGTTGTAGGTTGCAGGATCCCAAAGTTCATAGGCCTTGGATATAGAATTATACCCAAGGAAAATGTGCGGCATGGATTTAGAATCCAACTTAGAGTGATGCTCTTTAGTTACATGCACATAAGCCTTGCAACCAAATATTGGGAGATAAGCACAAGAGGGTTTGATGCCCAATAATGCCTCATACGAGTTTTACCTATGGTACAACTGATGTAGGCAATCTATTCCAAATGTGAACTCCAATAGCTGATGCCTCAGCCTATAATTTCTTGGCCAAGCCACTATGCTCAAGTATAGTCCTCGACCCATCTCAATGACAGACTAATTCTTACATCCACAAAAAACCCATTCTAGGATGGAGGATAAGTTGTAGTAAACTAGCATCGCGAATGCAAAGATTCTTCAAATACTTGTCAAACTCATGTGAGAGAAACTCTCCCCCTTTATCAATACACAAAGATTTTGCCTTCTTGGAGTCCCATTGTTTTTCCCACTTTGACTTTCCAATCATGAAATATGGATAAAGATTGATCCTTAGACTGAAGAAAGAAAGCCCAAGTATACTTGGAGTAGTCAGTCGTCAACAATAATCATCATATGTAAAGAGCCTTATTCAAAGATTTTGTAGACATAGGACAACACAAGTCTACATGAACAAGCTCGAGTGGTTTGGTAGATATGTGCGATGCCTCCTTCGGGAAAGGTAATCGATGTTGCTTGCCATGGAGAAATGGTTGTGCACACACCAACTGGGGTGCTGATGGATGATTAAGCATCAACCAAACCATGTTTATATGCCTATTGCAAATAAAAGAAGCTCAAGTGGCAAAAGCATGCATGCCATAACACAGAATCTGTAGACGTAGAATGCAAGGCCAAAGTAGAGGTGCATAAAATAGGAATAGTACGAGCACCTTTGATGGAAATTGTAAAAGAGTCATCGAGACTGATGTCCCCTGGTTGCTTAGAGAAGGAAGAACACCAATCATGATGATTAGTGTGTGAGAAGTTGTGCTACTATCTATAATCCAAGCATGAAACCTGAAAGAGATGAAAGTTGATGAAAGTCAAAGTGGGGCTATCAATGTAGATAAACAACTGATCAATAGTGGTTGAAGTAGATGTAGACACCTCAAAGCCATATCACCTCAGTTTTTGCAGTAGAACAAACAACACGATATTCTGCCTTTGAGGAGGATAATGCAATAGTGGGTTGCTTTTTACTACTCAAGGAAATAGCACCAGAACCACGTGTAAACCAATAACATGCAGTCGATTGGTGAGTGTTAATATCACCAACCTAGTGAGACTCAGAATAGCCAACTAACCGATCCCCCTTCCACCAATAGAAGATACCCCGATCAAGAAAATTATTCAAATAGTGCAGGATGCACTGGCAGGTGGGATTTGTGAGGGTCAGCTGAAAATGAACTCAAGACACAAACAAAAAAGTAAACATCCAATCTAGAATGAGTAATCCAAATCAAAGATTTGACAATCTACCTTTATAGAGCATGATCACATGGTGGTGAAGCAAATCTTAGCATTAGGGTCCATCGAAGAAGAGATGGAACCATGCACCTTGAAATGCTTTAAAATCTCCCTTGCAATACTTGCGTTGAGAGAGAAAAATACCCTGAGGAGTCTACCAAACTTCAAAACCAAGGAAAAATGAAGAACTCAAGGTTGATCAACTCAAACTCATGGCTAAGATCAGCCACCATGACAAACAAAATCCGACTCTTACGACTTCCTATAAAGATCAAGCCATCCACATACACAATGATAATGCCAAATAAGACCATCTTTAACAAATAAGACCATCTTTAACAAAAATGTAAAGATTGGAACATGAATGTGATCACCAAAGACCAACCACCAATGACCAATCTTCAGAAAGAAGGTGTCAATGCACTAGTACCACACACGATGAGCCTACTTCAATCCATATAGATCTTTACAAAGTTGGTACACAATATGCGCAACAACAATATCAAGTGGTTGCTCAACATAGACCTCCTCTTGAAGGTCACCATTAAGAAGAGCAGATTTGACATCCATCTATAAAATAGGCCACCCACCCATGATGGGTAAGAAGAGCCAAAATAATCCTAATGGTAGTAATCGACACTGTAGGAATAAAAGCCTCATCAAAATCAACACTAACTCTCTAGGAGTAGCCCTTCACAACAAGATGTTCTTCGTGTTTGTCTAAAGTTCCATCCTCATAATACTTGTTCTTATAGACCCAACGAACTTTGATTACCTTGCATTGAGGTGGACGTGGTACAAGAACCCAAGTACTATTGTGCTTAATGGAATCAAGCTCTGTCTGCATAGTAATTAATAATCCAAGGTGGAGAAGAAAGCGTCTACGCAGAGAGGAAGGCTCAGTAGAGGTGAAGGAAGAATGGTAGACATCAAGGCAAAATTCAGAAAGTGATTATCCTCAACAGCATGCTTTTAGACCGAGTAACAGGATGAGAATGACTTTCACTAGATTTCGGAAATTGACGAAGGCCTGAATCTTTCATAGTCTCATATAACCAACGAGGAACCCTCTTGGTGAGGATCCTTCTCAATAACCTCTATATTTGAATCTAAAGAAGCCCCCTTTGAAACCAAAGGTGGTAGAGGAGCTGAGACAAGAGGCAGAGGAGCAGCCAAAGTAGAAGGCTGAGCTAAAGGAGAAGGACCCGGAGATGAAGTTGAAGGTAGAGGAAGAAGCTCACTCTTATAAGGTACATGAAGGACACTCATCAAAAATAACATCATGATTGATGGTGGCTAGTAAGTTGTAGGTTGCAGGATCCCAAAGTTCATAGGCCTTGGATATAGAATTATACCCAAGGAAAATGTGCGGCATGGATTTAGAATCCAACTTAGAGTGATGCTCTTTAGTTACATGCACATAAGCCTTGCAACCAAATATTGGGAGATAAGCACAAGAGGGTTTGATGCCCAATAATGCCTCATACGAGTTTTACCTATGGTACAACTGATGTAGGCAATCTATTCCAAATGTGAACTCCAATAGCTGATGCCTCAGCCTATAATTTCTTGGCCAAGCCACTATGCTCAAGTATAGTCCTCGACCCATCTCAATGACAGACTAATTCTTACATCCACAAAAAACCCATTCTAGGATGGAGGATAAGTTGTAGTAAACTAGCATCGCGAATGCAAAGATTCTTCAAATACTTGTCAAACTCATGTGAGAGAAACTCTCCCCCTTTATCAATACACAAAGATTTTGCCTTCTTGGAGTCCCATTGTTTTTCCCACTTTGACTTTCCAATCATGAAATATGGATAAAGATTGATCCTTAGACTGAAGAAAGAAAGCCCAAGTATACTTGGAGTAGTCAGTCGTCAACAATAATCATCATATGTAAAGAGCCTTATTCAAAGATTTTGTAGACATAGGACAACACAAGTCTACATGAACAAGCTCGAGTGGTTTGGTAGATATGTGCGATGCCTCCTTCGGGAAAGGTAATCGATGTTGCTTGCCATGGAGAAATGGTTGTGCACACACCAACTGGGGTGCTGATGGATGATTAAGCATCAACCAAACCATGTTTATATGCCTATTGCAAATAAAAGAAGCTCAAGTGGCAAAAGCATGCATGCCATAACACAGAATCTGTAGACGTAGAATGCAAGGCCAAAGTAGAGGTGCATAAAATAGGAATAGTACGAGCACCTTTGATGGAAATTGTAAAAGAGTCATCGAGACTGATGTCCCCTGGTTGCTTAGAGAAGGAAGAACACCAATCATGATGATTAGTGTGTGAGAAGTTGTGCTACTATCTATAATCCAAGCATGAAACCTGAAAGAGATGAAAGTTGATGAAAGTCAAAGTGGGGCTATCAATGTAGATAAACAACTGATCAATAGTGGTTGAAGTAGATGTAGACACCTCAAAGCCATATCACCTCAGTTTTTGCAGTAGAACAAACAACACGATATTCTGCCTTTGAGGAGGATAATGCAATAGTGGGTTGCTTTTTACTACTCAAGGAAATAGCACCAGAACCACGTGTAAACCAATAACATGCAGTCGATTGGTGAGTGTTAATATCACCAACCTAGTGAGACTCAGAATAGCCAACTAACCGATCCCCCTTCCACCAATAGAAGATACCCCGATCAAGAAAATTATTCAAATAGTGCAGGATGCACTGGCAGGTGGGATTTGTGAGGGTCAGCTGAAAATGAACTCAAGACACAAACAAAAAAGTAAACATCCAATCTAGAATGAGTAATCCAAATCAAAGATTTGACAATCTACCTTTATAGAGCATGATCACATGGTGGTGAAGCAAATCTTAGCATTAGGGTCCATCGAAGAAGAGATGGAACCATGCACCTTGAAATGCTTTAAAATCTCCCTTGCAATACTTGCGTTGAGAGAGAAAAATACCCTGAGGAGTCTACCAAACTTCAAAACCAAGGAAAAATGAAGAACTCAAGGTTGATCAACTCAAACTCATGGCTAAGATCAGCCACCATGACAAACAAAATCCGACTCTTACGACTTCCTATAAAGATCAAGCCATCCACATACACAATGATAATGCCAAATAAGACCATCTTTAACAAATAAGACCATCTTTAACAAAAATGTAAAGATTGGAACATGAATGTGATCACCAAAGACCAACCACCAATGACCAATCTTCAGAAAGAAGGTGTCAATGCACTAGTACCACACACGATGAGCCTACTTCAATCCATATAGATCTTTACAAAGTTGGTACACAATATGCGCAACAACAATATCAAGTGGTTGCTCAACATAGACCTCCTCTTGAAGGTCACCATTAAGAAGAGCAGATTTGACATCCATCTATAAAATAGGCCACCCACCCATGATGGGTAAGAAGAGCCAAAATAATCCTAATGGTAGTAATCGACACTGTAGGAATAAAAGCCTCATCAAAATCAACACTAACTCTCTAGGAGTAGCCCTTCACAACAAGATGTTCTTCGTGTTTGTCTAAAGTTCCATCCTCATAATACTTGTTCTTATAGACCCAACGAACTTTGATTACCTTGCATTGAGGTGGACGTGGTACAAGAACCCAAGTACTATTGTGCTTAATGGAATCAAGCTCTGTCTGCATAGTAATTAATAATCCAAGGTGGAGAAGAAAGCGTCTACTCAGAGAGGAAGGCTCAGTAGAGGTGAAGGAAGAATGGTAGACATCAAGGCAAAATTCAGAAAGTGATTATCCTCAACAGCATGCTTTTAGACCGAGTAACATGATGAGAATGACTTTCACTAGATTTCGGAAATTGACGAAGGCCTGAATCTTTCATAGTCTCATATAACCAACGAGGAACCCTCTTGGTGAGGATCCTCCTCAATAACCTCTATATTTGAATCTAAAGAAGCCCCCTTTGAAACCAAAGGTGGTAGAGGAGCTGAGACAAGAGGCAGAGGAGCAGCCAAAGTAGAAGGCTGAGCTAAAGGAGAAGGACCCGGAGATGAAGTTGAAGGTAGAGGAAGAAGCTCACTCTTATAAGGTACATGAAGGACACTCATCAAAAATAACATCATGATTGATGGTGGCTAGTAAGTTGTAGGTTGCAGGATCCCAAAGTTCATAGGCCTTGGATATAGAATTATACCCAAGGAAAATGTGCGGCATGGATTTAGAATCCAACTTAGAGTGATGCTCTTTAGTTACATGCACATAAGCCTTGCAACCAAATATTGGGAGATAAGCACAAGAGGGTTTGATGCCCAATAATGCCTCATACGAGTTTTACCTATGGTACAACTGATGTAGGCAATCTATTCCAAATGTGAACTCCAATAGCTGATGCCTCAGCCTATAATTTCTTGGCCACGCCACTATGCTCAAGTATAGTCCTCGACCCATCTCAATGACAGACTAATTCTTACATCCACAAAAAACCCATTCTAGGATGGAGGATAAGTTGTAGTAAACTAGCATCGCGAATGCAAAGATTCTTCAAATACTTGTCAAACTCATGTGAGAGAAACTCTCCCCCTTTATCAATACACAAAGATTTTGCCTTCTTGGAGTCCCATTGTTTTTCCCACTTTGACTTTCCAATCATGAAATATGGATAAAGATTGATCCTTAGACTGAAGAAAGAAAGCCCAAGTATACTTGGAGTAGTCAGTCGTCAACAATAATCATCATATGTAAAGAGCCTTATTCAAAGATTTTGTAGACATAGGACAACACAAGTCTACATGAACAAGCTCGAGTGGTTTGGTAGATATGTGCGATGCCTCCTCAGGGAAAGGTAATCGATGTTGCTTGCCATGGAGAAATGGTTGTGCACACACCAACTGGGGTGCTGATGGATGATTAAGCATCAACCAAACCATGTTTATATGCCTATTGCAAATAAAAGAAGCTCAAGTGGCAAAAGCATGCATGCCATAACACAGAATCTGTAGACGTAGAATGCAAGGCCAAAGTAGAGGTGCATAAAATAGGAATAGTACGAGCACCTTTGATGGAAATTGTAAAAGAGTCATCGAGACTGATGTCCCCTGGTTGCTTAGAGAAGGAAGAACACCAATCATGATGATTAGTGTGTGAGAAGTTGTGCTACTATCTATAATCCAAGCATGAAACCTGAAAGAGATGAAAGTTGATGAAAGTCAAAGTGGGGCTATCAATGTAGATAAACAACTGATCAATAGTGGTTGAAGTAGATGTAGACACCTCAAAGCCATATCACCTCAGTTTTTGCAGTAGAACAAACAACACGATATTCTGCCTTTGAGGAGGATAATGCAATAGTGGGTTGCTTTTTACTACTCAAGGAAATAGCACCAGAACCACGTGTAAACCAATAACATGCAGTCGATTGGTGAGTGTTAATATCACCAACCTAGTGAGACTCAGAATAGCCAACTAACCGATCCCCCTTCCACCAATAGAAGATACCCCGATCAAGAAAATTATTCAAATAGTGCAGGATGCACTGGCAGGTGGGATTTGTGAGGGTCAGCTGAAAATGAACTCAAGACACAAACAAAAAAGTAAACATCCAATCTAGAATGAGTAATCCAAATCAAAGATTTGACAATCTACCTTTATAGAGCATGATCACATGGTGGTGAAGCAAATCTTAGCATTAGGGTCCATCGAAGAAGAGATGGAACCATGCACCTTGAAATGCTATAAAATCTCCTTTGCAATACTTGCGTTGAGAGAGAAAAATACCCTGAGGAGTCTACCAAACTTCAAAACCAAGGAAAAATGAAGAACTCAAGGTTGATCAACTCAAACTCATGGCTAAGATCAGCCACCATGACAAACAAAATCCGACTCTTACGACTTCCTATAAAGATCAAGCCATCCACATACACAATGATAATGCCAAATAAGACCATCTTTAACAAATAAGACCATCTTTAACAAAAATGTAAAGATTGGAACATGAATGTGATCACCAAAGACCAACCACCAATGACCAATCTTCAGAAAGAAGGTGTCAATGCACTAGTACCACACACGATGAGCCTACTTCAATCCATATAGATCTTTACAAAGTTGGTACACAATATGCGCAACAACAATATCAAGTGGTTGCTCAACATAGACCTCCTCTTGAAGGTCACCATTAAGAAGAGCAGATTTGACATCCATCTATAAAATAGGCCACCCACCCATGATGGGTAAGAAGAGCCAAAATAATCCTAATGGTAGTAATCGACACTGTAGGAATAAAAGCCTCATCAAAATCAACACTAACTCTCTAGGAGTAGCCCTTCACAACAAGATGTTCTTCGTGTTTGTCTAAAGTTCCATCCTCATAATACTTGTTCTTATAGACCCAACGAACTTTGATTACCTTGCATTGAGGTGGACGTGGTACAAGAACCCAAGTACTATTGTGCTTAATGGAATCAAGCTCTGTCTGCATAGTAATTAATAATCCAAGGTGGAGAAGAAAGTGTCTCCTCAGAGAGGAAGGCTCAGTAGAGGTGAAGGAAGAATGGTAGACATCAAGGTAAAATTCAGAAAGTGATTATCCTCAACAGCATGCTTTTAGACCGAGTAACATGATGAGAATGACTTTCACTAGATTTCGGAAATTGACGAAGGCCTGAATCTTTCATAGTCTCATATAACCAACGAGGAACCCTCTTGGTGAGGATCCTCCTCAATAACCTCTATATTTGAATCTAAAGAAGCCCCCTTTGAAACCAAAGGTGGTAGAGGAGCTGAGACAAGAGGCAGAGGAGCAGCCAAAGTAGAAGGCTGAGCTAAAGGAGAAGGACCCGGAGATGAAGTTGAAGGTAGAGGAAGAAGCTCACTCTTATAAGGTACATGAAGGACACTCATCAAAAATAACATCATGATTGATGGTGGCTAGTAAGTTGTAGGTTGCAGGATCCCAAAGTTCATAGGCCTTGGATATAGAATTATACCCAAGGAAAATGTGCGGCATGGATTTAGAATCCAACTTAGAGTGATGCTCTTTAGTTACATGCACATAAGCCTTGCAACCAAATATTGGGAGATAAGCACAAGAGGGTTTGATGCCCAATAATGCCTCATACGAGTTTTACCTATGGTACAACTGATGTAGGCAATCTATTCCAAATGTGAACTCCAATAGCTGATGCCTCAGCCTATAATTTCTTGGCCACGCCACTATGCTCAAGTATAGTCCTCGACCCATCTCAATGACAGACTAATTCTTACATCCACAAAAAACCCATTCTAGGATGGAGGATAAGTTGTAGTAAACTAGCATCGCGAATGCAAAGATTCTTCAAATACTTATCAAACTCATGTGAGAGAAACTCTCCCCCTTTATCAATACACAAAGATTTTGCCTTCTTCGAGTCCCATTGTTTTTCCCACTTTGACTTTCCAATCATGAAATATGGATAAAGATTGATCCTTAGACTGAAGAAAGAAAGCCCAAGTATACTTGGAGTAGTCAGTCGTCAACAATAATCATCATATGTAAAGAGCCTTATTCAAAGATTTTGTAGACATAGGACAACACAAGTCTACATGAACAAGCTCGAGTGGTTTGGTAGATATGTGCGATGCCTCCTCAGGGAAAGGTAATCGATGTTGCTTGCCATGGAGAAATGGTTGTGCACACACCAACTGGGGTGCTGATGGATGATTAAGCATCAACCAAACCATGTTTATATGCCTATTGCAAATAAAAGAAGCTCAAGTGGCAAAAGCATGCATGCCATAACACAGAATCTGTAGACGTAGAATGCAAGGCCAAAGTAGAGGTGCATAAAATAGGAATAGTACGAGCACCTTTGATGGAAATTGTAAAAGAGTCATCGAGACTGATGTCCCCTGGTTGCTTAGAGAAGGAAGAACACCAATCATGATGATTAGTGTGTGAGAAGTTGTGCTACTATCTATAATCCAAGCATGAAACCTGAAAGAGATGAAAGTTGATGAAAGTCAAAGTGGGGCTATCAATGTAGATAAACAACTGATCAATAGTGGTTGAAGTAGATGTAGACACCTCAAAGCCATATCACCTCAGTTTTTGCAGTAGAACAAACAACACGATATTCTGCCTTTGAGGAGGATAATGCAATAGTGGGTTGCTTTTTACTACTCAAGGAAATAGCACCAGAACCACGTGTAAACCAATAACATGCAGTCGATTGGTGAGTGTTAATATCACCAACCTAGTGAGACTCAGAATAGCCAACTAACCGATCCCCCTTCCACCAATAGAAGATACCCCGATCAAGAAAATTATTCAAATAGTGCAGGATGCACTGGCAGGTGGGATTTGTGAGGGTCAGCTGAAAATGAACTCAAGACACAAACAAAAAAGTAAACATCCAATCTAGAATGAGTAATCCAAATCAAAGATTTGACAATCTACCTTTATAGAGCATGATCACATGGTGGTGAAGCAAATCTTAGCATTAGGGTCCATCGAAGAAGAGATGGAACCATGCACCTTGAAATGCTATAAAATCTCCTTTGCAATACTTGCGTTGAGAGAGAAAAATACCCTGAGGAGTCTACCAAACTTCAAAACCAAGGAAAAATGAAGAACTCAAGGTTGATCAACTCAAACTCATGGCTAAGATCAGCCACCATGACAAACAAAATCCGACTCTTACGACTTCCTATAAAGATCAAGCCATCCACATACACAATGATAATGCCAAATAAGACCATCTTTAACAAATAAGACCATCTTTAACAAAAATGTAAAGATTGGAACATGAATGTGATCACCAAAGACCAACCACCAATGACCAATCTTCAGAAAGAAGGTGTCAATGCACTAGTACCACACACGATGAGCCTACTTCAATCCATATAGATCTTTACAAAGTTGGTACACAATATGCGCAACAACAATATCAAGTGGTTGCTCAACATAGACCTCCTCTTGAAGGTCACCATTAAGAAGAGCAGATTTGACATCCATCTATAAAATAGGCCACCCACCCATGATGGGTAAGAAGAGCCAGAATAATCCTAATGGTAGTAATCGACACTGTAGGAATAAAAGCCTCATCAAAATCAACACTAACTCTCTAGGAGTAGCCCTTCACAACAAGATGTTCTTCGTGTTTGTCTAAAGTTCCATCCTCATAATACTTGTTCTTATAGACCCAACGAACTTTGATTACCTTGCATTGAGGTGGACGTGGTACAAGAACCCAAGTACTATTGTGCTTAATGGAATCAAGCTCTGTCTGCATAGTAATAATACAAGGTGGAGAAGAAAGTGTCTCCTCAGAGAGGAAGGCTCAGTAGAGGTGAAGGAAGAATGGTAGACATCAAGGCAAAATTCAGAAAGTGATTATCCTCAACAGCATGCTTTTAGACCGAGTAACATGATGAGAATGACTTTCACTAGATTTCGGAAATTGACGAAGGCCTGAATCTTTCATAGTCTCATATAACCAACGAGGAACCCTCTTGGTGAGGATCCTCCTCAATAACCTCTATATTTGAATCTAAAGAAGCCCCCTTTGAAACCAAAGGTGGTAGAGGAGCTGAGACAAGAGGCAGAGGAGCAGCCAAAGTAGAAGGCTGAGCTAAAGGAGAAGGACCCGGAGATGAAGTTGAAGGTAGAGGAAGAAGCTCACTCTTATAAGGTACATGAAGGACACTCATCAAAAATAACATCATGATTGATGGTGGCTAGTAAGTTGTAGGTTGCAGGATCCCAAAGTTCATAGGCCTTGGATATAGAATTATACCCAAGGAAAATGTGCGGCATGGATTTAGAATCCAACTTAGAGTGATGCTCTTTAGTTACATGCACATAAGCCTTGCAACCAAATATTGGGAGATAAGCACAAGAGGGTTTGATGCCCAATAATGCCTCATACGAGTTTTACCTATGGTACAACTGATGTAGGCAATCTATTCCAAATGTGAACTCCAATAGCTGATGCCTCAGCCTATAATTTCTTGGCCACGCCACTATGCTCAAGTATAGTCCTCGACCCATCTCAATGACAGACTAATTCTTACATCCACAAAAAACCCATTCTAGGATGGAGGATAAGTTGTAGTAAACTAGCATCGCGAATGCAAAGATTCTTCAAATACTTATCAAACTCATGTGAGAGAAACTCTCCCCCTTTATCAATACACAAAGATTTTGCCTTCTTCGAGTCCCATTGTTTTTCCCACTTTGACTTTCCAATCATGAAATATGGATAAAGATTGATCCTTAGACTGAAGAAAGAAAGCCCAAGTATACTTGGAGTAGTCAGTCGTCAACAATAATCATCATATGTAAAGAGCCTTATTCAAAGATTTTGTAGACATAGGACAACACAAGTCTACATGAACAAGCTCGAGTGGTTTGGTAGATATGTGCGATGCCTCCTCAGGGAAAGGTAATCGATGTTGCTTGCCATGGAGAAATGGTTGTGCACACACCAACTGGGGTGCTGATGGATGATTAAGCATCAACCAAACCATGTTTATATGCCTATTGCAAATAAAAGAAGCTCAAGTGGCAAAAGCATGCATGCCATAACACAGAATCTGTAGACGTAGAATGCAAGGCCAAAGTAGAGGTGCATAAAATAGGAATAGTACGAGCACCTTTGATGGAAATTGTAAAAGAGTCATCGAGACTGATGTCCCCTGGTTGCTTAGAGAAGGAAGAACACCAATCATGATGATTAGTGTGTGAGAAGTTGTGCTACTATCTATAATCCAAGCATGAAACCTGAAAGAGATGAAAGTTGATGAAAGTCAAAGTGGGGCTATCAATGTAGATAAACAACTGATCAATAGTGGTTGAAGTAGATGTAGACACCTCAAAGCCATATCACCTCAGTTTTTGCAGTAGAACAAACAACACGATATTCTGCCTTTGAGGAGGATAATGCAATAGTGGGTTGCTTTTTACTACTCAAGGAAATAGCACCAGAACCACGTGTAAACCAATAACATGCAGTCGATTGGTGAGTGTTAATATCACCAACCTAGTGAGACTCAGAATAGCCAACTAACCGATCCCCCTTCCACCAATAGAAGATACCCCGATCAAGAAAATTATTCAAATAGTGCAGGATGCACTGGCAGGTGGGATTTGTGAGGGTCAGCTGAAAATGAACTCAAGACACAAACAAAAAAGTAAACATCCAATCTAGAATGAGTAATCCAAATCAAAGATTTGACAATCTACCTTTATAGAGCATGATCACATGGTGGTGAAGCAAATCTTAGCATTAGGGTCCATCGAAGAAGAGATGGAACCATGCACCTTGAAATGCTATAAAATCTCCTTTGCAATACTTGCGTTGAGAGAGAAAAATACCCTGAGGAGTCTACCAAACTTCAAAACCAAGGAAAAATGAAGAACTCAAGGTTGATCAACTCAAACTCATGGCTAAGATCAGCCACCATGACAAACAAAATCCGACTCTTACGACTTCCTATAAAGATCAAGCCATCCACATACACAATGATAATGCCAAATAAGACCATCTTTAACAAATAAGACCATCTTTAACAAAAATGTAAAGATTGGAACATGAATGTGATCACCAAAGACCAACCACCAATGACCAATCTTCAGAAAGAAGGTGTCAATGCACTAGTACCACACACGATGAGCCTACTTCAATCCATATAGATCTTTACAAAGTTGGTACACAATATGCGCAACAACAATATCAAGTGGTTGCTCAACATAGACCTCCTCTTGAAGGTCACCATTAAGAAGAGCAGATTTGACATCCATCTATAAAATAGGCCACCCACCCATGATGGGTAAGAAGAGCCAGAATAATCCTAATGGTAGTAATCGACACTGTAGGAATAAAAGCCTCATCAAAATCAACACTAACTCTCTAGGAGTAGCCCTTCACAACAAGATGTTCTTCGTGTTTGTCTAAAGTTCCATCCTCATAATACTTGTTCTTATAGACCCAACGAACTTTGATTACCTTGCATTGAGGTGGACGTGGTACAAGAACCCAAGTACTATTGTGCTTAATGGAATCAAGCTCTGTCTGCATAGTAATAATCCAAGGTGGAGAAGAAAGTGTCTCCTCAGAGAGGAAGGCTCAGTAGAGGTGAAGGAAGAATGGTAGACATCAAGGCAAAATTCAGAAAGTGATTATCCTCAACAGCATGCTTTTAGACCGAGTAACATGATGAGAATGACTTTCACTAGATTTCGAAAATTGACGAAGGCCTGAATCTTTCATAGTCTCATATAACCAACGAGGAACCCTCTTGGTGAGGATCCTCCTCAATAACCTCTATATTTGAATCTAAAGAAGCCCCCTTTGAAACCAAAGGTGATAGAGGAGCTGAGACAAGAGGCAGAGGAGCAGCCAAAGTAGAAGGCTGAGCTAAAGGAGAAGGACCCGGAGATGAAGTTGAAGGTAGAGGAAGAAGCTCACTCTTATAAGGTACATGAAGGACACTCATCAAAAATAACATCATAACATCATGATTGATGGTGGCTAGTAAGTTGTAGGTTGCAGGATCCCAAAGTTCATAGGCCTTGGATATAGAATTATACCCAAGGAAAATGTGCGGCATGGATTTAGAATCCAACTTAGAGTGATGCTCTTTAGTTACATGCACATAAGCCTTGCAACCAAATATTGGGAGATAAGCACAAGAGGGTTTGATGCCCAATAATGCCTCATACGAGTTTTACCTATGGTACAACTGATGTAGGCAATCTATTCCAAATGTGAACTCCAATAGCTGATGCCTCAGCCTATAATTTCTTGGCCACGCCACTATGCTCAAGTATAGTCCTCGACCCATCTCAATGACAGACTAATTCTTACATCCACAAAAAACCCATTCTAGGATGGAGGATAAGTTGTAGTAAACTAGCATCGCGAATGCAAAGATTCTTCAAATACTTGTCAAACTCATGTGAGAGAAACTCTCCCCCTTTATCAATACACAAAGATTTTGCCTTCTTCGAGTCCCATTGTTTTTCCCACTTTGACTTTCCAATCATGAAATATGGATAAAGATTGATCCTTAGACTGAAGAAAGAAAGCCCAAGTATACTTGGAGTAGTCAGTCGTCAACAATAATCATCATATGTAAAGAGCCTTATTCAAAGATTTTGTAGACATAGGACAACACAAGTCTACATGAACAAGCTCGAGTGGTTTGGTAGATATGTGCGATGCCTCCTCAGGGAAAGGTAATCGATGTTGCTTGCCATGGAGAAATGGTTGTGCACACACCAACTGGGGTGCTGATGGATGATTAAGCATCAACCAAACCATGTTTATATGCCTATTGCAAATAAAAGAAGCTCAAGTGGCAAAAGCATGCATGCCATAACACAGAATCTGTAGACGTAGAATGCAAGGCCAAAGTAGAGGTGCATAAAATAGGAATAGTACCAGCACCTTTGATGGAAATTGTAAAAGAGTCATCGAGACTGATGTCCCCTGGTTGCTTAGAGAAGGAAGAACACCAATCATGATGATTAGTGTGTGAGAAGTTGTGCTACTATCTATAATCCAAGCATGAAACCTGAAAGAGATGAAAGTTGATGAAAGTCAAAGTGGGGCTATCAATGTAGATAAACAACTGATCAATAGTGGTTGAAGTAGATGTAGACACCTCAAAGCCATATCACCTCAGTTTTTGCAGTAGAACAAACAACACGATATTCTGCCTTTGAGGAGGATAATGCAATAGTGGGTTGCTTTTTACTACTCAAGGAAATAGCACCAGAACCACGTGTAAACCAATAACATGCAGTCGATTGGTGAGTGTTAATATCACCAACCTAGTGAGACTCAGAATAGCCAACTAACCGATCCCCCTTCCACCAATAGAAGATACCCCGATCAAGAAAATTATTCAAATAGTGCAGGATGCACTGGCAGGTGGGATTTGTGAGGGTCAGCTGAAAATGAACTCAAGACACAAACAAAAAAGTAAACATCCAATCTAGAATGAGTAATCCAAATCAAAGATTTGACAATCTACCTTTATAGAGCATGATCACATGGTGGTGAAGCAAATCTTAGCATTAGGGTCCATCGAAGAAGAGATGGAACCATGCACCTTGAAATGCTATAAAATCTCCTTTGCAATACTTGCGTTGAGAGAGAAAAATACCCTGAGGAGTCTACCAAACTTCAAAACCAAGGAAAAATGAAGAACTCAAGGTTGATCAACTCAAACTCATGGCTAAGATCAGCCACCATGACAAACAAAATCCGACTCTTACGACTTCCTATAAAGATCAAGCCATCCACATACACAATGATAATGCCAAATAAGACCATCTTTAACAAATAAGACCATCTTTAACAAAAATGTAAAGATTGGAACATGAATGTGATCACCAAAGACCAACCACCAATGACCAATCTTCAGAAAGAAGGTGTCAATGCACTAGTACCACACACGATGAGCCTACTTCAATCCATATAGATCTTTACAAAGTTGGTACACAATATGCGCAACAACAATATCAAGTGGTTGCTCAACATAGACCTCCTCTTGAAGGTCACCATTAAGAAGAGCAGATTTGACATCCATCTATAAAATAGGCCACCCACCCATGATGGGTAAGAAGAGCCAAAATAATCCTAATGGTAGTAATCGACACTGTAGGAATAAAAGCCTCATCAAAATCAACACTAACTCTCTAGGAGTAGCCCTTCACAACAAGATGTTCTTCGTGTTTGTCTAAAGTTCCATCCTCATAATACTTGTTCTTATAGACCCAACGAACTTTGATTACCTTGCATTGAGGTGGACGTGGTACAAGAACCCAAGTACTATTGTGCTTAATGGAATCAAGCTCTGTCTGCATAGTAATAATCCAAGGTGGAGAAGAAAGTGTCTCCTCAGAGAGGAAGGCTCAGTAGAGGTGAAGGAAGAATGGTAGACATCAAGGCAAAATTCAGAAAGTGATTATCCTCAACAGCATGCTTTTAGACCGAGTAACATGATGAGAATGACTTTCACTAGATTTCGAAAATTGACGAAGGCCTGAATCTTTCATAGTCTCATATAACCAACGAGGAACCCTCTTGGTGAGGATCCTCCTCAATAACCTCTATATTTGAATCTAAAGAAGCCCCCTTTGAAACCAAAGGTGGTAGAGGAGCTGAGACAAGAGGCAGAGGAGCAGCCAAAGTAGAAGGCTGAGCTAAAGGAGAAGGACCCGGAGATGAAGTTGAAGGTAGAGGAAGAAGCTCACTCTTATAAGGTACATGAAGGACACTCATCAAAAATAACATCATAACATCATGATTGATGGTGGCTAGTAAGTTGTAGGTTGCAGGATCCCAAAGTTCATAGGCCTTGGATATAGAATTATACCCAAGGAAAATGTGCGGCATGGATTTAGAATCCAACTTAGAGTGATGCTCTTTAGTTACATGCACATAAGCCTTGCAACCAAATATTGGGAGATAAGCACAAGAGGGTTTGATGCCCAATAATGCCTCATACGAGTTTTACCTATGGTACAACTGATGTAGGCAATCTATTCCAAATGTGAACTCCAATAGCTGATGCCTCAGCCTATAATTTCTTGGCCACGCCACTATGCTCAAGTATAGTCCTCGACCCATCTCAATGACAGACTAATTCTTACATCCACAAAAAACCCATTCTAGGATGGAGGATAAGTTGTAGTAAACTAGCATCGCGAATGCAAAGATTCTTCAAATACTTGTCAGACTCATGTGAGAGAAACTCTCCCCCTTTATCAATACACAAAGATTTTGCCTTCTTCGAGTCCCATTGTTTTTCCCACTTTGACTTTCCAATCATGAAATATGGATAAAGATTGATCCTTAGACTGAAGAAAGAAAGCCCAAGTATACTTGGAGTAGTCAGTCGTCAACAATAATCATCATATGTAAAGAGCCTTATTCAAAGATTTTGTAGACATAGGACAACACAAGTCTACATGAACAAGCTCGAGTGGTTTGGTAGATATGTGCGATGCCTCCTGAGGGAAAGGTAATCGATGTTGCTTGCCATGGAGAAATGGTTGTGCACACACCAACTGGGGTGCTGATGGATGATTAAGCCTCAACCAAACCATGTTTATATGCCTATTGCAAATAAAAGAAGCTCAATGGCAAAAGCATGCATGCCATAACACAGAATCTGTAGACGTAGAATGCAAGGCCAAAGTAGAGGTGCATAAAATAGGAATAGTACCAGCACCTTTGATGGAAATTGTAAAAGAGTCATCGAGACTGATGTCCCCTGGTTGCTTAGAGAAGGAAGAACACCAATCATGATGATTAGTGTGTGAGAAGTTGTGCTACTATCTATAATCCAAGCATGAAACCTGAAAGAGATGAAGGTTGATGAAAGTCAAAGTGGGGCTATCAATGTAGATAAACAACTGATCAATAGTGGTTGAAGTAGATGTAGACACCTCAAAGCCATATCACCTCAGTTTTTGCAGTAGAACAAACAACACGATATTCTGCCTTTGAGGAGGATAATGCAATAGTGGGTTGCTTTTTACTACTCAAGGAAATAGCACCAGAACCACGTGTAAACCAATAACATGCAGTCGATTGGTGAGTGTTAATATCACCAACCTAGTGAGACTCAGAATAGCCAACTAACCGATCCCCCTTCCACCAATAGAAGATACCCCGATCAAGAAAATTATTCAAATAGTGCAGGATGCACTGGCAGGTGGGATTTGTGAGGGTCAGCTGAAAATGAACTCAAGACACAAACAAAAAAGTAAACATCCAATCTAGAATGAGTAATCCAAATCAAAGATTTGACAATCTACCTTTATAGAGCATGATCACATGGTGGTGAAGCAAATCTTAGCATTAGGGTCCATCGAAGAAGAGATGGAACCATGCACCTTGAAATGCTATAAAATCTCCTTTGCAATACTTGCGTTGAGAGAGAAAAATACCCTGAGGAGTCTACCAAACTTCAAAACCAAGGAAAAATGAAGAACTCAAGGTTGATCAACTCAAACTCATGGCTAAGATCAGCCACCATGACAAACAAAATCCAACTCTTACGACTTCCTATAAAGATCAAGCCATCCACTTACACAATGATAATGCCAAATAAGACCATCTTTAACACATAAGACCATCTTTAACAAAAATGTAAAGATTGGAACATGAATGTGATCACCAAAGACCAACCACCAATGACCAATCTTCAGAAAGAAGGTGTCAATGCACTAGTACCACACACGATGAGCCTACTTCAATCCATATAGATCTTTACAAAGTTGGTACACAATATGCGCAACAACAATATCAAGTGGTTGCTCAACATAGACCTCCTCTTGAAGGTCACCATTAAGAAGAGCAGATTTGACATCCATCTATAAAATAGGCCACCCACCCATGATGGGTAAGAAGAGCCAAAATAATCCTAATGGTAGTAATCGACACTGTAGGAATAAAAGCCTCATCAAAATCAACACTAACTCTCTAGGAGTAGCCCTTCACAACAAGATGTTCTTCGTGTTTGTCTAAAGTTCCATCCTCATAATACTTGTTCTTATAGACCCAACCAACTTTGATTACCTTGCATTGAGGTGGACGTGGTACAAGAACCCAAGTACTATTGTGCTTAATGGAATCAAGCTCTGTCTGCATAGTAATAATCCAAGGTGGAGAAGAAAGTGTCTCCTCAGAGAGGAAGGCTCAGTAGAGGTGAAGGAAGAATGGTAGACATCAAGGCAAAATTCAGAAAGTGATTATCCTCAACAGCATGCTTTTAGACCGAGTAACATGATGAGAATGACTTTCACTAGATTTCGGAAATTGACGAAGGCCTGAATCTTTCATAGTCTCATATAACCAACGAGGAACCCTCTTGGTGAGGATCCTCCTCAATAACCTCTATATTTGAATCTAAAGAAGCCCCCTT
Organism: Cibotium barometz; assembly: GCF_041138505.1. Taxonomy (NCBI): domain Eukaryota; kingdom Viridiplantae; phylum Streptophyta; class Polypodiopsida; order Cyatheales; family Cibotiaceae; genus Cibotium; species Cibotium barometz. The sequence goes on along the minus strand of NC_141071.1, from coordinate 18,689,679 downwards.
TGAAACCAAAGGTGGTAGAGGAGCTGAGACAAGAGGCAGAGGAGCAGCCAAAGTAGAAGGCTGAGCTAAAGGAGAAGGACCCGGAGATGAAGTTGAAGGTAGAGGAAGAAGCTCACTCTTATAAGGTACATGAAGGACACTCATCAAAAATAACATCATAACATCATGATTGATGGTGGCTAGTAAGTTGTAGGTTGCAGGATCCCAAAGTTCATAGGCCTTGGATATAGAATTATACCCAAGGAAAATGTGCGGCATGGATTTAGAATCCAACTTAGAGTGATGCTCTTTAGTTACATGCACATAAGCCTTGCAACCAAATATTGGGAGATAAGCACAAGAGGGTTTGATGCCCAATAATGCCTCATACGAGTTTTACCTATGGTACAACTGATGTAGGCAATCTATTCCAAATGTGAACTCCAATAGCTGATGCCTCAGCCTATAATTTCTTGGCCACGCCACTATGCTCAAGTATAGTCCTCGACCCATCTCAATGACAGACTAATTCTTACATCCACAAAAAACCCATTCTAGGATGGAGGATAAGTTGTAGTAAACTAGCATCGTGAATGCAAAGATTCTTCAAATACTTGTCAAACTCGTGTGAGAGAAACTCTCCCCCTTTATCAATACACAAAGATTTTGCCTTCTTGGAGTCCCATTGTTTTTCCCACTTTGACTTTCCAATCATGAAATATGGATAAAGATTGATCCTTAGACTGAAGAAAGAAAGCCCAAGTATACTTGGAGTAGTCAGTCGTCAACAATAATCATCATATGTAAAGAGCCTTATTCAAAGATTTTGTAGACATAGGACAACACAAGTCTACATGAACAAGCTCGAGTGGTTTGGTAGATATGTGCGATGCCTCCTCAGGGAAAGGTAATCGATGTTGCTTGCCATGGAGAAATGGTTGTGCACACACCAACTGGGGTGCTGATGGATGATTAAGCATCAACCAAACCATGTTTATATGCCTATTGCAAATAAAAGAAGCTCAAGTGGCAAAAGCATGCATGCCATAACACAGAATCTGTAGACGTAGAATGCAAGGCCAAAGTAGAGGTGCATAAAATAGGAATAGTACCAGCACCTTTGATGGAAATTATAAAAGAGTCATCGAGACTGATGTCCCCTGGTTGCTTAGAGAAGGAAGAACACCAATCATGATGATTAGTGTGTGAGAAGTTGTGCTACTATCTATAATCCAAGCATGAAACCTGAAAGAGATGAAGGTTGATGAAAGTCAAAGTGGGGCTATCAATGTAGATAAACAACTGATCAATAGTGGTTGAAGTAGATGTAGACACCTCAAAGCCATATCACCTCAGTTTTTGCAGTAGAACAAACAACACGATATTCTGCCTTTGAGGAGGATAATGCAATAGTGGGTTGCTTTTTACTACTCAAGGAAATAGCACCAGAACCACGTGTAAACCAATAACATGCAGTCGATTGGTGAGTGTTAATATCACCAACCTAGTGAGACTCAGAATAGCCAACTAACCGATCCCCCTTCCACCAATAGAAGATACCCCGATCAAGAAAATTATTCAAATAGTGCAGGATGCACTGGCAGGTGGGATTTGTGAGGGTCAGCTAAAAATGAACTCAAGACACAAACAAAAAAGTAAACATCCAATCTAGAATGAGTAATCCAAATCAAAGATTTGACAATCTACCTTTATAGAGCATGATCACATGGTGGTGAAGCAAATCTTAGCATTAGGGTCCATCGAAGAAGAGATGGAACCATGCACCTTGAAATGCTATAAAATCTCCTTTGCAATACTTGCGTTGAGAGAGAAAAATACCCTGAGGAGTCTACCAAACTTCAAAACCAAGGAAAAATGAAGAACTCAAGGTTGATCAACTCAAACTCATGGCTAAGATCAGCCACCATGACAAACAAAATCCAACTCTTACGACTTCCTATAAAGATCAAGCCATCCACATACACAATGATAATGCCAAATAAGACCATCTTTAACAAATAAGACCATCTTTAACAAAAATGTAAAGATTGGAACATGAATGTGATCACCAAAGACCAACCACCAATGACCAATCTTCAGAAAGAAGGTGTCAATGCACTAGTACCACACACGATGAGCCTACTTCAATCCATATAGATCTTTACAAAGTTGGTACACAATATGCGCAACAACAATATCAAGTGGTTGCTCAACATAGACCTCCTCTTGAAGGTCACCATTAAGAAGAGCAGATTTGACATCCATCTATAAAATAGGCCACCCACCCATGATGGGTAAGAAGAGCCAAAATAATCCTAATGGTAGTAATCGACACTGTAGGAATAAAAGCCTCATCAAAATCAACACTAACTCTCTAGGAGTAGCCCTTCACAACAAGATGTTCTTCGTGTTTGTCTAAAGTTCCATCCTCATAATACTTGTTCTTATAGACCCAACCAACTTTGATTACCTTGCATTGAGGTGGACGTGGTACAAGAACCCAAGTACTATTGTGCTTAATGGAATCAAGCTCTGTCTGCATAGTAATAATCCAAGGTGGAGAAGAAAGTGTCTCCTCAGAGAGGAAGGCTCAGTAGAGGTGAAGGAAGAATGGTAGACATCAAGGCAAAATTCAGAAAGTGATTATCCTCAACAGCATGCTTTTAGACCGAGTAACATGATGAGAATGACTTTCACTAGATTTCGAAAATTGACGAAGGCCTGAATCTTTCATAGTCTCATATAACCAACGAGGAACCCTCTTGGTGAGGATCCTCCTCAATAACCTCTATATTTGAATCTAAAGAAGCCCCCTTTGAAACCAAAGGTGGTAGAGGAGCTGAGACAAGAGGCAGAGGAGCAGCCAAAGTAGAAGGCTGAGCTAAAGGAGAAGGACCCGGAGATGAAGTTGAAGGTAGAGGAAGAAGCTCACTCTTATAAGGTACATGAAGGACACTCATCAAAAATAACATCATAACATCATGATTGATGGTGGCTAGTAAGTTGTAGGTTGCAGGATCCCAAAGTTCATAGGCCTTGGATATAGAATTATACCCAAGGAAAATGTGCGGCATGGATTTAGAATCCAACTTAGAGTGATGCTCTTTAGTTACATGCACATAAGCCTTGCAACCAAATATTGGGAGATAAGCACAAGAGGGTTTGATGCCCAATAATGCCTCATACGAGTTTTACCTATGGTACAACTGATGTAGGCAATCTATTCCAAATGTGAACTCCAATAGCTGATGCCTCAGCCTATAATTTCTTGGCCACGCCACTATGCTCAAGTATAGTCCTCGACCCATCTCAATGACAGACTAATTCTTACATCCACAAAAAACCCATTCTAGGATGGAGGATAAGTTGTAGTAAACTAGCATCGCGAATGCAAAGATTCTTCAAATACTTGTCAGACTCATGTGAGAGAAACTCTCCCCCTTTATCAATACACAAAGATTTTGCCTTCTTCGAGTCCCATTGTTTTTCCCACTTTGACTTTCCAATCATGAAATATGGATAAAGATTGATCCTTAGACTGAAGAAAGAAAGCCCAAGTATACTTGGAGTAGTCAGTCGTCAACAATAATCATCATATGTAAAGAGCCTTATTCAAAGATTTTGTAGACATAGGACAACACAAGTCTACATGAACAAGCTCGAGTGGTTTGGTAGATATGTGCGATGCCTCCTCAGGGAAAGGTAATCGATGTTGCTTGCCATGGAGAAATGGTTGTGCACACACCAACTGGGGTGCTGATGGATGATTAAGCATCAACCAAACCATGTTTATATGCCTATTGCAAATAAAAGAAGCTCAAGTGGCAAAAGCATGCATGCCATAACACAGAATCTGTAGACGTAGAATGCAAGGCCAAAGTAGAGGTGCATAAAATAGGAATAGTACCAGCACCTTTGATGGAAATTGTAAAAGAGTCATCGAGACTGATGTCCCCTGGTTGCTTAGAGAAGGAAGAACACCAATCATGATGATTAGTGTGTGAGAAGTTGTGCTACTATCTATAATCCAAGCATGAAACCTGAAAGAGATGAAGGTTGATGAAAGTCAAAGTGGGGCTATCAATGTAGATAAACAACTGATCAATAGTGGTTGAAGTAGATGTAGACACCTCAAAGCCATATCACCTCAGTTTTTGCAGTAGAACAAACAACACGATATTCTGCCTTTGAGGAGGATAATGCAATAGTGGGTTGCTTTTTACTACTCAAGGAAATAGCACCAGAACCACGTGTAAACCAATAACATGCAGTCGATTGGTGAGTGTTAATATCACCAACCTAGTGAGACTCAGAATAGCCAACTAACCGATCCCCCTTCCACCAATAGAAGATACCCCGATCAAGAAAATTATTCAAATAGTGCAGGATGCACTGGCAGGTGGGATTTGTGAGGGTCAGCTGAAAATGAACTCAAGACACAAACAAAAAAGTAAACATCCAATCTAGAATGAGTAATCCAAATCAAAGATTTGACAATCTACCTTTATAGAGCATGATCACATGGTGGTGAAGCAAATCTTAGCATTAGGGTCCATCGAAGAAGAGATGGAACCATGCACCTTGAAATGCTATAAAATCTCCTTTGCAATACTTGCGTTGAGAGAGAAAAATACCCTGAGGAGTCTACCAAACCTCAAAACCAAGGAAAAATGAAGAACTCAAGGTTGATCAACTCAAACTCATGGCTAAGATCAGCCACCATGACAAACAAAATCCAACTCTTATGACTTCCTATAAAGATCAAGCCATCCACATACACAATGATAATGCCAAATAAGACCATCTTTAACAAATAAGACCATCTTTAACAAAAATGTAAAGATTGGAACATGAATGTGATCACCAAAGACCAACCACCAATGACCAATCTTCAGAAAGAAGGTGTCAATGCACTAGTACCACACACGATGAGCCTACTTCAATCCATATAGATCTTTACAAAGTTGGTACACAATATGCGCAACAACAATATCAAGTGGTTGCTCAACATAGACCTCCTCTTGAAGGTCACCATTAAGAAGAGCAGATTTGACATCCATCTATAAAATAGGCCACCCACCCATGATGGGTAAGAAGAGCCAAAATAATCCTAATGGTAGTAATCGACACTGTAGGAATAAAAGCCTCATCAAAATCAACACTAACTCTCTAGGAGTAGCCCTTCACAACAAGATGTTCTTCGTGTTTGTCTAAAGTTCCATCCTCATAATACTTGTTCTTATAGACCCAACGAACTTTGATTACCTTGCATTGAGGTGGACGTGGTACAAGAACCCAAGTACTATTGTGCTTAATGGAATCAAGCTCTGTCTGCATAGTAATAATCCAAGGTGGAGAAGAAAGTGTCTCCTCAGAGAGGAAGGCTCAGTAGAGGTGAAGGAAGAATGGTAGACATCAAGGCAAAATTCAGAAAGTGATTATCCTCAACAGCATGCTTTTAGACCGAGTAACATGATGAGAATGACTTTCACTAGATTTCGGAAATTGACGAAGGCCTGAATCTTTCATAGTCTCATATAACCAACGAGGAACCCTCTTGGTGAGGATCCTCCTCAATAACCTCTATATTTGAATCTAAAGAAGCCCCCTTTGAAACCAAAGGTGGTAGAGGAGCTGAGACAAGAGGCAGAGGAGCAGCCAAAGTAGAAGGCTGAGCTAAAGGAGAAGGACCCGGAGATGAAGTTGAAGGTAGAGGAAGAAGCTCACTCTTATAAGGTACATGAAGGACACTCATCAAAAATAACATCATAACATCATGATTGATGGTGGCTAGTAAGTTGTAGGTTGCAGGATCCCAAAGTTCATAGGCCTTGGATATAGAATTATACCCAAGGAAAATGTGCGGCATGGATTTAGAATCCAACTTAGAGTGATGCTCTTTAGTTACATGCACATAAGCCTTGCAACCAAATATTGGGAGATAAGCACAAGAGGGTTTGATGCCCAATAATGCCTCATACGAGTTTTACCTATGGTACAACTGATGTAGGCAATCTATTCCAAATGTGAACTCCAATAGCTGATGCCTCAGCCTATAATTTCTTGGCCACGCCACTATGCTCAAGTATAGTCCTCGACCCATCTCAATGACAGACTAATTCTTACATCCACAAAAAACCCATTCTAGGATGGAGGATAAGTTGTAGTAAACTAGCATCGCGAATGCAAAGATTCTTCAAATACTTGTCAGACTCATGTGAGAGAAACTCTCCCCCTTTATCAATACACAAAGATTTTGCCTTCTTCGAGTCCCATTGTTTTTCCCACTTTGACTTTCCAATCATGAAATATGGATAAAGATTGATCCTTAGACTGAAGAAAGAAAGCCCAAGTATACTTGGAGTAGTCAGTCGTCAACAATAATCATCATATGTAAAGAGCCTTATTCAAAGATTTTGTAGACATAGGACAACACAAGTCTACATGAACAAGCTCGAGTGGTTTGGTAGATATGTGCGATGCCTCCTCAGGGAAAGGTAATCGATGTTGCTTGCCATGGAGAAATGGTTGTGCACACACCAACTGGGGTGCTGATGGATGATTAAGCATCAACCAAACCATGTTTATATGCCTATTGCAAATAAAAGAAGCTCAAGTGGCAAAAGCATGCATGCCATAACACAGAATCTGTAGACGTAGAATGCAAGGCCAAAGTAGAGGTGCATAAAATAGGAATAGTACCAGCACCTTTGATGGAAATTGTAAAAGAGTCATCGAGACTGATGTCCCCTGGTTGCTTAGAGAAGGAAGAACACCAATCATGATGATTAGTGTGTGAGAAGTTGTGCTACTATCTATAATCCAAGCATGAAACCTGAAAGAGATGAAGGTTGATGAAAGTCAAAGTGGGGCTATCAATGTAGATAAACAACTGATCAATAGTGGTTGAAGTAGATGTAGACACCTCAAAGCCATATCACCTCAGTTTTTGCAGTAGAACAAACAACACGATATTCTGCCTTTGAGGAGGATAATGCAATAGTGGGTTGCTTTTTACTACTCAAGGAAATAGCACCAGAACCACGTGTAAACCAATAACATGCAGTCGATTGGTGAGTGTTAATATCACCAACCTAGTGAGACTCAGAATAGCCAACTAACCGATCCCCCTTCCACCAATAGAAGATACCCCGATCAAGAAAATTATTCAAATAGTGCAGGATGCACTGGCAGGTGGGATTTGTGAGGGTCAGCTGAAAATGAACTCAAGACACAAACAAAAAAGTAAACATCCAATCTAGAATGAGTAATCCAAATCAAAGATTTGACAATCTACCTTTATAGAGCATGATCACATGGTGGTGAAGCAAATCTTAGCATTAGGGTCCATCGAAGAAGAGATGGAACCATGCACCTTGAAATGCTATAAAATCTCCTTTGCAATACTTGCGTTGAGAGAGAAAAATACCCTGAGGAGTCTACCAAACCTCAAAACCAAGGAAAAATGAAGAACTCAAGGTTGATCAACTCAAACTCATGGCTAAGATCAGCCACCATGACAAACAAAATCCAACTCTTACGACTTCCTATAAAGATCAAGCCATCCACATACACAATGATAATGCCAAATAAGACCATCTTTAACAAATAAGACCATCTTTAACAAAAATGTAAAGATTGGAACATGAATGTGATCACCAAAGACCAACCACCAATGACCAATCTTCAGAAAGAAGGTGTCAATGCACTAGTACCACACACGATGAGCCTATTTCAATCCATATAGATCTTTACAAAGTTGGTACACAATATGCGCAACAACAATATCAAGTGGTTGCTCAACATAGACCTCCTCTTGAAGGTCACCATTAAGAAGAGCAGATTTGACATCCATCTATAAAATAGGCCACCCACCCATGATGGGTAAGAAGAGCCAAAATAATCCTAATGGTAGTAATCGACACTGTAGGAATAAAAGCCTCATCAAAATCAACACTAACTCTCTAGGAGTAGCCCTTCACAACAAGATGTTCTTCGTGTTTGTCTAAAGTTCCATCCTCATAATACTTGTTCTTATAGACCCAACCAACTTTGATTACCTTGCATTGAGGTGGACGTGGTACAAGAACCCAAGTACTATTGTGCTTAATGGAATCAAGCTCTGTCTGCATAGTAATAATCCAAGGTGGAGAAGAAAGTGTCTCCTCAGAGAGGAAGGCTCAGTAGAGGTGAAGGAAGAATGGTAGACATCAAGGCAAAATTCAGAAAGTGATTATCCTCAACAGCATGCTTTTAGACCGAGTAACATGATGAGAATGACTTTCACTAGATTTCGGAAATTGACGAAGGCCTGAATCTTTCATAGTCTCATATAACCAACGAGGAACCCTCTTGGTGAGGATCCTCCTCAATAACCTCTATATTTGAATCTAAAGAAGCCCCCTTTGAAACCAAAGGTGGTAGAGGAGCTGAGACAAGAGGCAGAGGAGCAGCCAAAGTAGAAGGCTGAGCTAAAGGAGAAGGACCCGGAGATGAAGTTGAAGGTAGAGGAAGAAGCTCACTCTTATAAGGTACATGAAGGACACTCATCAAAAATAACATCATAACATCATGATTGATGGTGGCTAGTAAGTTGTAGGTTGCAGGATCCCAAAGTTCATAGGCCTTGGATATAGAATTATACCCAAGGAAAATGTGCGGCATGGATTTAGAATCCAACTTAGAGTGATGCTCTTTAGTTACATGCACATAAGCCTTGCAACCAAATATTGGGAGATAAGCACAAGAGGGTTTGATGCCCAATAATGCCTCATACGAGTTTTACCTATGGTACAACTGATGTAGGCAATCTATTCCAAATGTGAACTCCAATAGCTGATGCCTCAGCCTATAATTTCTTGGCCACGCCACTATGCTCAAGTATAGTCCTCGACCCATCTCAATGACAGACTAATTCTTACATCCACAAAAAACCCATTCTAGGATGGAGGATAAGTTGTAGTAAACTAGCATCGCGAATGCAAAGATTCTTCAAATACTTGTCAAACTCGTGTGAGAGAAACTCTCCCCCTTTATCAATACACAAAGATTTTGCCTTCTTGGAGTCCCATTGTTTTTCCCACTTTGACTTTCCAATCATGAAATATGGATAAAGATTGATCCTTAGACTGAAGAAAGAAAGCCCAAGTATACTTGGAGTAGTCAGTCGTCAACAATAATCATCATATGTAAAGAGCCTTATTCAAAGATTTTGTAGACATAGGACAACACAAGTCTACATGAACAAGCTCGAGTGGTTTGGTAGATATGTGCGATGCCTCCTCAGGGAAAGGTAATCGATGTTGCTTGCCATGGAGAAATGGTTGTGCACACACCAACTGGGGTGCTGATGGATGATTAAGCATCAACCAAACCATGTTTATATGCCTATTGCAAATAAAAGAAGCTCAAGTGGCAAAAGCATGCATGCCATAACACAGAATCTGTAGACGTAGAATGCAAGGCCAAAGTAGAGGTGCATAAAATAGGAATAGTACCAGCACCTTTGATGGAAATTGTAAAAGAGTCATCGAGACTGATGTCCCCTGGTTGCTTAGAGAAGGAAGAACACCAATCATGATGATTAGTGTGTGAGAAGTTGTGCTACTATCTATAATCCAAGCATGAAACCTGAAAGAGATGAAGGTTGATGAAAGTCAAAGTGGGGCTATCAATGTAGATAAACAACTGATCAATAGTGGTTGAAGTAGATGTAGACACCTCAAAGCCATATCACCTCAGTTTTTGCAGTAGAACAAACAACACGATATTCTGCCTTTGAGGAGGATAATGCAATAGTGGGTTGCTTTTTACTACTCAAGGAAATAGCACCAGAACCACGTGTAAACCAATAACATGCAGTCGATTGGTGAGTGTTAATATCACCAACCTAGTGAGACTCAGAATAGCCAACTAACCGATCCCCCTTCCACCAATAGAAGATACCCCGATCAAGAAAATTATTCAAATAGTGCAGGATGCACTGGCAGGTGGGATTTGTGAGGGTCAGCTAAAAATGAACTCAAGACACAAACAAAAAAGTAAACATCCAATCTAGAATGAGTAATCCAAATCAAAGATTTGACAATCTACCTTTATAGAGCATGATCACATGGTGGTGAAGCAAATCTTAGCATTAGGGTCCATCGAAGAAGAGATGGAACCATGCACCTTGAAATGCTATAAAATCTCCTTTGCAATACTTGCGTTGAGAGAGAAAAATACCCTGAGGAGTCTACCAAACTTCAAAACCAAGGAAAAATGAAGAACTCAAGGTTGATCAACTCAAACTCATGGCTAAGATCAGCCACCATGACAAACAAAATCCAACTCTTACGACTTCCTATAAAGATCAAGCCATCCACATACACAATGATAATGCCAAATAAGACCATCTTTAACAAATAAGACCATCTTTAACAAAAATGTAAAGATTGGAACATGAATGTGATCACCAAAGACCAACCACCAATGACCAATCTTCAGAAAGAAGGTGTCAATGCACTAGTACCACACACGATGAGCCTACTTCAATCCATATAGATCTTTACAAAGTTGGTACACAATATGCGCAACAACAATATCAAGTGGTTGCTCAACATAGACCTCCTCTTGAAGGTCACCATTAAGAAGAGCAGATTTGACATCCATCTATAAAATAGGCCACCCACCCATGATGGGTAAGAAGAGCCAAAATAATCCTAATGGTAGTAATCGACACTGTAGGAATAAAAGCCTCATCAAAATCAACACTAACTCTCTAGGAGTAGCCCTTCACAACAAGATGTTCTTCGTGTTTGTCTAAAGTTCCATCCTCATAATACTTGTTCTTATAGACCCAACCAACTTTGATTACCTTGCATTGAGGTGGACGTGGTACAAGAACCCAAGTACTATTGTGCTTAATGGAATCAAGCTCTGTCTGCATAGTAATAATCCAAGGTGGAGAAGAAAGTGTCTCCTCAGAGAGGAAGGCTCAGTAGAGGTGAAGGAAGAATGGTAGACATCAAGGCAAAATTCAGAAAGTGATTATCCTCAACAGCATGCTTTTAGACCGAGTAACATGATGAGAATGACTTTCACTAGATTTCGAAAATTGACGAAGGCCTGAATCTTTCATAGTCTCATATAACCAACGAGGAACCCTCTTGGTGAGGATCCTCCTCAATAACCTCTATATTTGAATCTAAAGAAGCCCCCTTTGAAACCAAAGGTGGTAGAGGAGCTGAGACAAGAGGCAGAGGAGCAGCCAAAGTAGAAGGCTGAGCTAAAGGAGAAGGACCCGGAGATGAAGTTGAAGGTAGAGGAAGAAGCTCACTCTTATAAGGTACATGAAGGACACTCATCAAAAATAACATCATAACATCATGATTGATGGTGGCTAGTAAGTTGTAGGTTGCAGGATCCCAAAGTTCATAGGCCTTGGATATAGAATTATACCCAAGGAAAATGTGCGGCATGGATTTAGAATCCAACTTAGAGTGATGCTCTTTAGTTACATGCACATAAGCCTTGCAACCAAATATTGGGAGATAAGCACAAGAGGGTTTGATGCCCAATAATGCCTCATACGAGTTTTACCTATGGTACAACTGATGTAGGCAATCTATTCCAAATGTGAACTCCAATAGCTGATGCCTCAGCCTATAATTTCTTGGCCACGCCACTATGCTCAAGTATAGTCCTCGACCCATCTCAATGACAGACTAATTCTTACATCCACAAAAAACCCATTCTAGGATGGAGGATAAGTTGTAGTAAACTAGCATCGCGAATGCAAAGATTCTTCAAATACTTGTCAGACTCATGTGAGAGAAACTCTCCCCCTTTATCAATACACAAAGATTTTGCCTTCTTCGAGTCCCATTGTTTTTCCCACTTTGACTTTCCAATCATGAAATATGGATAAAGATTGATCCTTAGACTGAAGAAAGAAAGCCCAAGTATACTTGGAGTAGTCAGTCGTCAACAATAATCATCATATGTAAAGAGCCTTATTCAAAGATTTTGTAGACATAGGACAACACAAGTCTACATGAACAAGCTCGAGTGGTTTGGTAGATATGTGCGATGCCTCCTCAGGGAAAGGTAATCGATGTTGCTTGCCATGGAGAAATGGTTGTGCACACACCAACTGGGGTGCTGATGGATGATTAAGCATCAACCAAACCATGTTTATATGCCTATTGCAAATAAAAGAAGCTCAAGTGGCAAAAGCATGCATGCCATAACACAGAATCTGTAGACGTAGAATGCAAGGCCAAAGTAGAGGTGCATAAAATAGGAATAGTACCAGCACCTTTGATGGAAATTGTAAAAGAGTCATCGAGACTGATGTCCCCTGGTTGCTTAGAGAAGGAAGAACACCAATCATGATGATTAGTGTGTGAGAAGTTGTGCTACTATCTATAATCCAAGCATGAAACCTGAAAGAGATGAAGGTTGATGAAAGTCAAAGTGGGGCTATCAATGTAGATAAACAACTGATCAATAGTGGTTGAAGTAGATGTAGACACCTCAAAGCCATATCACCTCAGTTTTTGCAGTAGAACAAACAACACGATATTCTGCCTTTGAGGAGGATAATGCAATAGTGGGTTGCTTTTTACTACTCAAGGAAATAGCACCAGAACCACGTGTAAACCAATAACATGCAGTCGATTGGTGAGTGTTAATATCACCAACCTAGTGAGACTCAGAATAGCCAACTAACCGATCCCCCTTCCACCAATAGAAGATACCCCGATCAAGAAAATTATTCAAATAGTGCAGGATGCACTGGCAGGTGGGATTTGTGAGGGTCAGCTGAAAATGAACTCAAGACACAAACAAAAAAGTAAACATCCAATCTAGAATGAGTAATCCAAATCAAAGATTTGACAATCTACCTTTATAGAGCATGATCACATGGTGGTGAAGCAAATCTTAGCATTAGGGTCCATCGAAGAAGAGATGGAACCATGCACCTTGAAATGCTATAAAATCTCCTTTGCAATACTTGCGTTGAGAGAGAAAAATACCCTGAGGAGTCTACCAAACCTCAAAACCAAGGAAAAATGAAGAACTCAAGGTTGATCAACTCAAACTCATGGCTAAGATCAGCCACCATGACAAACAAAATCCAACTCTTATGACTTCCTATAAAGATCAAGCCATCCACATACACAATGATAATGCCAAATAAGACCATCTTTAACAAATAAGACCATCTTTAACAAAAATGTAAAGATTGGAACATGAATGTGATCACCAAAGACCAACCACCAATGACCAATCTTCAGAAAGAAGGTGTCAATGCACTAGTACCACACACGATGAGCCTACTTCAATCCATATAGATCTTTACAAAGTTGGTACACAATATGCGCAACAACAATATCAAGTGGTTGCTCAACATAGACCTCCTCTTGAAGGTCACCATTAAGAAGAGCAGATTTGACATCCATCTATAAAATAGGCCACCCACCCATGATGGGTAAGAAGAGCCAAAATAATCCTAATGGTAGTAATCGACACTGTAGGAATAAAAGCCTCATCAAAATCAACACTAACTCTCTAGGAGTAGCCCTTCACAACAAGATGTTCTTCGTGTTTGTCTAAAGTTCCATCCTCATAATACTTGTTCTTATAGACCCAACGAACTTTGATTACCTTGCATTGAGGTGGACGTGGTACAAGAACCCAAGTACTATTGTGCTTAATGGAATCAAGCTCTGTCTGCATAGTAATAATCCAAGGTGGAGAAGAAAGTGTCTCCTCAGAGAGGAAGGCTCAGTAGAGGTGAAGGAAGAATGGTAGACATCAAGGCAAAATTCAGAAAGTGATTATCCTCAACAGCATGCTTTTAGACCGAGTAACATGATGAGAATGACTTTCACTAGATTTCGGAAATTGACGAAGGCCTGAATCTTTCATAGTCTCATATAACCAACGAGGAACCCTCTTGGTGAGGATCCTCCTCAATAACCTCTATATTTGAATCTAAAGAAGCCCCCTTTGAAACCAAAGGTGGTAGAGGAGCTGAGACAAGAGGCAGAGGAGCAGCCAAAGTAGAAGGCTGAGCTAAAGGAGAAGGACCCGGAGATGAAGTTGAAGGTAGAGGAAGAAGCTCACTCTTATAAGGTACATGAAGGACACTCATCAAAAATAACATCATAACATCATGATTGATGGTGGCTAGTAAGTTGTAGGTTGCAGGATCCCAAAGTTCATAGGCCTTGGATATAGAATTATACCCAAGGAAAATGTGCGGCATGGATTTAGAATCCAACTTAGAGTGATGCTCTTTAGTTACATGCACATAAGCCTTGCAACCAAATATTGGGAGATAAGCACAAGAGGGTTTGATGCCCAATAATGCCTCATACGAGTTTTACCTATGGTACAACTGATGTAGGCAATCTATTCCAAATGTGAACTCCAATAGCTGATGCCTCAGCCTATAATTTCTTGGCCACGCCACTATGCTCAAGTATAGTCCTCGACCCATCTCAATGACAGACTAATTCTTACATCCACAAAAAACCCATTCTAGGATGGAGGATAAGTTGTAGTAAACTAGCATCGCGAATGCAAAGATTCTTCAAATACTTGTCAGACTCATGTGAGAGAAACTCTCCCCCTTTATCAATACACAAAGATTTTGCCTTCTTCGAGTCCCATTGTTTTTCCCACTTTGACTTTCCAATCATGAAATATGGATAAAGATTGATCCTTAGACTGAAGAAAGAAAGCCCAAGTATACTTGGAGTAGTCAGTCGTCAACAATAATCATCATATGTAAAGAGCCTTATTCAAAGATTTTGTAGACATAGGACAACACAAGTCTACATGAACAAGCTCGAGTGGTTTGGTAGATATGTGCGATGCCTCCTCAGGGAAAGGTAATCGATGTTGCTTGCCATGGAGAAATGGTTGTGCACACACCAACTGGGGTGCTGATGGATGATTAAGCATCAACCAAACCATGTTTATATGCCTATTGCAAATAAAAGAAGCTCAAGTGGCAAAAGCATGCATGCCATAACACAGAATCTGTAGACGTAGAATGCAAGGCCAAAGTAGAGGTGCATAAAATAGGAATAGTACCAGCACCTTTGATGGAAATTGTAAAAGAGTCATCGAGACTGATGTCCCCTGGTTGCTTAGAGAAGGAAGAACACCAATCATGATGATTAGTGTGTGAGAAGTTGTGCTACTATCTATAATCCAAGCATGAAACCTGAAAGAGATGAAGGTTGATGAAAGTCAAAGTGGGGCTATCAATGTAGATAAACAACTGATCAATAGTGGTTGAAGTAGATGTAGACACCTCAAAGCCATATCACCTCAGTTTTTGCAGTAGAACAAACAACACGATATTCTGCCTTTGAGGAGGATAATGCAATAGTGGGTTGCTTTTTACTACTCAAGGAAATAGCACCAGAACCACGTGTAAACCAATAACATGCAGTCGATTGGTGAGTGTTAATATCACCAACCTAGTGAGACTCAGAATAGCCAACTAACCGATCCCCCTTCCACCAATAGAAGATACCCCGATCAAGAAAATTATTCAAATAGTGCAGGATGCACTGGCAGGTGGGATTTGTGAGGGTCAGCTGAAAATGAACTCAAGACACAAACAAAAAAGTAAACATCCAATCTAGAATGAGTAATCCAAATCAAAGATTTGACAATCTACCTTTATAGAGCATGATCACATGGTGGTGAAGCAAATCTTAGCATTAGGGTCCATCGAAGAAGAGATGGAACCATGCACCTTGAAATGCTATAAAATCTCCTTTGCAATACTTGCGTTGAGAGAGAAAAATACCCTGAGGAGTCTACCAAACCTCAAAACCAAGGAAAAATGAAGAACTCAAGGTTGATCAACTCAAACTCATGGCTAAGATCAGCCACCATGACAAACAAAATCCAACTCTTACGACTTCCTATAAAGATCAAGCCATCCACATACACAATGATAATGCCAAATAAGACCATCTTTAACAAATAAGACCATCTTTAACAAAAATGTAAAGATTGGAACATGAATGTGATCACCAAAGACCAACCACCAATGACCAATCTTCAGAAAGAAGGTGTCAATGCACTAGTACCACACACGATGAGCCTATTTCAATCCATATAGATCTTTACAAAGTTGGTACACAATATGCGCAACAACAATATCAAGTGGTTGCTCAACATAGACCTCCTCTTGAAGGTCACCATTAAGAAGAGCAGATTTGACATCCATCTATAAAATAGGCCACCCACCCATGATGGGTAAGAAGAGCCAAAATAATCCTAATGGTAGTAATCGACACTGTAGGAATAAAAGCCTCATCAAAATCAACACTAACTCTCTAGGAGTAGCCCTTCACAACAAGATGTTCTTCGTGTTTGTCTAAAGTTCCATCCTCATAATACTTGTTCTTATAGACCCAACCAACTTTGATTACCTTGCATTGAGGTGGACGTGGTACAAGAACCCAAGTACTATTGTGCTTAATGGAATCAAGCTCTGTCTGCATAGTAATAATCCAAGGTGGAGAAGAAAGTGTCTCCTCAGAGAGGAAGGCTCAGTAGAGGTGAAGGAAGAATGGTAGACATCAAGGCAAAATTCAGAAAGTGATTATCCTCAACAGCATGCTTTTAGACCGAGTAACATGATGAGAATGACTTTCACTAGATTTCGGAAATTGACGAAGGCCTGAATCTTTCATAGTCTCATATAACCAACGAGGAACCCTCTTGGTGAGGATCCTCCTCAATAACCTCTATATTTGAATCTAAAGAAGCCCCCTTTGAAACCAAAGGTGGTAGAGGAGCTGAGACAAGAGGCAGAGGAGCAGCCAAAGTAGAAGGCTGAGCTAAAGGAGAAGGACCCGGAGATGAAGTTGAAGGTAGAGGAAGAAGCTCACTCTTATAAGGTACATGAAGGACACTCATCAAAAATAACATCATAACATCATGATTGATGGTGGCTAGTAAGTTGTAGGTTGCAGGATCCCAAAGTTCATAGGCCTTGGATATAGAATTATACCCAAGGAAAATGTGCGGCATGGATTTAGAATCCAACTTAGAGTGATGCTCTTTAGTTACATGCACATAAGCCTTGCAACCAAATATTGGGAGATAAGCACAAGAGGGTTTGATGCCCAATAATGCCTCATACGAGTTTTACCTATGGTACAACTGATGTAGGCAATCTATTCCAAATGTGAACTCCAATAGCTGATGCCTCAGCCTATAATTTCTTGGCCACGCCACTATGCTCAAGTATAGTCCTCGACCCATCTCAATGACAGACTAATTCTTACATCCACAAAAAACCCATTCTAGGATGGAGGATAAGTTGTAGTAAACTAGTATCGCGAATGCAAAGATTCTTCAAATACTTGTCAGACTCATGTGAGAGAAACTCTCCCCCTTTATCAATACACAAAGATTTTGCCTTCTTCGAGTCCCATTGTTTTTCCCACTTTGACTTTCCAATCATGAAATATGGATAAAGATTGATCCTTAGACTGAAGAAAGAAAGCCCAAGTATACTTGGAGTAGTCAGTCGTCAACAATAATCATCATATGTAAAGAGCCTTATTCAAAGATTTTGTAGACATAGGACAACACAAGTCTACATGAACAAGCTCGAGTGGTTTGGTAGATATGTGCGATGCCTCCTCAGGGAAAGGTAATCGATGTTGCTTGCCATGGAGAAATGGTTGTGCACACACCAACTGGGGTGCTGATGGATGATTAAGCATCAACCAAACCATGTTTATATGCCTATTGCAAATAAAAGAAGCTCAAGTGGCAAAAGCATGCATGCCATAACACAGAATCTGTAGACGTAGAATGCAAGGCCAAAGTAGAGGTGCATAAAATAGGAATAGTACCAGCACCTTTGATGGAAATTGTAAAAGAGTCATCGAGACTGATGTCCCCTGGTTGCTTAGAGAAGGAAGAACACCAATCATGATGATTAGTGTGTGAGAAGTTGTGCTACTATCTATAATCCAAGCATGAAACCTGAAAGAGATGAAGGTTGATGAAAGTCAAAGTGGGGCTATCAATGTAGATAAACAACTGATCAATAGTGGTTGAAGTAGATGTAGACACCTCAAAGCCATATCACCTCAGTTTTTGCAGTAGAACAAACAACACGATATTCTGCCTTTGAGGAGGATAATGCAATAGTGGGTTGCTTTTTACTACTCAAGGAAATAGCACCAGAACCACGTGTAAACCAATAACATGCAGTCGATTGGTGAGTGTTAATATCACCAACCTAGTGAGACTCAGAATAGCCAACTAACCGATCCCCCTTCCACCAATAGAAGATACCCCGATCAAGAAAATTATTCAAATAGTGCAGGATGCACTGGCAGGTGGGATTTGTGAGGGTCAGCTGAAAATGAACTCAAGACACAAACAAAAAAGTAAACATCCAATCTAGAATGAGTAATCCAAATCAAAGATTTGACAATCTACCTTTATAGAGCATGATCACATGGTGGTGAAGCAAATCTTAGCATTAGGGTCCATCGAAGAAGAGATGGAACCATGCACCTTGAAATGCTATAAAATCTCCTTTGCAATACTTGCGTTGAGAGAGAAAAATACCCTGAGGAGTCTACCAAACTTCAAAACCAAGGAAAAATGAAGAACTCAAGGTTGATCAACTCAAACTCATGGCTAAGATCAGCCACCATGACAAACAAAATCCAACTCTTACGACTTCCTATAAAGATCAAGCCATCCACATACACAATGATAATGCCAAATAAGACCATCTTTAACAAATAAGACCATCTTTAACAAAAATGTAAAGATTGGAACATGAATGTGATCACCAAAGACCAACCACCAATGACCAATCTTCAGAAAGAAGGTGTCAATGCACTAGTACCACACACGATGAGCCTACTTCAATCCATATAGATCTTTACAAAGTTGGTACACAATATGTGCAACAACAATATCAAGTGGTTGCTCAACATAGACCTCCTCTTGAAGGTCACCATTAAGAAGAGCAGATTTGACATCCATCTATAAAATAGGCCACCCACCCATGATGGGTAAGAAGAGCCAAAATAATCCTAATGGTAGTAATCGACACTGTAGGAATAAAAGCCTCATCAAAATCAACACTAACTCTCTAGGAGTAGCCCTTCACAACAAGATGTTCTTCGTGTTTGTCTAAAGTTCCATCCTCATAATACTTGTTCTTATAGACCCAACGAACAGGTGAAGGAAGAATGGTAGACATCAAGGCAAAATTCAGAAAGTGATTATCCTCAACAGCATGCTTTTAGACCGAGTAACATGATGAGAATGACTTTCACTAGATTTCGGAAATTGACGAAGGCCTGAATCTTTCATAGTCTCATATAACCAACGAGGAACCCTCTTGGTGAGGATCCTCCTCAATAACCTCTATATTTGAATCTAAAGAAGCCCCCTTTGAAACCAAAGGTGGTAGAGGAGCTGAGACAAGAGGCAGAGGAGCAGCCAAAGTAGAAGGCTGAGCTAAAGGAGAAGGACCCGGAGATGAAGTTGAAGGTAGAGGAAGAAGCTCACTCGTATAAGGTACATGAAGGACACTCATCAAAAATAACATCATAACATCATGATTGATGGTGGCTAGTAAGTTGTAGGTTGCAGGATCCCAAAGTTCATAGGCCTTGGATATAGAATTATACCCAAGGAAAATGTGCGGCATGGATTTAGAATCCAACTTAGAGTGATGCTCTTTAGTTACATGCACATAAGCCTTGCAACCAAATATTGGGAGATAAGCACAAGAGGGTTTGATGCCCAATAATGCCTCATACGAGTTTTACCTATGGTACAACTGATGTAGGCAATCTATTCCAAATGTGAACTCCAATAGCTGATGCCTCAGCCTATAATTTCTTGGCCACGCCACTATGCTCAAGTATAGTCCTCGACCCATCTCAATGACAGACTAATTCTTACATCCACAAAAAACCCATTCTAGGATGGAGGATAAGTTGTAGTAAACTAGCATCGCGAATGCAAAGATTCTTCAAATACTTGTCAGACTCATGTGAGAGAAACTCTCCCCCTTTATCAATACACAAAGATTTTGCCTTCTTCGAGTCCCATTGTTTTTCCCACTTTGACTTTCCAATCATGAAATATGGATAAAGATTGATCCTTAGACTGAAGAAAGAAAGCCCAAGTATACTTGGAGTAGTCAGTCGTCAACAATAATCATCATATGTAAAGAGCCTTATTCAAAGATTTTGTAGACATAGGACAACACAAGTCTACATGAACAAGCTCGAGTGGTTTGGTAGATATGTGCGATGCCTCCTCAGGGAAAGGTAATCGATGTTGCTTGCCATGGAGAAATGGTTGTGCACACACCAACTGGGGTGCTGATGGATGATTAAGCATCAACCAAACCATGTTTATATGCCTATTGCAAATAAAAGAAGCTCAAGTGGCAAAAGCATGCATGCCATAACACAGAATCTGTAGACGTAGAATGCAAGGCCAAAGTAGAGGTGCATAAAATAGGAATAGTACCAGCACCTTTGATGGAAATTGTAAAAGAGTCATCGAGACTGATGTCCCCTGGTTGCTTAGAGAAGGAAGAACACCAATCATGATGATTAGTGTGTGAGAAGTTGTGCTACTATCTATAATCCAAGCATGAAACCTGAAAGAGATGAAGGTTGATGAAAGTCAAAGTGGGGCTATCAATGTAGATAAACAACTGATCAATAGTGGTTGAAGTAGATGTAGACACCTCAAAGCCATATCACCTCAGTTTTTGCAGTAGAACAAACAACACGATATTCTGCCTTTGAGGAGGATAATGCAATAGTGGGTTGCTTTTTACTACTCAAGGAAATAGCACCAGAACCACGTGTAAACCAATAACATGCAGTCGATTGGTGAGTGTTAATATCACCAACCTAGTGAGACTCAGAATAGCCAACTAACCGATCCCCCTTCCACCAATAGAAGATACCCCGATCAAGAAAATTATTCAAATAGTGCAGGATGCACTGGCAGGTGGGATTTGTGAGGGTCAGCTGAAAATGAACTCAAGACACAAACAAAAAAGTAAACATCCAATCTAGAATGAGTAATCCAAATCAAAGATTTGACAATCTACCTTTATAGAGCATGATCACATGGTGGTGAAGCAAATCTTAGCATTAGGGTCCATCGAAGAAGAGATGGAACCATGCACCTTGAAATGCTATAAAATCTCCTTTGCAATACTTGCGTTGAGAGAGAAAAATACCCTGAGGAGTCTACCAAACTTCAAAACCAAGGAAAAATGAAGAACTCAAGGTTGATCAACTCAAACTCATGGCTAAGATCAGCCACCATGACAAACAAAATCTGACTCTTACGACTTCCTATAAAGATCAAGCCATCCACATACACAATGATAATGCCAAATAAGACCATCTTTAACAAATAAGACCATCTTTAACAAAAATGTAAAGATTGGAACATGAATGTGATCACCAAAGACCAACCACCAATGACCAATCTTCAGAAAGAAGGTGTCAATGCACTAGTACCACACACGATGAGCCTACTTCAATCCATATAGATCTTTACAAAGTTGGTACACAATATGCGCAACAACAATATCAAGTGGTTGCTCAACATAGACCTCCTCTTGAAGGTCACCATTAAGAAGAGCAGATTTGACATCCATCTATAAAATAGGCCACCCACCCATGATGGGTAAGAAGAGCCAAAATAATCCTAATGGTAGTAATCGACACTGTAGGAATAAAAGCCTCATCAAAATCAACACTAACTCTCTAGGAGTAGCCCTTCACAACAAGATGTTCTTCGTGTTTGTCTAAAGTTCCATCCTCATAATACTTGTTCTTATAGACCCAACCAACTTTGATTACCTTGCATTGAGGTGGACGTGGTACAAGAACCCAAGTACTATTGTGCTTAATGGAATCAAGCTCTGTCTGCATAGTAATAATCCAAGGTGGAGAAGAAAGTGTCTCCTCAGAGAGGAAGGCTCAGTAGAGGTGAAGGAAGAATGGTAGACATCAAGGCAAAATTCAGAAAGTGATTATCCTCAACAGCATGCTTTTAGACCGAGTAACATGATGAGAATGACTTTCACTAGATTTCGGAAATTGACGAAGGCCTGAATCTTTCATAGTCTCATATAACCAACGAGGAACCCTCTTGGTGAGGATCCTCCTCAATAACCTCTATATTTGAATCTAAAGAAGCCCCCTTTGAAACCAAAGGTGGTAGAGGAGCTGAGACAAGAGGCAGAGGAGCAGCCAAAGTAGAAGGCTGAGCTAAAGGAGAAGGACCCGGAGATGAAGTTGAAGGTAGAGGAAGAAGCTCACTCGTATAAGGTACATGAAGGACACTCATCAAAAATAACATCATAACATCATGATTGATGGTGGCTAGTAAGTTGTAGGTTGCAGGATCCCAAAGTTCATAGGCCTTGGATATAGAATTATACCCAAGGAAAATGTGCGGCATGGATTTAGAATCCAACTTAGAGTGATGCTCTTTAGTTACATGCACATAAGCCTTGCAACCAAATATTGGGAGATAAGCACAAGAGGGTTTGATGCCCAATAATGCCTCATACGAGTTTTACCTATGGTACAACTGATGTAGGCAATCTATTCCAAATGTGAACTCCAATAGCTGATGCCTCAGCCTATAATTTCTTGGCCACGCCACTATGCTCAAGTATAGTCCTCGACCCATCTCAATGACAGACTAATTCTTACATCCACAAAAAACCCATTCTAGGATGGAGGATAAGTTGTAGTAAACTAGCATCGCGAATGCAAAGATTCTTCAAATACTTGTCAGACTCATGTGAGAGAAACTCTCCCCCTTTATCAATACACAAAGATTTTGCCTTCTTCGAGTCCCATTGTTTTTCCCACTTTGACTTTCCAATCATGAAATATGGATAAAGATTGATCCTTAGACTGAAGAAAGAAAGCCCAAGTATACTTGGAGTAGTCAGTCGTCAACAATAATCATCATATGTAAAGAGCCTTATTCAAAGATTTTGTAGACATAGGACAACACAAGTCTACATGAACAAGCTCGAGTGGTTTGGTAGATATGTGCGATGCCTCCTCAGGGAAAGGTAATCGATGTTGCTTGCCATGGAGAAATGGTTGTGCACACACCAACTGGGGTGCTGATGGATGATTAAGCATCAACCAAACCATGTTTATATGCCTATTGCAAATAAAAGAAGCTCAAGTGGCAAAAGCATGCATGCCATAACACAGAATCTGTAAACGTAGAATGCAAGGCCAAAGTAGAGGTGCATAAAATAGGAATAGTACCAGCACCTTTGATGGAAATTGTAAAAGAGTCATCGAGACTGATGTCCCCTGGTTGCTTAGAGAAGGAAGAACACCAATCATGATGATTAGTGTGTGAGAAGTTGTGCTACTATCTATAATCCAAGCATGAAACCTGAAAGAGATGAAGGTTGATGAAAGTCAAAGTGGGGCTATCAATGTAGATAAACAACTGATCAATAGTGGTTGAAGTAGATGTAGACACCTCAAAGCCATATCACCTCAGTTTTTGCAGTAGAACAAACAACACGATATTCTGCCTTTGAGGAGGATAATGCAATAGTGGGTTGCTTTTTACTACTCAAGGAAATAGCACCAGAACCACGTGTAAACCAATAACATGCAGTCGATTGGTGAGTGTTAATATCACCAACCTAGTGAGACTCAGAATAGCCAACTAACCGATCCCCCTTCCACCAATAGAAGATACCCCGATCAAGAAAATTATTCAAATAGTGCAGGATGCACTGGCAGGTGGGATTTGTGAGGGTCAGCTGAAAATGAACTCAAGACACAAACAAAAAAGTAAACATCCAATCTAGAATGAGTAATCCAAATCAAAGATTTGACAATCTACCTTTATAGAGCATGATCACATGGTGGTGAAGCAAATCTTAGCATTAGGGTCCATCGAAGAAGAGATGGAACCATGCACCTTGAAATGCTATAAAATCTCCTTTGCAATACTTGCGTTGAGAGAGAAAAATACCCTGAGGAGTCTACCAAACTTCAAAACCAAGGAAAAATGAAGAACTCAAGGTTGATCAACTCAAACTCATGGCTAAGATCAGCCACCATGACAAACAAAATCCGACTCTTACGACTTCCTATAAAGATCAAGCCATCCACATACACAATGATAATGCCAAATAAGACCATCTTTAACAAATAAGACCATCTTTAACAAAAATGTAAAGATTGGAACATGAATGTGATCACCAAAGACCAACCACCAATGACCAATCTTCAGAAAGAAGGTGTCAATGCACTAGTACCACACACGATGAGCCTACTTCAATCCATATAGATCTTTACAAAGTTGGTACACAATATGCGCAACAACAATATCAAGTGGTTGCTCAACATAGACCTCCTCTTGAAGGTCACCATTAAGAAGAGCAGATTTGACATCCATCTATAAAATAGGCCACCCACCCATGATGGGTAAGAAGAGCCAAAATAATCCTAATGGTAGTAATCGACACTGTAGGAATAAAAGCCTCATCAAAATCAACACTAACTCTCTAGGAGTAGCCCTTCACAACAAGATGTTCTTCGTGTTTGTCTAAAGTTCCATCCTCATAATACTTGTTCTTATAGACCCAACCAACTTTGATTACCTTGCATTGAGGTGGACGTGGTACAAGAACCCAAGTACTATTGTGCTTAATGGAATCAAGCTCTGTCTGCATAGTAATAATCCAAGGTGGAGAAGAAAGTGTCTCCTCAGAGAGGAAGGCTCAGTAGAGGTGAAGGAAGAATGGTAGACATCAAGGCAAAATTCAGAAAGTGATTATCCTCAACAGCATGCTTTTAGACCGAGTAACATGATGAGAATGACTTTCACTAGATTTCGGAAATTGACGAAGGCCTGAATCTTTCATAGTCTCATATAACCAACGAGGAACCCTCTTGGTGAGGATCCTCCTCAATAACCTCTATATTTGAATCTAAAGAAGCCCCCTTTGAAACCAAAGGTGGTAGAGGAGCTGAGACAAGAGGCAGAGGAGCAGCCAAAGTAGAAGGCTGAGCTAAAGGAGAAGGACCCGGAGATGAAGTTGAAGGTAGAGGAAGAAGCTCACTCGTATAAGGTACATGAAGGACACTCATCAAAAATAACATCATAACATCATGATTGATGGTGGCTAGTAAGTTGTAGGTTGCAGGATCCCAAAGTTCATAGGCCTTGGATATAGAATTATACCCAAGGAAAATGTGCGGCATAGATTTAGAATCCAACTTAGAGTGATGCTCTTTAGTTACATGCACATAAGCCTTGCAACCAAATATTGGGAGATAAGCACAAGAGGGTTTGATGCCCAATAATGCCTCATACGAGTTTTACCTATGGTACAACTGATGTAGGCAATCTATTCCAAATGTGAACTCCAATAGCTGATGCCTCAGCCTATAATTTCTTGGCCACGCCACTATGCTCAAGTATAGTCCTCGACCCATCTCAATGACAGACTAATTCTTACATCCACAAAAAACCCATTCTAGTATGGAGGATAAGTTGTAGTAAACTAGCATCGCGAATGCAAAGATTCTTCAAATACTTATCAGACTCATGTGAGAGAAACTCTCCCCCTTTATCAATACACAAAGATTTTGCCTTCTTCGAGTCCCATTGTTTTTCCCACTTTGACTTTCCAATCATGAAATATGGATAAAGATTGATCCTTAGACTGAAGAAAGAAAGCCCAAGTATACTTGGAGTAGTCAGTCGTCAACAATAATCATCATATGTAAAGAGCCTTATTCAAAGATTTTGTAGACATAGGACAACACAAGTCTACATGAACAAGCTCGAGTGGTTTGGTAGATATGTGCGATGCCTCCTCAGGGAAAGGTAATCGATGTTGCTTGCCATGGAGAAATGGTTGTGCACACACCAACTGGGGTGCTGATGGATGATTAAGCATCAACCAAACCATGTTTATATGCCTATTGCAAATAAAAGAAGCTCAAGTGGCAAAAGCATGCATGCCATAACACAGAATCTGTAGACGTAGAATGCAAGGCCAAAGTAGAGGTGCATAAAATAGGAATAGTACCAGCACCTTTGATGGAAATTGTAAAAGAGTCATCGAGACTGATGTCCCCTGGTTGCTTAGAGAAGGAAGAACACCAATCATGATGATTAGTGTGTGAGAAGTTGTGCTACTATCTATAATCCAAGCATGAAACCTGAAAGAGATGAAGGTTGATGAAAGTCAAAGTGGGGCTATCAATGTAGATAAACAACTGATCAATAGTGGTTGAAGTAGATGTAGACACCTCAAAGCCATATCACCTCAGTTTTTGCAGTAGAACAAACAACACGATATTCTGCCTTTGAGGAGGATAATGCAATAGTGGGTTGCTTTTTACTACTCAAGGAAATAGCACCAGAACCACGTGTAAACCAATAACATGCAGTCGATTGGTGAGTGTTAATATCACCAACCTAGTGAGACTCAGAATAGCCAACTAACCGATCCCCCTTCCACCAATAGAAGATACCCCGATCAAGAAAATTATTCAAATAGTGCAGGATGCACTGGCAGGTGGGATTTGTGAGGGTCAGCTGAAAATGAACTCAAGACACAAACAAAAAAGTAAACATCCAATCTAGAATGAGTAATCCAAATCAAAGATTTGACAATCTACCTTTATAGAGCATGATCACATGGTGGTGAAGCAAATCTTAGCATTAGGGTCCATCGAAGAAGAGATGGAACCATGCACCTTGAAATGCTATAAAATCTCCTTTGCAATACTTGCGTTGAGAGAGAAAAATACCCTGAGGAGTCTACCAAACCTCAAAACCAAGGAAAAATGAAGAACTCAAGGTTGATCAACTCAAACTCATGGCTAAGATCAGCCACCATGACAAACAAAATCCAACTCTTATGACTTCCTATAAAGATCAAGCCATCCACATACACAATGATAATGCCAAATAAGACCATCTTTAACAAATAAGACCATCTTTAACAAAAATGTAAAGATTGGAACATGAATGTGATCACCAAAGACCAACCACCAATGACCAATCTTCAGAAAGAAGGTGTCAATGCACTAGTACCACACACGATGAGCCTACTTCAATCCATATAGATCTTTACAAAGTTGGTACACAATATGCGCAACAACAATATCAAGTGGTTGCTCAACATAGACCTCCTCTTGAAGGTCACCATTAAGAAGAGCAGATTTGACATCCATCTATAAAATAGGCCACCCACCCATGATGGGTAAGAAGAGCCAAAATAATCCTAATGGTAGTAATCGACACTGTAGGAATAAAAGCCTCATCAAAATCAACACTAACTCTCTAGGAGTAGCCCTTCACAACAAGATGTTCTTCGTGTTTGTCTAAAGTTCCATCCTCATAATACTTGTTCTTATAGACCCAACGAACTTTGATTACCTTGCATTGAGGTGGACGTGGTACAAGAACCCAAGTACTATTGTGCTTAATGGAATCAAGCTCTGTCTGCATAGTAATAATCCAAGGTGGAGAAGAAAGTGTCTCCTCAGAGAGGAAGGCTCAGTAGAGGTGAAGGAAGAATGGTAGACATCAAGGCAAAATTCAGAAAGTGATTATCCTCAACAGCATGCTTTTAGACCGAGTAACATGATGAGAATGACTTTCACTAGATTTCGGAAATTGACGAAGGCCTGAATCTTTCATAGTCTCATATAACCAACGAGGAACCCTCTTGGTGAGGATCCTCCTCAATAACCTCTATATTTGAATCTAAAGAAGCCCCCTTTGAAACCAAAGGTGGTAGAGGAGCTGAGACAAGAGGCAGAGGAGCAGCCAAAGTAGAAGGCTGAGCTAAAGGAGAAGGACCCGGAGATGAAGTTGAAGGTAGAGGAAGAAGCTCACTCTTATAAGGTACATGAAGGACACTCATCAAAAATAACATCATAACATCATGATTGATGGTGGCTAG
The DNA here is from genome assembly GCF_041138505.1 of Cibotium barometz. NCBI lineage: Eukaryota > Viridiplantae > Streptophyta > Polypodiopsida > Cyatheales > Cibotiaceae > Cibotium > Cibotium barometz. Next base: position 18,661,682 of record NC_141071.1, on the reverse strand, counting down.
TAAGTTGTAGGTTGCAGGATCCCAAAGTTCATAGGCCTTGGATATAGAATTATACCCAAGGAAAATGTGCGGCATGGATTTAGAATCCAACTTAGAGTGATGCTCTTTAGTTACATGCACATAAGCCTTGCAACCAAATATTGGGAGATAAGCACAAGAGGGTTTGATGCCCAATAATGCCTCATACGAGTTTTACCTATGGTACAACTGATGTAGGCAATCTATTCCAAATGTGAACTCCAATAGCTGATGCCTCAGCCTATAATTTCTTGGCCACGCCACTATGCTCAAGTATAGTCCTCGACCCATCTCAATGACAGACTAATTCTTACATCCACAAAAAACCCATTCTAGGATGGAGGATAAGTTGTAGTAAACTAGCATCGCGAATGCAAAGATTCTTCAAATACTTGTCAGACTCATGTGAGAGAAACTCTCCCCCTTTATCAATACACAAAGATTTTGCCTTCTTCGAGTCCCATTGTTTTTCCCACTTTGACTTTCCAATCATGAAATATGGATAAAGATTGATCCTTAGACTGAAGAAAGAAAGCCCAAGTATACTTGGAGTAGTCAGTCGTCAACAATAATCATCATATGTAAAGAGCCTTATTCAAAGATTTTGTAGACATAGGACAACACAAGTCTACATGAACAAGCTCGAGTGGTTTGGTAGATATGTGCGATGCCTCCTCAGGGAAAGGTAATCGATGTTGCTTGCCATGGAGAAATGGTTGTGCACACACCAACTGGGGTGCTGATGGATGATTAAGCATCAACCAAACCATGTTTATATGCCTATTGCAAATAAAAGAAGCTCAAGTGGCAAAAGCATGCATGCCATAACACAGAATCTGTAGACGTAGAATGCAAGGCCAAAGTAGAGGTGCATAAAATAGGAATAGTACCAGCACCTTTGATGGAAATTGTAAAAGAGTCATCGAGACTGATGTCCCCTGGTTGCTTAGAGAAGGAAGAACACCAATCATGATGATTAGTGTGTGAGAAGTTGTGCTACTATCTATAATCCAAGCATGAAACCTGAAAGAGATGAAGGTTGATGAAAGTCAAAGTGGGGCTATCAATGTAGATAAACAACTGATCAATAGTGGTTGAAGTAGATGTAGACACCTCAAAGCCATATCACCTCAGTTTTTGCAGTAGAACAAACAACACGATATTCTGCCTTTGAGGAGGATAATGCAATAGTGGGTTGCTTTTTACTACTCAAGGAAATAGCACCAGAACCACGTGTAAACCAATAACATGCAGTCGATTGGTGAGTGTTAATATCACCAACCTAGTGAGACTCAGAATAGCCAACTAACCGATCCCCCTTCCACCAATAGAAGATACCCCGATCAAGAAAATTATTCAAATAGTGCAGGATGCACTGGCAGGTGGGATTTGTGAGGGTCAGCTGAAAATGAACTCAAGACACAAACAAAAAAGTAAACATCCAATCTAGAATGAGTAATCCAAATCAAAGATTTGACAATCTACCTTTATAGAGCATGATCACATGGTGGTGAAGCAAATCTTAGCATTAGGGTCCATCGAAGAAGAGATGGAACCATGCACCTTGAAATGCTATAAAATCTCCTTTGCAATACTTGCGTTGAGAGAGAAAAATACCCTGAGGAGTCTACCAAACCTCAAAACCAAGGAAAAATGAAGAACTCAAGGTTGATCAACTCAAACTCATGGCTAAGATCAGCCACCATGACAAACAAAATCCAACTCTTACGACTTCCTATAAAGATCAAGCCATCCACATACACAATGATAATGCCAAATAAGACCATCTTTAACAAATAAGACCATCTTTAACAAAAATGTAAAGATTGGAACATGAATGTGATCACCAAAGACCAACCACCAATGACCAATCTTCAGAAAGAAGGTGTCAATGCACTAGTACCACACACGATGAGCCTATTTCAATCCATATAGATCTTTACAAAGTTGGTACACAATATGCGCAACAACAATATCAAGTGGTTGCTCAACATAGACCTCCTCTTGAAGGTCACCATTAAGAAGAGCAGATTTGACATCCATCTATAAAATAGGCCACCCACCCATGATGGGTAAGAAGAGCCAAAATAATCCTAATGGTAGTAATCGACACTGTAGGAATAAAAGCCTCATCAAAATCAACACTAACTCTCTAGGAGTAGCCCTTCACAACAAGATGTTCTTCGTGTTTGTCTAAAGTTCCATCCTCATAATACTTGTTCTTATAGACCCAACCAACTTTGATTACCTTGCATTGAGGTGGACGTGGTACAAGAACCCAAGTACTATTGTGCTTAATGGAATCAAGCTCTGTCTGCATAGTAATAATCCAAGGTGGAGAAGAAAGTGTCTCCTCAGAGAGGAAGGCTCAGTAGAGGTGAAGGAAGAATGGTAGACATCAAGGCAAAATTCAGAAAGTGATTATCCTCAACAGCATGCTTTTAGACCGAGTAACATGATGAGAATGACTTTCACTAGATTTCGGAAATTGACGAAGGCCTGAATCTTTCATAGTCTCATATAACCAACGAGGAACCCTCTTGGTGAGGATCCTCCTCAATAACCTCTATATTTGAATCTAAAGAAGCCCCCTTTGAAACCAAAGGTGGTAGAGGAGCTGAGACAAGAGGCAGAGGAGCAGCCAAAGTAGAAGGCTGAGCTAAAGGAGAAGGACCCGGAGATGAAGTTGAAGGTAGAGGAAGAAGCTCACTCTTATAAGGTACATGAAGGACACTCATCAAAAATAACATCATAACATCATGATTGATGGTGGCTAGTAAGTTGTAGGTTGCAGGATCCCAAAGTTCATAGGCCTTGGATATAGAATTATACCCAAGGAAAATGTGCGGCATGGATTTAGAATCCAACTTAGAGTGATGCTCTTTAGTTACATGCACATAAGCCTTGCAACCAAATATTGGGAGATAAGCACAAGAGGGTTTGATGCCCAATAATGCCTCATACGAGTTTTACCTATGGTACAACTGATGTAGGCAATCTATTCCAAATGTGAACTCCAATAGCTGATGCCTCAGCCTATAATTTCTTGGCCACGCCACTATGCTCAAGTATAGTCCTCGACCCATCTCAATGACAGACTAATTCTTACATCCACAAAAAACCCATTCTAGGATGGAGGATAAGTTGTAGTAAACTAGTATCGCGAATGCAAAGATTCTTCAAATACTTGTCAGACTCATGTGAGAGAAACTCTCCCCCTTTATCAATACACAAAGATTTTGCCTTCTTCGAGTCCCATTGTTTTTCCCACTTTGACTTTCCAATCATGAAATATGGATAAAGATTGATCCTTAGACTGAAGAAAGAAAGCCCAAGTATACTTGGAGTAGTCAGTCGTCAACAATAATCATCATATGTAAAGAGCCTTATTCAAAGATTTTGTAGACATAGGACAACACAAGTCTACATGAACAAGCTCGAGTGGTTTGGTAGATATGTGCGATGCCTCCTCAGGGAAAGGTAATCGATGTTGCTTGCCATGGAGAAATGGTTGTGCACACACCAACTGGGGTGCTGATGGATGATTAAGCATCAACCAAACCATGTTTATATGCCTATTGCAAATAAAAGAAGCTCAAGTGGCAAAAGCATGCATGCCATAACACAGAATCTGTAGACGTAGAATGCAAGGCCAAAGTAGAGGTGCATAAAATAGGAATAGTACCAGCACCTTTGATGGAAATTGTAAAAGAGTCATCGAGACTGATGTCCCCTGGTTGCTTAGAGAAGGAAGAACACCAATCATGATGATTAGTGTGTGAGAAGTTGTGCTACTATCTATAATCCAAGCATGAAACCTGAAAGAGATGAAGGTTGATGAAAGTCAAAGTGGGGCTATCAATGTAGATAAACAACTGATCAATAGTGGTTGAAGTAGATGTAGACACCTCAAAGCCATATCACCTCAATTTTTGCAGTAGAACAAACAACACGATATTCTGCCTTTGAGGAGGATAATGCAATAGTGGGTTGCTTTTTACTACTCAAGGAAATAGCACCAGAACCACGTGTAAACCAATAACATGCAGTCGATTGGTGAGTGTTAATATCACCAACCTAGTGAGACTCAGAATAGCCAACTAACCGATCCCCCTTCCACCAATAGAAGATACCCCGATCAAGAAAATTATTCAAATAGTGCAGGATGCACTGGCAGGTGGGATTTGTGAGGGTCAGCTGAAAATGAACTCAAGACACAAACAAAAAAGTAAACATCCAATCTAGAATGAGTAATCCAAATCAAAGATTTGACAATCTACCTTTATAGAGCATGATCACATGGTGGTGAAGCAAATCTTAGCATTAGGGTCCATCGAAGAAGAGATGGAACCATGCACCTTGAAATGCTATAAAATCTCCTTTGCAATACTTGCGTTGAGAGAGAAAAATACCCTGAGGAGTCTACCAAACTTCAAAACCAAGGAAAAATGAAGAACTCAAGGTTGATCAACTCAAACTCATGGCTAAGATCAGCCACCATGACAAACAAAATCCAACTCTTACGACTTCCTATAAAGATCAAGCCATCCACATACACAATGATAATGCCAAATAAGACCATCTTTAACAAATAAGACCATCTTTAACAAAAATGTAAAGATTGGAACATGAATGTGATCACCAAAGACCAACCACCAATGACCAATCTTCAGAAAGAAGGTGTCAATGCACTAGTACCATACACGATGAGCCTACTTCAATCCATATAGATCTTTACAAAGTTGGTACACAATATGTGCAACAACAATATCAAGTGGTTGCTCAACATAGACCTCCTCTTGAAGGTCACCATTAAGAAGAGCAGATTTGACATCCATCTATAAAATAGGCCACCCACCCATGATGGGTAAGAAGAGCCAAAATAATCCTAATGGTAGTAATCGACACTGTAGGAATAAAAGCCTCATCAAAATCAACACTAACTCTCTAGGAGTAGCCCTTCACAACAAGATGTTCTTCGTGTTTGTCTAAAGTTCCATCCTCATAATACTTGTTCTTATAGACCCAACGAACAGGTGAAGGAAGAATGGTAGACATCAAGGCAAAATTCAGAAAGTGATTATCCTCAACAGCATGCTTTTAGACCGAGTAACATGATGAGAATGACTTTCACTAGATTTCGGAAATTGACGAAGGCCTGAATCTTTCATAGTCTCATATAACCAACGAGGAACCCTCTTGGTGAGGATCCTCCTCAATAACCTCTATATTTGAATCTAAAGAAGCCCCCTTTGAAACCAAAGGTGGTAGAGGAGCTGAGACAAGAGGCAGAGGAGCAGCCAAAGTAGAAGGCTGAGCTAAAGGAGAAGGACCCGGAGATGAAGTTGAAGGTAGAGGAAGAAGCTCACTCGTATAAGGTACATGAAGGACACTCATCAAAAATAACATCATAACATCATGATTGATGGTGGCTAGTAAGTTGTAGGTTGCAGGATCCCAAAGTTCATAGGCCTTGGATATAGAATTATACCCAAGGAAAATGTGCGGCATGGATTTAGAATCCAACTTAGAGTGATGCTCTTTAGTTACATGCACATAAGCCTTGCAACCAAATATTGGGAGATAAGCACAAGAGGGTTTGATGCCCAATAATGCCTCATACGAGTTTTACCTATGGTACAACTGATGTAGGCAATCTATTCCAAATGTGAACTCCAATAGCTGATGCCTCAGCCTATAATTTCTTGGCCACGCCACTATGCTCAAGTATAGTCCTCGACCCATCTCAATGACAGACTAATTCTTACATCCACAAAAAACCCATTCTAGGATGGAGGATAAGTTGTAGTAAACTAGCATCGCGAATGCAAAGATTCTTCAAATACTTGTCAGACTCATGTGAGAGAAACTCTCCCCCTTTATCAATACACAAAGATTTTGCCTTCTTCGAGTCCCATTGTTTTTCCCACTTTGACTTTCCAATCATGAAATATGGATAAAGATTGATCCTTAGACTGAAGAAAGAAAGCCCAAGTATACTTGGAGTAGTCAGTCGTCAACAATAATCATCATATGTAAAGAGCCTTATTCAAAGATTTTGTAGACATAGGACAACACAAGTCTACATGAACAAGCTCGAGTGGTTTGGTAGATATGTGCGATGCCTCCTCAGGGAAAGGTAATCGATGTTGCTTGCCATGGAGAAATGGTTGTGCACACACCAACTGGGGTGCTGATGGATGATTAAGCATCAACCAAACCATGTTTATATGCCTATTGCAAATAAAAGAAGCTCAAGTGGCAAAAGCATGCATGCCATAACACAGAATCTGTAAACGTAGAATGCAAGGCCAAAGTAGAGGTGCATAAAATAGGAATAGTACCAGCACCTTTGATGGAAATTGTAAAAGAGTCATCGAGACTGATGTCCCCTGGTTGCTTAGAGAAGGAAGAACACCAATCATGATGATTAGTGTGTGAGAAGTTGTGCTACTATCTATAATCCAAGCATGAAACCTGAAAGAGATGAAGGTTGATGAAAGTCAAAGTGGGGCTATCAATGTAGATAAACAACTGATCAATAGTGGTTGAAGTAGATGTAGACACCTCAAAGCCATATCACCTCAGTTTTTGCAGTAGAACAAACAACACGATATTCTGCCTTTGAGGAGGATAATGCAATAGTGGGTTGCTTTTTACTACTCAAGGAAATAGCACCAGAACCACGTGTAAACCAATAACATGCAGTCGATTGGTGAGTGTTAATATCACCAACCTAGTGAGACTCAGAATAGCCAACTAACCGATCCCCCTTCCACCAATAGAAGATACCCCGATCAAGAAAATTATTCAAATAGTGCAGGATGCACTGGCAGGTGGGATTTGTGAGGGTCAGCTGAAAATGAACTCAAGACACAAACAAAAAAGTAAACATCCAATCTAGAATGAGTAATCCAAATCAAAGATTTGACAATCTACCTTTATAGAGCATGATCACATGGTGGTGAAGCAAATCTTAGCATTAGGGTCCATCGAAGAAGAGATGGAACCATGCACCTTGAAATGCTATAAAATCTCCTTTGCAATACTTGCGTTGAGAGAGAAAAATACCCTGAGGAGTCTACCAAACTTCAAAACCAAGGAAAAATGAAGAACTCAAGGTTGATCAACTCAAACTCATGGCTAAGATCAGCCACCATGACAAACAAAATCCGACTCTTACGACTTCCTATAAAGATCAAGCCATCCACATACACAATGATAATGCCAAATAAGACCATCTTTAACAAATAAGACCATCTTTAACAAAAATGTAAAGATTGGAACATGAATGTGATCACCAAAGACCAACCACCAATGACCAATCTTCAGAAAGAAGGTGTCAATGCACTAGTACCACACACGATGAGCCTACTTCAATCCATATAGATCTTTACAAAGTTGGTACACAATATGCGCAACAACAATATCAAGTGGTTGCTCAACATAGACCTCCTCTTGAAGGTCACCATTAAGAAGAGCAGATTTGACATCCATCTATAAAATAGGCCACCCACCCATGATGGGTAAGAAGAGCCAAAATAATCCTAATGGTAGTAATCGACACTGTAGGAATAAAAGCCTCATCAAAATCAACACTAACTCTCTAGGAGTAGCCCTTCACAACAAGATGTTCTTCGTGTTTGTCTAAAGTTCCATCCTCATAATACTTGTTCTTATAGACCCAACCAACTTTGATTACCTTGCATTGAGGTGGACGTGGTACAAGAACCCAAGTACTATTGTGCTTAATGGAATCAAGCTCTGTCTGCATAGTAATAATCCAAGGTGGAGAAGAAAGTGTCTCCTCAGAGAGGAAGGCTCAGTAGAGGTGAAGGAAGAATGGTAGACATCAAGGCAAAATTCAGAAAGTGATTATCCTCAACAGCATGCTTTTAGACCGAGTAACATGATGAGAATGACTTTCACTAGATTTCGGAAATTGACGAAGGCCTGAATCTTTCATAGTCTCATATAACCAACGAGGAACCCTCTTGGTGAGGATCCTCCTCAATAACCTCTATATTTGAATCTAAAGAAGCCCCCTTTGAAACCAAAGGTGGTAGAGGAGCTGAGACAAGAGGCAGAGGAGCAGCCAAAGTAGAAGGCTGAGCTAAAGGAGAAGGACCCGGAGATGAAGTTGAAGGTAGAGGAAGAAGCTCACTCGTATAAGGTACATGAAGGACACTCATCAAAAATAACATCATAACATCATGATTGATGGTGGCTAGTAAGTTGTAGGTTGCAGGATCCCAAAGTTCATAGGCCTTGGATATAGAATTATACCCAAGGAAAATGTGCGGCATGGATTTAGAATCCAACTTAGAGTGATGCTCTTTAGTTACATGCACATAAGCCTTGCAACCAAATATTGGGAGATAAGCACAAGAGGGTTTGATGCCCAATAATGCCTCATACGAGTTTTACCTATGGTACAACTGATGTAGGCAATCTATTCCAAATGTGAACTCCAATAGCTGATGCCTCAGCCTATAATTTCTTGGCCACGCCACTATGCTCAAGTATAGTCCTCGACCCATCTCAATGACAGACTAATTCTTACATCCACAAAAAACCCATTCTAGGATGGAGGATAAGTTGTAGTAAACTAGCATCGCGAATGCAAAGATTCTTCAAATACTTGTCAGACTCATGTGAGAGAAACTCTCCCCCTTTATCAATACACAAAGATTTTGCCTTCTTCGAGTCCCATTGTTTTTCCCACTTTGACTTTCCAATCATGAAATATGGATAAAGATTGATCCTTAGACTGAAGAAAGAAAGCCCAAGTATACTTGGAGTAGTCAGTCGTCAACAATAATCATCATATGTAAAGAGCCTTATTCAAAGATTTTGTAGACATAGGACAACACAAGTCTACATGAACAAGCTCGAGTGGTTTGGTAGATATGTGCGATGCCTCCTCAGGGAAAGGTAATCGATGTTGCTTGCCATGGAGAAATGGTTGTGCACACACCAACTGGGGTGCTGATGGATGATTAAGCATCAACCAAACCATGTTTATATGCCTATTGCAAATAAAAGAAGCTCAAGTGGCAAAAGCATGCATGCCATAACACAGAATCTGTAGACGTAGAATGCAAGGCCAAAGTAGAGGTGCATAAAATAGGAATAGTACCAGCACCTTTGATGGAAATTGTAAAAGAGTCATCGAGACTGATGTCCCCTGGTTGCTTAGAGAAGGAAGAACACCAATCATGATGATTAGTGTGTGAGAAGTTGTGCTACTATCTATAATCCAAGCATGAAACCTGAAAGAGATGAAGGTTGATGAAAGTCAAAGTGGGGCTATCAATGTAGATAAACAACTGATCAATAGTGGTTGAAGTAGATGTAGACACCTCAAAGCCATATCACCTCAGTTTTTGCAGTAGAACAAACAACACGATATTCTGCCTTTGAGGAGGATAATGCAATAGTGGGTTGCTTTTTACTACTCAAGGAAATAGCACCAGAACCACGTGTAAACCAATAACATGCAGTCGATTGGTGAGTGTTAATATCACCAACCTAGTGAGACTCAGAATAGCCAACTAACCGATCCCCCTTCCACCAATAGAAGATACCCCGATCAAGAAAATTATTCAAATAGTGCAGGATGCACTGGCAGGTGGGATTTGTGAGGGTCAGCTGAAAATGAACTCAAGACACAAACAAAAAAGTAAACATCCAATCTAGAATGAGTAATCCAAATCAAAGATTTGACAATCTACCTTTATAGAGCATGATCACATGGTGGTGAAGCAAATCTTAGCATTAGGGTCCATCGAAGAAGAGATGGAACCATGCACCTTGAAATGCTATAAAATCTCCTTTGCAATACTTGCGTTGAGAGAGAAAAATACCCTGAGGAGTCTACCAAACTTCAAAACCAAGGAAAAATGAAGAACTCAAGGTTGATCAACTCAAACTCATGGCTAAGATCAGCCACCATGACAAACAAAATCCAACTCTTACGACTTCCTATAAAGATCAAGCCATCCACATACACAATGATAATGCCAAATAAGACCATCTTTAACAAATAAGACCATCTTTAACAAAAATGTAAAGATTGGAACATGAATGTGATCACCAAAGACCAACCACCAATGACCAATCTTCAGAAAGAAGGTGTCAATGCACTAGTACCACACACGATGAGCCTACTTCAATCCATATAGATCTTTACAAAGTTGGTACACAATATGCGCAACAACAATATCAAGTGGTTGCTCAACATAGACCTCCTCTTGAAGGTCACCATTAAGAAGAGCAGATTTGACATCCATCTATAAAATAGGCCACCCACCCATGATGGGTAAGAAGAGCCAAAATAATCCTAATGGTAGTAATCGACACTGTAGGAATAAAAGCCTCATCAAAATCAACACTAACTCTCTAGGAGTAGCCCTTCACAACAAGATGTTCTTCGTGTTTGTCTAAAGTTCCATCCTCATAATACTTGTTCTTATAGACCCAACCAACTTTGATTACCTTGCATTGAGGTGGACGTGGTACAAGAACCCAAGTACTATTGTGCTTAATGGAATCAAGCTCTGTCTGCATAGTAATAATCCAAGGTGGAGAAGAAAGTGTCTCCTCAGAGAGGAAGGCTCAGTAGAGGTGAAGGAAGAATGGTAGACATCAAGGCAAAATTCAGAAAGTGATTATCCTCAACAGCATGCTTTTAGACCGAGTAACATGATGAGAATGACTTTCACTAGATTTCGGAAATTGACGAAGGCCTGAATCTTTCATAGTCTCATATAACCAACGAGGAACCCTCTTGGTGAGGATCCTCCTCAATAACCTCTATATTTGAATCTAAAGAAGCCCCCTTTGAAACCAAAGGTGGTAGAGGAGCTGAGACAAGAGGCAGAGGAGCAGCCAAAGTAGAAGGCTGAGCTAAAGGAGAAGGACCCGGAGATGAAGTTGAAGGTAGAGGAAGAAGCTCACTCGTATAAGGTACATGAAGGACACTCATCAAAAATAACATCATAACATCATGATTGATGGTGGCTAGTAAGTTGTAGGTTGCAGGATCCCAAAGTTCATAGGCCTTGGATATAGAATTATACCCAAGGAAAATGTGCGGCATAGATTTAGAATCCAACTTAGAGTGATGCTCTTTAGTTACATGCACATAAGCCTTGCAACCAAATATTGGGAGATAAGCACAAGAGGGTTTGATGCCCAATAATGCCTCATACGAGTTTTACCTATGGTACAACTGATGTAGGCAATCTATTCCAAATGTGAACTCCAATAGCTGATGCCTCAGCCTATAATTTCTTGGCCACGCCACTATGCTCAAGTATAGTCCTCGACCCATCTCAATGACAGACTAATTCTTACATCCACAAAAAACCCATTCTAGGATGGAGGATAAGTTGTAGTAAACTAGCATCGCGAATGCAAAGATTCTTCAAATACTTATCAGACTCATGTGAGAGAAACTCTCCCCCTTTATCAATACACAAAGATTTTGCCTTCTTCGAGTCCCATTGTTTTTCCCACTTTGACTTTCCAATCATGAAATATGGATAAAGATTGATCCTTAGACTGAAGAAAGAAAGCCCAAGTATACTTGGAGTAGTCAGTCGTCAACAATAATCATCATATGTAAAGAGCCTTATTCAAAGATTTTATAGACATAGGACAACACAAGTCTACATGAACAAGCTCGAGTGGTTTGGTAGATATGTGCGATGCCTCCTCAGGGAAAGGTAATCGATGTTGCTTGCCATGGAGAAATGGTTGTGCACACACCAACTGGGGTGCTGATGGATGATTAAGCATCAACCAAACCATGTTTATATGCCTATTGCAAATAAAAGAAGCTCAAGTGGCAAAAGCATGCATGCCATAACACAGAATCTGTAGACGTAGAATGCAAGGCCAAAGTAGAGGTGCATAAAATAGGAATAGTACCAGCACCTTTGATGGAAATTGTAAAAGAGTCATTGAGACTGATGTCCCCTGGTTGCTTAGAGAAGGAAGAACACCAATCATGATGATTAGTGTGTGAGAAGTTGTGCTACTATCTATAATCCAAGCATGAAACCTGAAAGAGATGAAGGTTGATGAAAGTCAAAGTGGGGCTATCAATGTAGATAAACAACTGATCAATAGTGGTTGAAGTAGATGTAGACACCTCAAAGCCATATCACCTCAGTTTTTGCAGTAGAACAAACAACACGATATTCTGCCTTTGAGGAGGATAATGCAATAGTGGGTTGCTTTTTACTACTCAAGGAAATAGCACCAGAACCACGTGTAAACCAATAACATGCAGTCGATTGGTGAGTGTTAATATCACCAACCTAGTGAGACTCAGAATAGCCAACTAACCGATCCCCCTTCCACCAATAGAAGATACCCCGATCAAGAAAATTATTCAAATAGTGCAGGATGCACTGGCAGGTGGGATTTGTGAGGGTCAGCTGAAAATGAACTCAAGACACAAACAAAAAAGTAAACATCCAATCTAGAATGAGTAATCCAAATCAAAGATTTGACAATCTACCTTTATAGAGCATGATCACATGGTGGTGAAGCAAATCTTAGCATTAGGGTCCATCGAAGAAGAGATGGAACCATGCACCTTGAAATGCTATAAAATCTCCTTTGCAATACTTGCGTTGAGAGAGAAAAATACCCTGAGGAGTCTACCAAACTTCAAAACCAAGGAAAAATGAAGAACTCAAGGTTGATCAACTCAAACTCATGGCTAAGATCAGCCACCATGACAAACAAAATCCGACTCTTACGACTTCCTATAAAGATCAAGCCATCCACATACACAATGATAATGCCAAATAAGACCATCTTTAACAAATAAGACCATCTTTAACAAAAATGTAAAGATTGGAACATGAATGTGATCACCAAAGACCAACCACCAATGACCAATCTTCAGAAAGAAGGTGTCAATGCACTAGTACCACACACGATGAGCCTACTTCAATCCATATAGATCTTTACAAAGTTGGTACACAATATGCGCAACAACAATATCAAGTGGTTGCTCAACATAGACCTCCTCTTGAAGGTCACCATTAAGAAGAGCAGATTTGACATCCATCTATAAAATAGGCCACCCACCCATGATGGGTAAGAAGAGCCAAAATAATCCTAATGGTAGTAATCGACACTGTAGGAATAAAAGCCTCATCAAAATCAACACTAACTCTCTAGGAGTAGCCCTTCACAACAAGATGTTCTTCGTGTTTGTCTAAAGTTCCATCCTCATAATACTTGTTCTTATAGACCCAACCAACTTTGATTACCTTGCATTGAGGTGGACGTGGTACAAGAACCCAAGTACTATTGTGCTTAATGGAATCAAGCTCTGTCTGCATAGTAATAATCCAAGGTGGAGAAGAAAGTGTCTCCTCAGAGAGGAAGGCTCAGTAGAGGTGAAGGAAGAATGGTAGACATCAAGGCAAAATTCAGAAAGTGATTATCCTCAACAGCATGCTTTTAGACCGAGTAACATGATGAGAATGACTTTCACTAGATTTCGGAAATTGACGAAGGCCTGAATCTTTCATAGTCTCATATAACCAACGAGGAACCCTCTTGGTGAGGATCCTCCTCAATAACCTCTATATTTGAATCTAAAGAAGCCCCCTTTGAAACCAAAGGTGGTAGAGGAGCTGAGACAAGAGGCAGAGGAGCAGCCAAAGTAGAAGGCTGAGCTAAAGGAGAAGGACCCGGAGATGAAGTTGAAGGTAGAGGAAGAAGCTCACTCGTATAAGGTACATGAAGGACACTCATCAAAAATAACATCATAACATCATGATTGATGGTGGCTAGTAAGTTGTAGGTTGCAGGATCCCAAAGTTCATAGGCCTTGGATATAGAATTATACCCAAGGAAAATGTGCGGCATGGATTTAGAATCCAACTTAGAGTGATGCTCTTTAGTTACATGCACATAAGCCTTGCAACCAAATATTGGGAGATAAGCACAAGAGGGTTTGATGCCCAATAATGCCTCATACGAGTTTTACCTATGGTACAACTGATGTAGGCAATCTATTCCAAATGTGAACTCCAATAGCTGATGCCTCAGCCTATAATTTCTTGGCCACGCCACTATGCTCAAGTATAGTCCTCGACCCATCTCAATGACAGACTAATTCTTACATCCACAAAAAACCCATTCTAGGATGGAGGATAAGTTGTAGTAAACTAGCATCGCGAATGCAAAGATTCTTCAAATACTTGTCAGACTCATGTGAGAGAAACTCTCCCCCTTTATCAATACACAAAGATTTTGCCTTCTTGGAGTCCCATTGTTTTTCCCACTTTGACTTTCCAATCATGAAATATGGATAAAGATTGATCCTTAGACTGAAGAAAGAAAGCCCAAGTATACTTGGAGTAGTCAGTCGTCAACAATAATCATCATATGTAAAGAGCCTTATTCAAAGATTTTGTAGACATAGGACAACACAAGTCTACATGAACAAGCTCGAGTGGTTTGGTAGATATGTGCGATGCCTCCTTAGGGAAAGGTAATCGATGTTGCTTGCCATGGAGAAATGGTTGTGCACACACCAACTGGGGTGCTGATGGATGATTAAGCATCAACCAAACCATGTTTATATGCCTATTGCAAATAAAAGAAGCTCAAGTGGCAAAAGCATGCATGCCATAACACAGAATCTGTAGACGTAGAATGCAAGGCCAAAGTAGAGGTGCATAAAATAGGAATAGTACCAGCACCTTTGATGGAAATTGTAAAAGAGTCATTGAGACTGATGTCCCCTGGTTGCTTAGAGAAGGAAGAACACCAATCATGATGATTAGTGTGTGAGAAGTTGTGCTACTATCTATAATCCAAGCATGAAACCTGAAAGAGATGAAGGTTGATGAAAGTCAAAGTGGGGCTATCAATGTAGATAAACAACTGATCAATAGTGGTTGAAGTAGATGTAGACACCTCAAAGCCATATCACCTCAGTTTTTGCAGTAGAACAAACAACACGATATTCTGCCTTTGAGGAGGATAATGCAATAGTGGGTTGCTTTTTACTACTCAAGGAAATAGCACCAGAACCACGTGTAAACCAATAACATGCAGTCGATTGGTGAGTGTTAATATCACCAACCTAGTGAGACTCAGAATAGCCAACTAACCGATCCCCCTTCCACCAATAGAAGATACCCCGATCAAGAAAATTATTCAAATAGTGCAGGATGCACTGGCAGGTGGGATTTGTGAGGGTCAGCTGAAAATGAACTCAAGACACAAACAAAAAAGTAAACATCCAATCTAGAATGAGTAATCCAAATCAAAGATTTGACAATCTACCTTTATAGAGCATGATCACATGGTGGTGAAGCAAATCTTAGCATTAGGGTCCATCGAAGAAGAGATGGAACCATGCACCTTGAAATGCTATAAAATCTCCTTTGCAATACTTGCGTTGAGAGAGAAAAATACCCTGAGGAGTCTACCAAACCTCAAAACCAAGGAAAAATGAAGAACTCAAGGTTGATCAACTCAAACTCATGGCTAAGATCAGCCACCATGACAAACAAAATCCAACTCTTACGACTTCCTATAAAGATCAAGCCATCCACATACACAATGATAATGCCAAATAAGACCATCTTTAACAAATAAGACCATCTTTAACAAAAATGTAAAGATTGGAACATGAATGTGATCACCAAAGACCAACCACCAATGACCAATCTTCAGAAAGAAGGTGTCAATGCACTAGTACCACACACGATGAGCCTACTTCAATCCATATAGATCTTTACAAAGTTGGTACACAATATGCGCAACAACAATATCAAGTGGTTGCTCAACATAGACCTCCTCTTGAAGGTCACCATTAAGAAGAGCAGATTTGACATCCATCTATAAAATAGGCCACCCACCCATGATGGGTAAGAAGAGCCAAAATAATCCTAATGGTAGTAATCGACACTGTAGGAATAAAAGCCTCATCAAAATCAACACTAACTCTCTAGGAGTAGCCCTTCACAACAAGATGTTCTTCGTGTTTGTCTAAAGTTCCATCCTCATAATACTTGTTCTTATAGACCCAACCAACTTTGATTACCTTGCATTGAGGTGGACGTGGTACAAGAACCCAAGTACTATTGTGCTTAATGGAATCAAGCTCTGTCTGCATAGTAATAATCCAAGGTGGAGAAGAAAGTGTCTCCTCAGAGAGGAAGGCTCAGTAGAGGTGAAGGAAGAATGGTAGACATCAAGGCAAAATTCAGAAAGTGATTATCCTCAACAGCATGCTTTTAGACCGAGTAACATGATGAGAATGACTTTCACTAGATTTCGGAAATTGACGAAGGCCTGAATCTTTCATAGTCTCATATAACCAACGAGGAACCCTCTTGGTGAGGATCCTCCTCAATAACCTCTATATTTGAATCTAAAGAAGCCCCCTTTGAAACCAAAGGTGGTAGAGGAGCTGAGACAAGAGGCAGAGGAGCAGCCAAAGTAGAAGGCTGAGCTAAAGGAGAAGGACCCGGAGATGAAGTTGAAGGTAGAGGAAGAAGCTCACTCGTATAAGGTACATGAAGGACACTCATCAAAAATAACATCATAACATCATGATTGATGGTGGCTAGTAAGTTGTAGGTTGCAGGATCCCAAAGTTCATAGGCCTTGGATATAGAATTATACCCAAGGAAAATGTGCGGCATAGATTTAGAATCCAACTTAGAGTGATGCTCTTTAGTTACATGCACATAAGCCTTGCAACCAAATATTGGGAGATAAGCACAAGAGGGTTTGATGCCCAATAATGCCTCATACGAGTTTTACCTATGGTACAACTGATGTAGGCAATCTATTCCAAATGTGAACTCCAATAGCTGATGCCTCAGCCTATAATTTCTTGGCCACGCCACTATGCTCAAGTATAGTCCTCGACCCATCTCAATGACAGACTAATTCTTACATCCACAAAAAACCCATTCTAGGATGGAGGATAAGTTGTAGTAAACTAGCATCGCGAATGCAAAGATTCTTCAAATACTTATCAGACTCATGTGAGAGAAACTCTCCCCCTTTATCAATACACAAAGATTTTGCCTTCTTCGAGTCCCATTGTTTTTCCCACTTTGACTTTCCAATCATGAAATATGGATAAAGATTGATCCTTAGACTGAAGAAAGAAAGCCCAAGTATACTTGGAGTAGTCAGTCGTCAACAATAATCATCATATGTAAAGAGCCTTATTCAAAGATTTTATAGACATAGGACAACACAAGTCTACATGAACAAGCTCGAGTGGTTTGGTAGATATGTGCGATGCCTCCTCAGGGAAAGGTAATCGATGTTGCTTGCCATGGAGAAATGGTTGTGCACACACCAACTGGGGTGCTGATGGATGATTAAGCATCAACCAAACCATGTTTATATGCCTATTGCAAATAAAAGAAGCTCAAGTGGCAAAAGCATGCATGCCATAACACAGAATCTGTAGACGTAGAATGCAAGGCCAAAGTAGAGGTGCATAAAATAGGAATAGTACCAGCACCTTTGATGGAAATTGTAAAAGAGTCATTGAGACTGATGTCCCCTGGTTGCTTAGAGAAGGAAGAACACCAATCATGATGATTAGTGTGTGAGAAGTTGTGCTACTATCTATAATCCAAGCATGAAACCTGAAAGAGATGAAGGTTGATGAAAGTCAAAGTGGGGCTATCAATGTAGATAAACAACTGATCAATAGTGGTTGAAGTAGATGTAGACACCTCAAAGCCATATCACCTCAGTTTTTGCAGTAGAACAAACAACACGATATTCTGCCTTTGAGGAGGATAATGCAATAGTGGGTTGCTTTTTACTACTCAAGGAAATAGCACCAGAACCACGTGTAAACCAATAACATGCAGTCGATTGGTGAGTGTTAATATCACCAACCTAGTGAGACTCAGAATAGCCAACTAACCGATCCCCCTTCCACCAATAGAAGATACCCCGATCAAGAAAATTATTCAAATAGTGCAGGATGCACTGGCAGGTGGGATTTGTGAGGGTCAGCTGAAAATGAACTCAAGACACAAACAAAAAAGTAAACATCCAATCTAGAATGAGTAATCCAAATCAAAGATTTGACAATCTACCTTTATAGAGCATGATCACATGGTGGTGAAGCAAATCTTAGCATTAGGGTCCATCGAAGAAGAGATGGAACCATGCACCTTGAAATGCTATAAAATCTCCTTTGCAATACTTGCGTTGAGAGAGAAAAATACCCTGAGGAGTCTACCAAACTTCAAAACCAAGGAAAAATGAAGAACTCAAGGTTGATCAACTCAAACTCATGGCTAAGATCAGCCACCATGACAAACAAAATCCGACTCTTACGACTTCCTATAAAGATCAAGCCATCCACATACACAATGATAATGCCAAATAAGACCATCTTTAACAAATAAGACCATCTTTAACAAAAATGTAAAGATTGGAACATGAATGTGATCACCAAAGACCAACCACCAATGACCAATCTTCAGAAAGAAGGTGTCAATGCACTAGTACCACACACGATGAGCCTACTTCAATCCATATAGATCTTTACAAAGTTGGTACACAATATGCGCAACAACAATATCAAGTGGTTGCTCAACATAGACCTCCTCTTGAAGGTCACCATTAAGAAGAGCAGATTTGACATCCATCTATAAAATAGGCCACCCACCCATGATGGGTAAGAAGAGCCAAAATAATCCTAATGGTAGTAATCGACACTGTAGGAATAAAAGCCTCATCAAAATCAACACTAACTCTCTAGGAGTAGCCCTTCACAACAAGATGTTCTTCGTGTTTGTCTAAAGTTCCATCCTCATAATACTTGTTCTTATAGACCCAACGAACTTTGATTACCTTGCATTGAGGTGGACGTGGTACAAGAACCCAAGTACTATTGTGCTTAATGGAATCAAGCTCTGTCTGCATAGTAATAATCCAAGGTGGAGAAGAAAGTGTCTCCTCAGAGAGGAAGGCTCAGTAGAGGTGAAGGAAGAATGGTAGACATCAAGGCAAAATTCAGAAAGTGATTATCCTCAACAGCATGCTTTTAGACCGAGTAACATGATGAGAATGACTTTCACTAGATTTCGGAAATTGACGAAGGCCTGAATCTTTCATAGTCTCATATAACCAACGAGGAACCCTCTTGGTGAGGATCCTCCTCAATAACCTCTATATTTGAATCTAAAGAAGCCCCCTTTGAAACCAAAGGTGGTAGAGGAGCTGAGACAAGAGGCAGAGGAGCAGCCAAAGTAGAAGGCTGAGCTAAAGGAGAAGGACCCGGAGATGAAGTTGAAGGTAGAGGAAGAAGCTCACTCGTATAAGGTACATGAAGGACACTCATCAAAAATAACATCATAACATCATGATTGATGGTGGCTAGTAAGTTGTAGGTTGCAGGATCCCAAAGTTCATAGGCCTTGGATATAGAATTATACCCAAGGAAAATGTGCGGCATGGATTTAGAATCCAACTTAGAGTGATGCTCTTTAGTTACATGCACATAAGCCTTGCAACCAAATATTGGGAGATAAGCACAAGAGGGTTTGATGCCCAATAATGCCTCATACGAGTTTTACCTATGGTACAACTGATGTAGGCAATCTATTCCAAATGTGAACTCCAATAGCTGATGCCTCAGCCTATAATTTCTTGGCCACGCCACTATGCTCAAGTATAGTCCTCGACCCATCTCAATGACAGACTAATTCTTACATCCACAAAAAACCCATTCTAGGATGGAGGATAAGTTGTAGTAAACTAGCATCGCGAATGCAAAGATTCTTCAAATACTTGTCAGACTCATGTGAGAGAAACTCTCCCCCTTTATCAATACACAAAGATTTTGCCTTCTTGGAGTCCCATTGTTTTTCCCACTTTGACTTTCCAATCATGAAATATGGATAAAGATTGATCCTTAGACTGAAGAAAGAAAGCCCAAGTATACTTGGAGTAGTCAGTCGTCAACAATAATCATCATATGTAAAGAGCCTTATTCAAAGATTTTGTAGACATAGGACAACACAAGTCTACATGAACAAGCTCGAGTGGTTTGGTAGATATGTGCGATGCCTCCTTAGGGAAAGGTAATCGATGTTGCTTGCCATGGAGAAATGGTTGTGCACACACCAACTGGGGTGCTGATGGATGATTAAGCATCAACCAAACCATGTTTATATGCCTATTGCAAATAAAAGAAGCTCAAGTGGCAAAAGCATGCATGCCATAACACAGAATCTGTAGACGTAGAATGCAAGGCCAAAGTAGAGGTGCATAAAATAGGAATAGTACGAGCACCTTTGATGGAAATTGTAAAAGAGTCATCGAGACTGATGTCCCCTGGTTGCTTAGAGAAGGAAGAACACCAATCATGATGATTAGTGTGTGAGAAGTTGTGCTACTATCTATAATCCAAGCATGAAACCTGAAAGAGATGAAAGTTGATGAAAGTCAAAGTGGGGCTATCAATGTAGATAAACAACTGATCAATAGTGGTTGAAGTAGATGTAGACACCTCAAAGCCATATCACCTCAGTTTTTGCAGTAGAACAAACAACACGATATTCTGCCTTTGAGGAGGATAATGCAATAGTGGGTTGCTTTTTACTACTCAAGGAAATAGCACCAGAACCACGTGTAAACCAATAACATGCAGTCGATTGGTGAGTGTTAATATCACCAACCTAGTGAGACTCAGAATAGCCAACTAACCGATCCCCCTTCCACCAATAGAAGATACCCCGATCAAGAAAATTATTCAAATAGTGCAGGATGCACTGGCAGGTGGGATTTGTGAGGGTCAGCTGAAAATGAACTCAAGACACAAACAAAAAAGTAAACATCCAATCTAGAATGAGTAATCCAAATCAAAGATTTGACAATCTACCTTTATAGAGCATGATCACATGGTGGTGAAGCAAATCTTAGCATTAGGGTCCATCGAAGAAGAGATGGAACCATGCACCTTGAAATGCTATAAAATCTCCTTTGCAATACTTGCGTTGAGAGAGAAAAATACCCTGAGGAGTCTACCAAACCTCAAAACCAAGGAAAAATGAAGAACTCAAGGTTGATCAACTCAAACTCATGGCTAAGATCAGCCACCATGACAAACAAAATCCAACTCTTACGACTTCCTATAAAGATCAAGCCATCCACATACACAATGATAATGCCAAATAAGACCATCTTTAACAAATAAGACCATCTTTAACAAAAATGTAAAGATTGGAACATGAATGTGATCACCAAAGACCAACCACCAATGACCAATCTTCAGAAAGAAGGTGTCAATGCACTAGTACCACACACGATGAGCCTACTTCAATCCATATAGATCTTTACAAAGTTGGTACACAATATGCGCAACAATAATATCAAGTGGTTGCTCAACATAGACCTCCTCTTGAAGGTCACCATTAAGAAGAGCAGATTTGACATCCATCTATAAAATAGGCCACCCACCCATGATGGGTAAGAAGAGCCAAAATAATCCTAATGGTAGTAATCGACACTGTAGGAATAAAAGCCTCATCAAAATCAACACTAACTCTCTAGGAGTAGCCCTTCACAACAAGATGTTCTTCGTGTTTGTCTAAAGTTCCATCCTCATAATACTTGTTCTTATAGACCCAACGAACTTTGATTACCTTGCATTGAGGTGGACGTGGTACAAGAACCCAAGTACTATTGTGCTTAATGGAATCAAGCTCTGTCTGCATAGTAATAATCCAAGGTGGAGAAGAAAGTGTCTCCTCAGAGAGGAAGGCTCAGTAGAGGTGAAGGAAGAATGGTAGACATCAAGGCAAAATTCAGAAAGTGATTATCCTCAACAGCATGCTTTTAGACCGAGTAACATGATGAGAATGACTTTCACTAGATTTCGGAAATTGACGAAGGCCTGAATCTTTCATAGTCTCATATAACCAACGAGGAACCCTCTTGGTGAGGATCCTCCTCAATAACCTCTATATTTGAATCTAAAGAAGCCCCCTTTGAAACCAAAGGTGGTAGAGGAGCTGAGACAAGAGGCAGAGGAGCAGCCAAAGTAGAAGGCTGAGCTAAAGGAGAAGGACCCGGAGATGAAGTTGAAGGTAGAGGAAGAAGCTCACTCGTATAAGGTACATGAAGGACACTCATCAAAAATAACATCATAACATCATGATTGATGGTGGCTAGTAAGTTGTAGGTTGCAGGATCCCAAAGTTCATAGGCCTTGGATATAGAATTATACCCAAGGAAAATGTGCGGCATGGATTTAGAATCCAACTTAGAGTGATGCTCTTTAGTTACATGCACATAAGCCTTGCAACCAAATATTGGGAGATAAGCACAAGAGGGTTTGATGCCCAATAATGCCTCATACGAGTTTTACCTATGGTACAACTGATGTAGGCAATCTATTCCAAATGTGAACTCCAATAGCTGATGCCTCAGCCTATAATTTCTTGGCCACGCCACTATGCTCAAGTATAGTCCTCGACCCATCTCAATGACAGACTAATTCTTACATCCACAAAAAACCCATTCTAGGATGGAGGATAAGTTGTAGTAAACTAGCATCGCGAATGCAAAGATTCTTCAAATACTTGTCAGACTCATGTGAGAGAAACTCTCCCCCTTTATCAATACACAAAGATTTTGCCTTCTTGGAGTCCCATTGTTTTTCCCACTTTGACTTTCCAATCATGAAATATGGATAAAGATTGATCCTTAGACTGAAGAAAGAAAGCCCAAGTATACTTGGAGTAGTCAGTCGTCAACAATAATCATCATATGTAAAGAGCCTTATTCAAAGATTTTGTAGACATAGGACAACACAAGTCTACATGAACAAGCTCGAGTGGTTTGGTAGATATGTGCGATGCCTCCTTAGGGAAAGGTAATCGATGTTGCTTGCCATGGAGAAATGGTTGTGCACACACCAACTGGGGTGCTGATGGATGATTAAGCATCAACCAAACCATGTTTATATGCCTATTGCAAATAAAAGAAGCTCAAGTGGCAAAAGCATGCATGCCATAACACAGAATCTGTAGACGTAGAATGCAAGGCCAAAGTAGAGGTGCATAAAATAGGAATAGTACCAGCACCTTTGATGGAAATTGTAAAAGAGTCATCGAGACTGATGTCCCCTGGTTGCTTAGAGAAGGAAGAACACCAATCATGATGATTAGTGTGTGAGAAGTTGTGCTACTATCTATAATCCAAGCATGAAACCTGAAAGTTGATGAAAGTCAAAGTGGGGCTATCAATGTAGATAAACAACTGATCAATAGTGGTTGAAGTAGATGTAGACACCTCAAAGCCATATCACCTCAGTTTTTGCAGTAGAACAAACAACACGATATTCTGCCTTTGAGGAGGATAATGCAATAGTGGGTTGCTTTTTACTACTCAAGGAAATAGCACCAGAACCACGTGTAAACCAATAACATGCAGTCGATTGGTGAGTGTTAATATCACCAACCTAGTGAGACTCAGAATAGCCAACTAACCGATCCCCCTTCCACCAATAGAAGATACCCCGATCAAGAAAATTATTCAAATAGTGCAGGATGCACTGGCAGGTGGGATATGTGAGGGTCAGCTGAAAATGAACTCAAGACACAAACAAAAAAGTAAACATCCAATCTAGAATGAGTAATCCAAATCAAAGATTTGACAATCTACCTTTATAGAGCATGATCACATGGTGGTGAAGCAAATCTTAGCATTAGGGTCCATCGAAGAAGAGATGGAACCATGCACCTTGAAATGCTATAAAATCTCCTTTGCAATACTTGCGTTGAGAGAGAAAAATACCCTGAGGAGTCTACCAAACCTCAAAACCAAGGAAAAATGAAGAACTCAAGGTTGATCAACTCAAACTCATGGCTAAGATCAGCCACCATGACAAACAAAATCCAACTCTTACGACTTCCTATAAAGATCAAGCCATCCACATACACAATGATAATGCCAAATAAGACCATCTTTAACAAATAAGACCATCTTTAACAAAAATGTAAAGATTGGAACATGAATGTGATCACCAAAGACCAACCACCAATGACCAATCTTCAAAAAGAAGGTGTCAATGCACTAGTACCACACACGATGAGCCTACTTCAATCCATATAGATCTTTACAAAGTTGGTACACAATATGCGCAACAACAATATCAAGTGGTTGCTCAACATAGACCTCCTCTTGAAGGTCACCATTAAGAAGAGCAGATTTGACATCCATCTATAAAATAGGCCACCCACCCATGATGGGTAAGAAGAGCCAAAATAATCCTAATGGTAGTAATCGACACTGTAGGAATAAAAGCCTCATCAAAATCAACACTAACTCTCTAGGAGTAGCCCTTCACAACAAGATGTTCTTCGTGTTTGTCTAAAGTTCCATCCTCATAATACTTGTTCTTATAGACCCAACGAACTTTGATTACCTTGCATTGAGGTGGACGTGGTACAAGAACCCAAGTACTATTGTGCTTAATGGAATCAAGCTCTGTCTGCATAGTAATAATCCAAGGTGGAGAAGAAAGTGTCTCCTCAGAGAGGAAGGCTCAGTAGAGGTGAAGGAAGAATGGTAGACATCAAGGCAAAATTCAGAAAGTGATTATCCTCAACAGCATGCTTTTAGACCGAGTAACATGATGAGAATGACTTTCACTAGATTTCGGAAATTGACGAAGGCCTGAATCTTTCATAGTCTCATATAACCAACGAGGAACCCTCTTGGTGAGGATCCTCCTCAATAACCTCTATATTTGAATCTAAAGAAGCCCCCTTTGAAACCAAAGGTGGTAGAGGAGCTGAGACAAGAGGCAGAGGAGCAGCCAAAGTAGAAGGCTGAGCTAAAGGAGACGGACCCGGAGATGAAGTTGAAGGTAGAGGAAGAAGCTCACTCTTATAAGGTACATGAAGGACACTCATCAAAAATAACATCATAACATCATGATTGATGGTGGCTAGTAAGTTGTAGGTTGCAGGATCCCAAAGTTCATAGGCCTTGGATATAGAATTATACCCAAGGAAAATGTGCGGCATGGATTTAGAATCCAACTTAGAGTGATGCTCTTTAGTTACATGCACATAAGCCTTGCAACCAAATATTGGGAGATAAGCACAAGAGGGTTTGATGCCCAATAATGCCTCATACGAGTTTTACCTATGGTACAACTGATGTAGGCAATCTATTCCAAATGTGAACTCCAATAGCTGATGCCTCAGCCTATAATTTCTTGGCCACGCCACTATGCTCAAGTATAGTCCTCGACCCATCTCAATGACAGACTAATTCTTACATCCACAAAAAACCCATTCTAGGATGGAGGATAAGTTGTAGTAAACTAGCATCGCGAATGCAAAGATTCTTCAAATACTTGTCAGACTCATGTGAGAGAAACTCTCCCCCTTTATCAATACACAAAGATTTTGCCTTCTTGGAGTCCCATTGTTTTTCCCACTTTGACTTTCCAATCATGAAATATGGATAAAGATTGATCCTTAGACTGAAGAAAGAAAGCCCAAGTATACTTGGAGTAGTCAGTCGTCAACAATAATCATCATATGTAAAGAGCCTTATTCAAAGATTTTGTAGACATAGGACAACACAAGTCTACATGAACAAGCTCGAGTGGTTTGGTAGATATGTGCGATGCCTCCTTAGGGAAAGGTAATCGATGTTGCTTGCCATGGAGAAATGGTTGTGCACACACCAACTGGGGTGCTGATGGATGATTAAGCATCAACCAAACCATGTTTATATGCCTATTGCAAATAAAAGAAGCTCAAGTGGCAAAAGCATGCATGCCATAACACAGAATCTGTAGACGTAGAATGCAAGGCCAAAGTAGAGGTGCATAAAATAGGAATAGTACGAGCACCTTTGATGGAAATTGTAAAAGAGTCATCGAGACTGATGTCCCCTGGTTGCTTAGAGAAGGAAGAACACCAATCATGATGATTAGTGTGTGAGAAGTTGTGCTACTATCTATAATCCAAGCATGAAACCTGAAAGAGATGAAAGTTGATGAAAGTCAAAGTGGGGCTATCAATGTAGATAAACAACTGATCAATAGTGGTTGAAGTAGATGTAGACACCTCAAAGCCATATCACCTCAGTTTTTGCAGTAGAACAAACAACACGATATTCTGCCTTTGAGGAGGATAATGCAATAGTGGGTTGCTTTTTACTACTCAAGGAAATAGCACCAGAACCACGTGTAAACCAATAACATGCAGTCGATTGGTGAGTGTTAATATCACCAACCTAGTGAGACTCAGAATAGCCAACTAACCGATCCCCCTTCCACCAATAGAAGATACCCCGATCAAGAAAATTATTCAAATAGTGCAGGATGCACTGGCAGGTGGGATTTGTGAGGGTCAGCTGAAAATGAACTCAAGACACAAACAAAAAAGTAAACATCCAATCTAGAATGAGTAATCCAAATCAAAGATTTGACAATCTACCTTTATAGAGCATGATCACATGGTGGTGAAGCAAATCTTAGCATTAGGGTCCATCGAAGAAGAGATGGAACCATGCACCTTGAAATGCTATAAAATCTCCTTTGCAATACTTGCGTTGAGAGAGAAAAATACCCTGAGGAGTCTACCAAACCTCAAAACCAAGGAAAAATGAAGAACTCAAGGTTGATCAACTCAAACTCATGGCTAAGATCAGCCACCATGACAAACAAAATCCAACTCTTACGACTTCCTATAAAGATCAAGCCATCCACATACACAATGATAATGCCAAATAAGACCATCTTTAACAAATAAGACCATCTTTAACAAAAATGTAAAGATTGGAACATGAATGTGATCACCAAAGACCAACCACCAATGACCAATCTTCAGAAAGAAGGTGTCAATGCACTAGTACCACACACGATGAGCCTACTTCAATCCATATAGATCTTTACAAAGTTGGTACACAATATGCGCAACAACAATATCAAGTGGTTGCTCAACATAGACCTCCTCTTGAAGGTCACCATTAAGAAGAGCAGATTTGACATCCATCTATAAAATAGGCCACCCACCCATGATGGGTAAGAAGAGCCAAAATAATCCTAATGGTAGTAATCGACACTGTAGGAATAAAAGCCTCATCAAAATCAACACTAACTCTCTAGGAGTAGCCCTTCACAACAAGATGTTCTTCGTGTTTGTCTAAAGTTCCATCCTCATAATACTTGTTCTTATAGACCCAACGAACTTTGATTACCTTGCATTGAGGTGGACGTGGTACAAGAACCCAAGTACTATTGTGCTTAATGGAATCAAGCTCTGTCTGCATAGTAATAATCCAAGGTGGAGAAGAAAGTGTCTCCTCAGAGAGGAAGGCTCAGTAGAGGTGAAGGAAGAATGGTAGACATCAAGGCAAAATTCAGAAAGTGATTATCCTCAACAGCATGCTTTTAGACCGAGTAACATGATGAGAATGACTTTCACTAGATTTCGGAAATTGACGAAGGCCTGAATCTTTCATAGTCTCATATAACCAACGAGGAACCCTCTTGGTGAGGATCCTCCTCAATAACCTCTATATTTGAATCTAAAGAAGCCCCCTTTGAAACCAAAGGTGGTAGAGGAGCTGAGACAAGAGGCAGAGGAGCAGCCAAAGTAGAAGGCTGAGCTAAAGGAGACGGACCCGGAGATGAAGTTGAAGGTAGAGGAAGAAGCTCACTCTTATAAGGTACATGAAGGACACTCATCAAAAATAACATCATAACATCATGATTGATGGTGGCTAGTAAGTTGTAGGTTGCAGGATCCCAAAGTTCATAGGCCTTGGATATAGAATTATACCCAAGGAAAATGTGCGGCATGGATTTAGAATCCAACTTAGAGTGATGCTCTTTAGTTACATGCACATAAGCCTTGCAACCAAATATTGGGAGATAAGCACAAGAGGGTTTGATGCCCAATAATGCCTCATACGAGTTTTACCTATGGTACAACTGATGTAGGCAATCTATTCCAAATGTGAACTCCAATAGCTGATGCCTCAGCCTATAATTTCTTGGCCACGCCACTATGCTCAAGTATAGTCCTCGACCCATCTCAATGACAGACTAATTCTTACATCCACAAAAAACCCATTCTAGGATGGAGGATAAGTTGTAGTAAACTAGCATCGCGAATGCAAAGATTCTTCAAATACTTGTCAGACTCATGTGAGAGAAACTCTCCCCCTTTATCAATACACAAAGATTTTGCCTTCTTGGAGTCCCATTGTTTTTCCCACTTTGACTTTCCAATCATGAAATATGGATAAAGATTGATCCTTAGACTGAAGAAAGAAAGCCCAAGTATACTTGGAGTAGTCAGTCGTCAACAATAATCATCATATGTAAAGAGCCTTATTCAAAGATTTTGTAGACATAGGACAACACAAGTCTACATGAACAAGCTCGAGTGGTTTGGTAGATATGTGCGATGCCTCCTTAGGGAAAGGTAATCGATGTTGCTTGCCATGGAGAAATGGTTGTGCACACACCAACTGGGGTGCTGATGGATGATTAAGCATCAACCAAACCATGTTTATATGCCTATTGCAAATAAAAGAAGCTCAAGTGGCAAAAGCATGCATGCCATAACACAGAATCTGTAGACGTAGAATGCAAGGCCAAAGTAGAGGTGCATAAAATAGGAATAGTACGAGCACCTTTGATGGAAATTGTAAAAGAGTCATCGAGACTGATGTCCCCTGGTTGCTTAGAGAAGGAAGAACACCAATCATGATGATTAGTGTGTGAGAAGTTGTGCTACTATCTATAATCCAAGCATGAAACCTGAAAGAGATGAAAGTTGATGAAAGTCAAAGTGGGGCTATCAATGTAGATAAACAACTGATCAATAGTGGTTGAAGTAGATGTAGACACCTCAAAGCCATATCACCTCAGTTTTTGCAGTAGAACAAACAACACGATATTCTGCCTTTGAGGAGGATAATGCAATAGTGGGTTGCTTTTTACTACTCAAGGAAATAGCACCAGAACCACGTGTAAACCAATAACATGCAGTCGATTGGTGAGTGTTAATATCACCAACCTAGTGAGACTCAGAATAGCCAACTAACCGATCCCCCTTCCACCAATAGAAGATACCCCGATCAAGAAAATTATTCAAATAGTGCAGGATGCACTGGCAGGTGGGATTTGTGAGGGTCAGCTGAAAATGAACTCAAGACACAAACAAAAAAGTAAACATCCAATCTAGAATGAGTAATCCAAATCAAAGATTTGACAATCTACCTTTATAGAGCATGATCACATGGTGGTGAAGCAAATCTTAGCATTAGGGTCCATCGAAGAAGAGATGGAACCATGCACCTTGAAATGCTATAAAATCTCCTTTGCAATACTTGCGTTGAGAGAGAAAAATACCCTGAGGAGTCTACCAAACCTCAAAACCAAGGAAAAATGAAGAACTCAAGGTTGATCAACTCAAACTCATGGCTAAGATCAGCCACCATGACAAACAAAATCCAACTCTTACGACTTCCTATAAAGATCAAGCCATCCACATACACAATGATAATGCCAAATAAGACCATCTTTAACAAATAAGACCATCTTTAACAAAAATGTAAAGATTGGAACATGAATGTGATCACCAAAGACCAACCACCAATGACCAATCTTCAGAAAGAAGGTGTCAATGCACTAGTACCACACACGATGAGCCTACTTCAATCCATATAGATCTTTACAAAGTTGGTACACAATATGCGCAACAACAATATCAAGTGGTTGCTCAACATAGACCTCCTCTTGAAGGTCACCATTAAGAAGAGCAGATTTGACATCCATCTATAAAATAGGCCACCCACCCATGATGGGTAAGAAGAGCCAAAATAATCCTAATGGTAGTAATCGACACTGTAGGAATAAAAGCCTCATCAAAATCAACACTAACTCTCTAGGAGTAGCCCTTCACAACAAGATGTTCTTCGTGTTTGTCTAAAGTTCCATCCTCATAATACTTGTTCTTATAGACCCAACGAACTTTGATTACCTTGCATTGAGGTGGACGTGGTACAAGAACCCAAGTACTATTGTGCTTAATGGAATCAAGCTCTGTCTGCATAGTAATAATCCAAGGTGGAGAAGAAAGTGTCTCCTCAGAGAGGAAGGCTCAGTAGAGGTGAAGGAAGAATGGTAGACATCAAGGCAAAATTCAGAAAGTGATTATCCTCAACAGCATGCTTTTAGACCGAGTAACATGATGAGAATGACTTTCACTAGATTTCGGAAATTGACGAAGGCCTGAATCTTTCATAGTCTCATATAACCAACGAGGAACCCTCTTGGTGAGGATCCTCCTCAATAACCTCTATATTTGAATCTAAAGAAGCCCCCTTTGAAACCAAAGGTGGTAGAGGAGCTGAGACAAGAGGCAGAGGAGCAGCCAAAGTAGAAGGCTGAGCTAAAGGAGACGGACCCGGAGATGAAGTTGAAGGTAGAGGAAGAAGCTCACTCTTATAAGGTACATGAAGGACACTCATCAAAAATAACATCATAACATCATGATTGATGGTGGCTAGTAAGTTGTAGGTTGCAGGATCCCAAAGTTCATAGGCCTTGGATATAGAATTATACCCAAGGAAAATGTGCGGCATGGATTTAGAATCCAACTTAGAGTGATGCTCTTTAGTTACATGCACATAAGCCTTGCAACCAAATATTGGGAGATAAGCACAAGAGGGTTTGATGCCCAATAATGCCTCATACGAGTTTTACCTATGGTACAACTGATGTAGGCAATCTATTCCAAATGTGAACTCCAATAGCTGATGCCTCAGCCTATAATTTCTTGGCCACGCCACTATGCTCAAGTATAGTCCTCGACCCATCTCAATGACAGACTAATTCTTACATCCACAAAAAACCCATTCTAGGATGGAGGATAAGTTGTAGTAAACTAGCATCGCGAATGCAAAGATTCTTCAAATACTTGTCAGACTCATGTGAGAGAAACTCTCCCCCTTTATCAATACACAAAGATTTTGCCTTCTTGGAGTCCCATTGTTTTTCCCACTTTGACTTTCCAATCATGAAATATGGATAAAGATTGATCCTTAGACTGAAGAAAGAAAGCCCAAGTATACTTGGAGTAGTCAGTCGTCAACAATAATCATCATATGTAAAGAGCCTTATTCAAAGATTTTGTAGACATAGGACAACACAAGTCTACATGAACAAGCTCGAGTGGTTTGGTAGATATGTGCGATGCCTCCTTAGGGAAAGGTAATCGATGTTGCTTGCCATGGAGAAATGGTTGTGCACACACCAACTGGGGTGCTGATGGATGATTAAGCATCAACCAAACCATGTTTATATGCCTATTGCAAATAAAAGAAGCTCAAGTGGCAAAAGCATGCATGCCATAACACAGAATCTGTAGACGTAGAATGCAAGGCCAAAGTAGAGGTGCATAAAATAGGAATAGTACCAGCACCTTTGATGGAAATTGTAAAAGAGTCATCGAGACTGATGTCCCCTGGTTGCTTAGAGAAGGAAGAACACCAATCATGATGATTAGTGTGTGAGAAGTTGTGCTACTATCTATAATCCAAGCATGAAACCTGAAAGAGATGAAAGTTGATGAAAGTCAAAGTGGGGCTATCAATGTAGATAAACAACTGATCAATAGTGGTTGAAGTAGATGTAGACACCTCAAAGCCATATCACCTCAGTTTTTGCAGTAGAACAAACAACACGATATTCTGCCTTTGAGGAGAATAATGCAATAGTGGGTTGCTTTTTACTACTCAAGGAAATAGCACCAGAACCACGTGTAAACCAATAACATGCAGTCGATTGGTGAGTGTTAATATCACCAACCTAGTGAGACTCAGAATAGCCAACTAACCGATCCCCCTTCCACCAATAGAAGATACCCCGATCAAGAAAATTATTCAAATAGTGCAGGATGCACTGGCAGGTGGGATTTGTGAGGGTCAGCTGAAAATGAACTCAAGACACAAACAAAAAAGTAAACATCCAATCTAGAATGAGTAATCCAAATCAAAGATTTGACAATCTACCTTTATAGAGCATGATCACATGGTGGTGAAGCAAATCTTAGCATTAGGGTCCATCGAAGAAGAGATGGAACCATGCACCTTGAAATGCTATAAAATCTCCTTTGCAATACTTGCGTTGAGAGAGAAAAATACCCTGAGGAGTCTACCAAACCTCAAAACCAAGGAAAAATGAAGAACTCAAGGTTGATCAACTCAAACTCATGGCTAAGATCAGCCACCATGACAAACAAAATCCAACTCTTACGACTTCCTATAAAGATCAAGCCATCCACATACACAATGATAATGCCAAATAAGACCATCTTTAACAAATAAGACCATCTTTAACAAAAATGTAAAGATTGGAACATGAATGTGATCACCAAAGACCAACCACCAATGACCAATCTTCAAAAAGAAGGTGTCAATGCACTAGTACCACACACGATGAGCCTACTTCAATCCATATAGATCTTTACAAAGTTGGTACACAATATGCGCAACAACAATATCAAGTGGTTGCTCAACATAGACCTCCTCTTGAAGGTCACCATTAAGAAGAGCAGATTTGACATCCATCTATAAAATAGGCCACCCACCCATGATGGGTAAGAAGAGCCAAAATAATCCTAATGGTAGTAATCGACACTGTAGGAATAAAAGCCTCATCAAAATCAACACTAACTCTCTAGGAGTAGCCCTTCACAACAAGATGTTCTTCGTGTTTGTCTAAAGTTCCATCCTCATAATACTTGTTCTTATAGACCCAACGAACTTTGATTACCTTGCATTGAGGTGGACGTGGTACAAGAACCCAAGTACTATTGTGCTTAATGGAATCAAGCTCTGTCTGCATAGTAATAATCCAAGGTGGAGAAGAAAGTGTCTCCTCAGAGAGGAAGGCTCAGTAGAGGTGAAGGAAGAATGGTAGACATCAAGGCAAAATTCAGAAAGTGATTATCCTCAACAGCATGCTTTTAGACCGAGTAACATGATGAGAATGACTTTCACTAGATTTCGGAAATTGACGAAGGCCTGAATCTTTCATAGTCTCATATAACCAACGAGGAACCCTCTTGGTGAGGATCCTCCTCAATAACCTCTATATTTGAATCTAAAGAAGCCCCCTTTGAAACCAAAGGTGGTAGAGGAGCTGAGACAAGAGGCAGAGGAGCAGCCAAAGTAGAAGGCTGAGCTAAAGGAGACGGACCCGGAGATGAAGTTGAAGGTAGAGGAAGAAGCTCACTCTTATAAGGTACATGAAGGACACTCATCAAAAATAACATCATAACATCATGATTGATGGTGGCTAGTAAGTTGTAGGTTGCAGGATCCCAAAGTTCATAGGCCTTGGATATAGAATTATACCCAAGGAAAATGTGCGGCATGGATTTAGAATCCAACTTAGAGTGATGCTCTTTAGTTACATGCACATAAGCCTTGCAACCAAATATTGGGAGATAAGCACAAGAGGGTTTGATGCCCAATAATGCCTCATACGAGTTTTACCTATGGTACAACTGATGTAGGCAATCTATTCCAAATGTGAACTCCAATAGCTGATGCCTCAGCCTATCATTTCTTGGACACGCCACTATGCTCAAGTATAGTCCTCGACCCATCTCAATGACAGACTAATTCTTACATCCACAAAAAACCCATTCTAGGATGGAGGATAAGTTGTAGTAAACTAGCATCGCGAATGCAAAGATTCTTCAAATACTTGTCAGACTCATGTGAGAGAAACTCTCCCCCTTTATCAATACACAAAGATTTTGCCTTCTTGGAGTCCCATTGTTTTTCCCACTTTGACTTTCCAATCATGAAATATGGATAAAGATTGATCCTTAGACTGAAGAAAGAAAGCCCAAGTATACTTGGAGTAGTCAGTCGTCAACAATAATCATCATATGTAAAGAGCCTTATTCAAAGATTTTGTAGACATAGGACAACACAAGTCTACATGAACAAGCTCGAGTGGTTTGGTAGATATGTGCGATGCCTCCTTAGGGAAAGGTAATCGATGTTGCTTGCCATGGAGAAATGGTTGTGCACACACCAACTGGGGTGCTGATGGATGATTAAGCATCAACCAAACCATGTTTATATGCCTATTGCAAATAAAAGAAGCTCAAGTGGCAAAAGCATGCATGCCATAACACAGAATCTGTAGACGTAGAATGCAAGGCCAAAGTAGAGGTGCATAAAATAGGAATAGTACGAGCACCTTTGATGGAAATTGTAAAAGAGTCATCGAGACTGATGTCCCCTGGTTGCTTAGAGAAGGAAGAACACCAATCATGATGATTAGTGTGTGAGAAGTTGTGCTACTATCTATAATCCAAGCATGAAACCTGAAAGTTGATGAAAGTCAAAGTGGGGCTATCAATGTAGATAAACAACTGATCAATAGTGGTTGAAGTAGATGTAGACACCTCAAAGCCATATCACCTCAGTTTTTGCAGTAGAACAAACAACACGATATTCTGCCTTTGAGGAGGATAATGCAATAGTGGGTTGCTTTTTACTACTCAAGGAAATAGCACCAGAACCACGTGTAAACCAATAACATGCAGTCGATTGGTGAGTGTTAATATCACCAACCTAGTGAGACTCAGAATAGCCAACTAACCGATCCCCCTTCCACCAATAGAAGATACCCCGATCAAGAAAATTATTCAAATAGTGCAGGATGCACTGGCAGGTGGGATTTGTGAGGGTCAGCTGAAAATGAACTCAAGACACAAACAAAAAAGTAAACATCCAATCTAGAATGAGTAATCCAAATCAAAGATTTGACAATCTACCTTTATAGAGCATGATCACATGGTGGTGAAGCAAATCTTAGCATTAGGGTCCATCGAAGAAGAGATGGAACCATGCACCTTGAAATGCTATAAAATCTCCTTTGCAATACTTGCGTTGAGAGAGAAAAATACCCTGAGGAGTCTACCAAACCTCAAAACCAAGGAAAAATGAAGAACTCAAGGTTGATCAACTCAAACTCATGGCTAAGATCAGCCACCATGACAAACAAAATCCAACTCTTACGACTTCCTAGAAAGATCAAGCCATCCACATACACAATGATAATGCCAAATAAGACCATCTTTAACAAATAAGACCATCTTTAACAAAAATGTAAAGATTGGAACATGAATGTGATCACCAAAGACCAACCACCAATGACCAATCTTCAGAAAGAAGGTGTCGATGCACTAGTACCACACACGATGAGCCTACTTCAATCCATATAGATCTTTACAAAGTTGGTACACAATATGCGCAACAACAATATCAAGTGGTTGCTCAACATAGACCTCCTCTTGAAGGTCACCATTAAGAAGAGCAGATTTGACATCCATCTATAAAATAGGCCACCCACCCATGATGGGTAAGAAGAGCCAAAATAATCCTAATGGTAGTAATCGACACTGTAGGAATAAAAGCCTCATCAAAATCAACACTAACTCTCTAGGAGTAGCCCTTCACAACAAGATGTTCTTCGTGTTTGTCTAAAGTTCCATCCTCATAATACTTGTTCTTATAGACCCAACAAACTTTGATTACCTTGCATTGAGGTGGACGTGGTACAAGAACCCAAGTACTATTGTGCTTAATGGAATCAAGCTCTGTCTGCATAGTAATAATCCAAGGTGGAGAAGAAAGTGTCTCCTCAGAGAGGAAGGCTCAGTAGAGGTGAAGGAAGAATGGTAGACATCAAGGCAAAATTCAGAAAGTGATTATCCTCAACAGCATGCTTTTAGACCGAGTAACATGATGAGAATGACTTTCACTAGATTTCGGAAATTGACGAAGGCCTGAATCTTTCATAGTCTCATATAACCAACGAGGAACCCTCTTGGTGAGGATCCTCCTCAATAACCTCTATATTTGAATCTAAAGAAGCCCCCTTTGAAACCAAAGGTGGTAGAGGAGCTGAGACAAGAGGCAGAGGAGCAGCCAAAGTAGAAGGCTGA
Organism: Cibotium barometz; assembly: GCF_041138505.1. NCBI lineage: Eukaryota > Viridiplantae > Streptophyta > Polypodiopsida > Cyatheales > Cibotiaceae > Cibotium > Cibotium barometz. The sequence continues at coordinate 18,625,620 of NC_141071.1, read as the reverse complement.
GCTAAAGGAGAAGGACCCGGAGATGAAGTTGAAGGTAGAGGAAGAAGCTCACTCTTATAAGGTACATGAAGGACACTCATCAAAAATAACATCATAACATCATGATTGATGGTGGCTAGTAAGTTGTAGGTTGCAGGATCCCAAAGTTCATAGGCCTTGGATATAGAATTATACCCAAGGAAAATGTGCGACATGGATTTAGAATCCAACTTAGAGTGATGCTCTTTAGTTACATGCACATAAGCCTTGCAACCAAATATTGGGAGATAAGCACAAGAGGGTTTGATGCCCAATAATGCCTCATACGAGTTTTACCTATGGTACAACTGATGTAGGCAATCTATTCCAAATGTGAACTCCAATAGCTGATGCCTCAGCCTATAATTTCTTGGCCAAGCCACTATGCTCAAGTATAGTCCTCGACCCATCTCAATGACAGACTAATTCTTACATCCACAAAAAACCCATTCTAGGATGGAGGATAAGTTGTAGTAAACTAGCATCGCGAATGCAAAGATTCTTCAAATACTTGTCAAACTCATGTGAGAGAAACTCTCCCCCTTTATCAATACACAAAGATTTTGCCTTCTTGGAGTCCCATTGTTTTTCCCACTTTGACTTTCCAATCATGAAATATGGATAAAGATTGATCCTTAGACTGAAGAAAGAAAGCCCAAGTATACTTGGAGTAGTCAGTCGTCAACAATAATCATCATATGCAAAGAGCCTTATTCAAAGATTTTGTAGACATAGGACAACACAAGTCTACATGAACAAGCTCGAGTGGTTTGGTAGATATGTGCGATGCCTCCTTAGGGAAAGGTAATCGATGTTGCTTGCCATGGAGAAATGGTTGTGCACACACCAATTGGGGTGCTGATGGATGATTAAGCATCAACCAAACCATGTTTATATGCCTATTGCAAATAAAAGAAGCTCAAGTGGCAAAAGCATGCATGCCATAACACAGAATCTGTAGACGTAGAATGCAAGGCCAAAGTAGAGGTGCATAAAATAGGAATAGTACGAGCACCTTTGATGGAAATTGTAAAAGAGTCATCGAGACTGATGTCCCCTGGTTGCTTAGAGAAGGAAGAACACCAATCATGATGATTAGTGTGTGAGAAGTTGTGCTACTATCTATAATCCAAGCATGAAACCTGAAAGTTGATGAAAGTCAAAGTGGGGCTATCAATGTAGATAAACAACTGATCAATAGTGGTTGAAGTAGATGTAGACACCTCAAAGCCATATCACCTCAGTTTTTGCAGTAGAACAAACAACACGATATTCTGCCTTTGAGGAGGATAATGCAATAGTGGGTTGCTTTTTACTACTCAAGGAAATAGCACCAGAACCACGTGTAAACCAATAACATGCAGTCGATTGGTGAGTGTTAATATCACCAACCTAGTGAGACTCAGAATAGCCAACTAACCGATCCCCCTTCCACCAATAGAAGATACCCCGATCAAGAAAATTATTCAAATAGTGCAGGATGCACTGGCAGGTGGGATTTGTGAGGGTCAGCTGAAAATGAACTCAAGACACAAACAAAAAAGTAAACATCCAATCTAGAATGAGTAATCCAAATCAAAGATTTGACAATCTACCTTTATAGAGCATGATCACATGGTGGTGAAGCAAATCTTAGCATTAGGGTCCATCGAAGAAGAGATGGAACCATGCACCTTGAAATGCTATAAAATCTCCTTTGCAATACTTGCGTTGAGAGAGAAAAATACCCTGAGGAGTCTACCAAACTTCAAAACCAAGGAAAAATGAAGAACTCAAGGTTGATCAACTCAGAATAGCCAACTAACCGATCCCCCTTCCACCAATAGAAGATACCCCGATCAAGAAAATTATTCAAATAGTGCAGGATGCACTGGCAGGTGGGATTTGTGAGGGTCAGCTGAAAATGAACTCAAGACACAAACAAAAAAGTAAACATCCAATCTAGAATGAGTAATCCAAATCAAGGATTTGACAATCTACCTTTATAGAGCATGATCACATGGTGGTGAAGCAAATCTTAGCATTAGGGTCCATCGAAGAAGAGATGGAACCATGCACCTTGAAATGCTATAAAATCTCCTTTGCAATACTTGCGTTGAGAGAGAAAAATACCCTGAGGAGTCTACCAAACCTCAAAACCAAGGAAAAATGAAGAACTCAAGGTTGATCAACTCAAACTCATGGCTAAGATCAGCCACCATGACAAACAAAATCCAACTCTTACGACTTCCTATAAAGATCAAGCCATCCACATACACAATGATAATGCCAAATAAGACCATCTTTAACAAATAAGACCATCTTTAACAAAAATGTAAAGATTGGAACATGAATGTGATCACCAAAGACCAACCACCAATGACCAATCTTCAGAAAGAAGGTGTCGATGCACTAGTACCACACACGATGAGCCTACTTCAATCCATATAGATCTTTACAAAGTTGGTACACAATATGCGCAACAACAATATCAAGTGGTTGCTCAACATAGACCTCCTCTTGAAGGTCACCATTAAGAAGAGCAGATTTGACATCCATCTATAAAATAGGCCACCCACCCATGATGGGTAAGAAGAGCCAAAATAATCCTAATGGTAGTAATCGACACTGTAGGAATAAAAGCCTCATCAAAATCAACACTAACTCTCTAGGAGTAGCCCTTCACAACAAGATGTTCTTCGTGTTTGTCTAAAGTTCCATCCTCATAATACTTGTTCTTATAGACCCAACGAACTTTGATTACCTTGCATTGAGGTGGACGTGGTACAAGAACCCAAGTACTATTGTGCTTAATGGAATCAAGCTTTGTCTGCATAGTAATAATCCAAGGTGGAGAAGAAAGTGTCTCCTCAGAGAGGAAGGCTCAGTAGAGGTGAAGGAAGAATGGTAGACATCAAGGCAAAATTCAGAAAGTGATTATCCTCAACAGCATGCTTTTAGACCGAGTAACATGATGAGAATGACTTTCACTAGATTTCGGAAATTGACGAAGGCCTGAATCTTTCATAGTCTCATATAACCAACGAGGAACCCTCTTGGTGAGGATCCTCCTCAATAACCTCTATATTTGAATCTAAAGAAGCCCCCTTTGAAACCAAAGGTGGTAGAGGAGCTGAGACAAGAGGCAGAGGAGCAGCCAAAGTAGAAGGCTGAGCTAAAGGAGAAGGACCCGGAGATGAAGTTGAAGGTAGAGGAAGAAGCTCACTCGTATAAGGTACATGAAGGACACTCATCAAAAATAACATCATAACATCATGATTGATGGTGGCTAGTAAGTTGTAGGTTGCAGGATCCCAAAGTTCATAGGCCTTGGATATAGAATTATACCCAAGGAAAATGTGCGGCATGGATTTAGAATCCAACTTAGAGTGATGCTCTTTAGTTACATGCACATAAGCCTTGCAACCAAATATTGGGAGATAAGCACAAGAGGGTTTGATGCCCAATAATGCCTCATACGAGTTTTACCTATGGTACAACTGATGTAGGCAATCTATTCCAAATGTGAACTCCAATAGCTGATGCCTCAGCCTATAATTTCTTGGCCACGCCACTATGCTCAAGTATAGTCCTCGACCCATCTCAATGACAGACTAATTCTTACATCCACAAAAAACCCATTCTAGGATGGAGGATAAGTTGTAGTAAACTAGCATCGCGAATGCAAAGATTCTTCAAATACTTGTCAAACTCATGTGAGAGAAACTCTCCCCCTTTATCAATACACAAAGATTTTGCCTTCTTCGAGTCCCATTGTTTTTCCCACTTTGACTTTCCAATCATGAAATATGGATAAAGATTGATCCTTAGACTGAAGAAAGAAAGCCCAAGTATACTTGGAGTAGTCAGTCGTCAACAATAATCATCATATGTAAAGAGCCTTATTCAAAGATTTTGTAGACATAGGACAACACAAGTCTACATGAACAAGCTCGAGTGGTTTGGTAGATATGTGCGATGCCTCCTTAGGGAAAGGTAATCGATGTTGCTTGCCATGGAGAAATGGTTGTGCACACACCAACTGGGGTGCTGATGGATGATTAAGCATCAACCAAACCATGTTTATATGCCTATTGCAAATAAAAGAAGCTCAAGTGGCAAAAGCATGCATGCCATAACACAGAATCTGTAGACGTAGAATGCAAGGCCAAAGTAGAGGTGCATAAAATAGGAATAGTACCAGCACCTTTGATGGAAATTGTAAAAGAGTCATCGAGACTGATGTCCCCTGGTTGCTTAGAGAAGGAAGAACACCAATCATGATGATTAGTGTGTGAGAAGTTGTGCTACTATCTATAATCCAAGCATGAAACCTGAAAGTTGATGAAAGTCAAAGTGGGGCTATCAATGTAGATAAACAACTGATCAATAGTGGTTGAAGTAGATGTAGACACCTCAAAGCCATATCACCTCAGTTTTTGCAGTAGAACAAACAACACGATATTCTGCCTTTGAGGAGGATAATGCAATAGTGGGTTGCTTTTTACTACTCAAGGAAATAGCACCAGAACCACGTGTAAACCAATAACATGCAGTCGATTGGTGAGTGTTAATATCACCAACCTAGTGAGACTCAGAATAGCCAACTAACCGATCCCCCTTCCACCAATAGAAGATACCCCGATCAAGAAAATTATTCAAATAGTGCAGGATGCACTGGCAGGTGGGATTTGTGAGGGTCAGCTGAAAATGAACTCAAGACACAAACAAAAAAGTAAACATCCAATCTAGAATGAGTAATCCAAATCAAAGATTTGACAATCTACCTTTATAGAGCATGATCACATGGTGGTGAAGCAAATCTTAGCATTAGGGTCCATCGAAGAAGAGATGGAACCATGCACCTTGAAATGCTATAAAATCTCCTTTGCAATACTTGCGTTGAGAGAGAAAAATACCCTGAGGAGTCTACCAAACCTCAAAACCAAGGAAAAATGAAGAACTCAAGGTTGATCAACTCAAACTCATGGCTAAGATCAGCCACCATGACAAACAAAATCCAACTCTTACGACTTCCTATAAAGATCAAGCCATCCACATACACAATGATAATGCCAAATAAGACCATCTTTAACAAATAAGACCATCTTTAACAAAAATGTAAAGATTGGAACATGAATGTGATCACCAAAGACCAACCACCAATGACCAATCTTTAGAAAGAAGGTGTCGATGCACTAGTACCACACACGATGAGCCTACTTCAATCCATATAGATCTTTACAAAGTTGGTACACAATATGCGCAACAACAATATCAAGTGGTTGCTCAACATAGACCTCCTCTTGAAGGTCACCATTAAGAAGAGCAGATTTAACATCCATCTATAAAATAGGCCACCCACCCATGATGGGTAAGAAGAGCCAACATAATCCTAATGGTAGTAATCGACACTGTAGGAATAAAAGCCTCATCAAAATCAACACTAACTCTCTAGGAGTAGCCCTTCACAACAAGATGTTCTTCGTGTTTGTCTAAAGTTCCATCCTCATAATACTTGTTCTTATAGACCCAACGAACTTTGATTACCTTGCATTGAGGTGGACGTGGTACAAGAACCCAAGTACTATTGTGCTTAATGGAATCAAGCTCTGTCTGCATAGTAATAATCCAAGGTGGAGAAGAAAGTGTCTCCTCAGAGAGGAAGGCTCAGTAGAGGTGAAGGAAGAATGGTAGACATCAAGGCAAAATTCAGAAAGTGATTATCCTCAACAGCATGCTTTTAGACCGAGTAACATGATGAGAATGACTTTCACTAGATTTCGGAAATTGACGAAGGCCTGAATCTTTCATAGTCTCATATAACCAACGAGGAACCCTCTTGGTGAGGATCCTCCTCAATAACCTCTATATTTGAATCTAAAGAAGCCCCCTTTGAAACCAAAGGTGGTAGAGGAGCTGAGACAAGAGGCAGAGGAGCAGCCAAAGTAGAAGGCTGAGCTAAAGGAGAAGGACCCGGAGATGAAGTTGAAGGTAGAGGAAGAAGCTCACTCGTATAAGGTACATGAAGGACACTCATCAAAAATAACATCATAACATCATGATTGATGGTGGCTAGTAAGTTGTAGGTTGCAGGATCCCAAAGTTCATAGGCCTTGGATATAGAATTATACCCAAGGAAAATGTGCGGCATGGATTTAGAATCCAACTTAGAGTGATGCTCTTTAGTTACATGCACATAAGCCTTGCAACCAAATATTGGGAGATAAGCACAAGAGGGTTTGATGCCCAATAATGCCTCATACGAGTTTTACCTATGGTACAACTGATGTAGGCAATCTATTCCAAATGTGAACTCCAATAGCTGATGCCTCAGCCTATAATTTCTTGGCCACGCCACTATGCTCAAGTATAGTCCTCGACCCATCTCAATGACAGACTAATTCTTACATCCACAAAAAACCCATTCTAGGATGGAGGATAAGTTGTAGTAAACTAGCATCGCGAATGCAAAGATTCTTCAAATACTTGTCAAACTCATGTGAGAGAAACTCTCCCCCTTTATCAATACACAAAGATTTTGCCTTCTTGGAGTCCCATTGTTTTTCCCACTTTGACTTTCCAATCATGAAATATGGATAAAGATTGATCCTTAGACTGAAGAAAGAAAGCCCAAGTATACTTGGAGTAGTCAGTCGTCAACAATAATCATCATATGTAAAGAGCCTTATTCAAAGATTTTGTAGACATAGGACAACACAAGTCTACATGAACAAGCTCGAGTGGTTTGGTAGATATGTGCGATGCCTCCTTAGGGAAAGGTAATCGATGTTGCTTGCCATGGAGAAATGGTTGTGCACACACCAACTGGGGTGCTGATGGATGATTAAGCATCAACCAAACCATGTTTATATGCCTATTGCAAATAAAAGAAGCTCAAGTGGCAAAAGCATGCATGCCATAACACAGAATCTGTAGACGTAGAATGCAAGGCCAAAGTAGAGGTGCATAAAATAGGAATAGTACCAGCACCTTTGATGGAAATTGTAAAAGAGTCATCGAGACTGATGTCCCCTGGTTGCTTAGAGAAGGAAGAACACCAATCATGATGATTAGTGTGTGAGAAGTTGTGCTACTATCTATAATCCAAGCATGAAACCTGAAAGAGATGAAAGTTGATGAAAGTCAAAGTGGGGCTATCAATGTAGATAAACAACTGATCAATAGTGGTTGAAGTAGATGTAGACACCTCAAAGCCATATCACCTCAGTTTTTGCAGTAGAACAAACAACACGATATTCTGCCTTTGAGGAGGATAATGCAATAGTGGGTTGCTTTTTACTACTCAAGGAAATAGCACCAGAACCACGTGTAAACCAATAACATGCAGTCGATTGGTGAGTGTTAATATCACCAACCTAGTGAGACTCAGAATAGCCAACTAACCGATCCCCCTTCCACCAATAGAAGATACCCCGATCAAGAAAATTATTCAAATAGTGCAGGATGCACTGGCAGGTGGGATTTGTGAGGGTCAGCTGAAAATGAACTCAAGACACAAACAAAAAAGTAAACATCCAATCTAGAATGAGTAATCCAAATCAAAGATTTGACAATCTACCTTTATAGAGCATGATCACATGGTGGTGAAGCAAATCTTAGCATTAGGGTCCATCGAAGAAGAGATGGAACCATGCACCTTGAAATGCTATAAAATCTCCTTTGCAATACTTGCGTTGAGAGAGAAAAATACCCTGAGGAGTCTACCAAACCTCAAAACCAAGGAAAAATGAAGAACTCAAGGTTGATCAACTCAAACTCATGGCTAAGATCAGCCACCATGACAAACAAAATCCAACTCTTACGACTTCCTATAAAGATCAAGCCATCCACATACACAATGATAATGCCAAATAAGACCATCTTTAACAAATAAGACCATCTTTAACAAAAATGTAAAGATTGGAACATGAATGTGATCACCAAAGACCAACCACCAATGACCAATCTTTAGAAAGAAGGTGTCAATGCACTAGTACCACACACGATGAGCCTACTTCAATCCATATAGATCTTTACAAAGTTGGTACACAATATGCGCAACAACAATATCAAGTGGTTGCTCAACATAGACCTCCTCTTGAAGGTCACCATTAAGAAGAGCAGATTTGACATCCATCTATAAAATAGGCCACCCACCCATGATGGGTAAGAAGAGCCAAAATAATCCTAATGGTAGTAATCGACACTGTAGGAATAAAAGCCTCATCAAAATCAACACTAACTCTCTAGGAGTAGCCCTTCACAACAAGATGTTCTTCGTGTTTGTCTAAAGTTCCATCCTCATAATACTTGTTCTTATAGACCCAACGAACTTTGATTACCTTGCATTGAGGTGGACGTGGTACAAGAACCCAAGTACTATTGTGCTTAATGGAATCAAGCTCTGTCTGCATAGTAATAATCCAAGGTGGAGAAGAAAGTGTCTCCTCAGAGAGGAAGGCTCAGTAGAGGTGAAGGAAGAATGGTAGACATCAAGGCAAAATTCAGAAAGTGATTATCCTCAACAGCATGCTTTTAGACCGAGTAACATGATGAGAATGACTTTCACTAGATTTCGGAAATTGACGAAGGCCTGAATCTTTCATAGTCTCATATAACCAACGAGGAACCCTCTTGGTGAGGATCCTCCTCAATAACCTCTATATTTGAATCTAAAGAAGCCCCCTTTGAAACCAAAGGTGGTAGAGGAGCTGAGACAAGAGGCAGAGGAGCAGCCAAAGTAGAAGGCTGAGCTAAAGGAGAAGGACCCGGAGATGAAGTTGAAGGTAGAGGAAGAAGCTCACTCGTATAAGGTACATGAAGGACACTCATCAAAAATAACATCATAACATCATGATTGATGGTGGCTAGTAAGTTGTAGGTTGCAGGATCCCAAAGTTCATAGGCCTTGGATATAGAATTATACCCAAGGAAAATGTGCGGCATGGATTTAGAATCCAACTTAGAGTGATGCTCTTTAGTTACATGCACATAAGCCTTGCAACCAAATATTGGGAGATAAGCACAAGAGGGTTTGATGCCCAATAATGCCTCATACGAGTTTTACTTATGGTACAACTGATGTAGGCAATCTATTCCAAATGTGAACTCCAATAGCTGATGCCTCAGCCTATAATTTCTTGGCCACGCCACTATGCTCAAGTATAGTCCTCGACCCATCTCAATGACAGACTAATTCTTACATCCACAAAAAACCCATTCTAGGATGGAGGATAAGTTGTAGTAAACTAGCATCGCGAATGCAAAGATTCTTCAAATACTTGTCAAACTCATGTGAGAGAAACTCTCCCCCTTTATCAATACACAAAGATTTTGCCTTCTTCGAGTCCCATTGTTTTTCCCACTTTGACTTTCCAATCATGAAATATGGATAAAGATTGATCCTTAGACTGAAGAAAGAAAGCCCAAGTATACTTGGAGTAGTCAGTCGTCAACAATAATCATCATATGTAAAGAGCCTTATTCAAAGATTTTGTAGACATAGGACAACACAAGTCTACATGAACAAGCTCGAGTGGTTTGGTAGATATGTGCGATGCCTCCTTAGGGAAAGGTAATCGATGTTGCTTGCCATGGAGAAATGGTTGTGCACACACCAACTGGGGTGCTGATGGATGATTAAGCATCAACCAAACCATGTTTATATGCCTATTGCAAATAAAAGAAGCTCAAGTGGCAAAAGCATGCATGCCATAACACAGAATCTGTAGACGTAGAATGCAAGGCCAAAGTAGAGGTGCATAAAATAGGAATAGTACCAGCACCTTTGATGGAAATTGTAAAAGAGTCATCGAGACTGATGTCCCCTGGTTGCTTAGAGAAGGAAGAACACCAATCATGATGATTAGTGTGTGAGAAGTTGTGCTACTATCTATAATCCAAGCATGAAACCTGAAAGAGATGAAAGTTGATGAAAGTCAAAGTGGGGCTATCAATGTAGATAAACAACTGATCAATAGTGGTTGAAGTAGATGTAGACACCTCAAAGCCATATCACCTCAGTTTTTGCAGTAGAACAAACAACACGATATTCTGCCTTTGAGGAGGATAATGCAATAGTGGGTTGCTTTTTACTACTCAAGGAAATAGCACCAGAACCACGTGTAAACCAATAACATGCAGTCGATTGGTGAGTGTTAATATCACCAACCTAGTGAGACTCAGAATAGCCAACTAACCGATCCCCCTTCCACCAATAGAAGATACCCCGATCAAGAAAATTATTCAAATAGTGCAGGATGCACTGGCAGGTGGGATTTGTGAGGGTCAGCTGAAAATGAACTCAAGACACAAACAAAAAAGTAAACATCCAATCTAGAATGAGTAATCCAAATCAAAGATTTGATAATCTACCTTTATAGAGCATGATCACATGGTGGTGAAGCAAATCTTAGCATTAGGGTCCATCGAAGAAGAGATGGAACCATGCACCTTGAAATGCTATAAAATCTCCTTTGCAATACTTGCGTTGAGAGAGAAAAATACCCTGAGGAGTCTACCAAACCTCAAAACCAAGGAAAAATGAAGAACTCAAGGTTGATCAACTCAAACTCATGGCTAAGATCAGCCACCATGACAAACAAAATCCAACTCTTACGACTTCCTATAAAGATCAAGCCATCCACATACACAATGATAATGCCAAATAAGACCATCTTTAACAAATAAGACCATCTTTAACAAAAATGTAAAGATTGGAACATGAATGTGATCACCAAAGACCAACCACCAATGACCAATCTTCAGAAAGAAGGTGTCGATGCACTAGTACCACACACGATGAGCCTACTTCAATCCATATAGATCTTTACAAAGTTGGTACACAATATGCGCAACAACAATATCAAGTGGTTGCTCAACATAGACCTCCTCTTGAAGGTCACCATTAAGAAGAGCAGATTTGACATCCATCTATAAAATAGGCCACCCACCCATGATGGGTAAGAAGAGCCAAAATAATCCTAATGGTAGTAATCGACACTGTAGGAATAAAAGCCTCATCAAAATCAACACTAACTCTCTAGGAGTAGCCCTTCACAACAAGATGTTCTTCGTGTTTGTCTAAAGTTCCATCCTCATAATACTTGTTCTTATAGACCCAACCAACTTTGATTACCTTGCATTGAGGTGGACGTGGTACAAGAACCCAAGTACTATTGTGCTTAATGGAATCAAGCTCTGTCTGCATAGTAATAATCCAAGGTGGAGAAGAAAGTGTCTCCTCAGAGAGGAAGGCTCAGTAGAGGTGAAGGAAGAATGGTAGACATCAAGGCAAAATTCAGAAAGTGATTATCCTCAACAGCATGCTTTTAGACCGAGTAACATGATGAGAATGACTTTCACTAGATTTCGGAAATTGACGAAGGCCTGAATCTTTCATAGTCTCATATAACCAACGAGGAACCCTCTTGGTGAGGATCCTCCTCAATAACCTCTATATTTGAATCTAAAGAAGCCCCCTTTGAAACCAAAGGTGGTAGAGGAGCTGAGACAAGAGGCAGAGGAGCAGCCAAAGTAGAAGGCTGAGCTAAAGGAGAAGGACCCGGAGATGAAGTTGAAGGTAGAGGAAGAAGCTCACTCTTATAAGGTACATGAAGGACACTCATCAAAAATAACATCATAACATCATGATTGATGGTGGCTAGTAAGTTGTAGGTTGCAGGATCCCAAAGTTCATAGGCCTTGGATATAGAATTATACCCAAGGAAAATGTGCGGCATGGATTTAGAATCCAACTTAGAGTGATGCTCTTTAGTTACATGCACATAAGCCTTGCAACCAAATATTGGGAGATAAGCACAAGAGGGTTTGATGCCCAATAATGCCTCATACGAGTTTTACCTATGGTACAACTGATGTAGGCAATCTATTCCAAATGTGAACTCCAATAGCTGATGCCTCAGCCTATAATTTCTTGGCCAAGCCACTATGCTCAAGTATAGTCCTCGACCCATCTCAATGACAGACTAATTCTTACATCCACAAAAAACCCATTCTAGGATGGAGGATAAGTTGTAGTAAACTAGCATCGCGAATGCAAAGATTCTTCAAATACTTGTCAAACTCATGTGAGAGAAACTCTCCCCCTTTATCAATACACAAAGATTTTGCCTTCTTGGAGTCCCATTGTTTTTCCCACTTTGACTTTCCAATCATGAAATATGGATAAAGATTGATCCTTAGACTGAAGAAAGAAAGCCCAAGTATACTTGGAGTAGTCAGTCGTCAACAATAATCATCATATGTAAAGAGCCTTATTCAAAGATTTTGTAGACATAGGACAACACAAGTCTACATGAACAAGCTCAAGTGGTTTGGTAGATATGTGCGATGCCTCCTGAGGGAAAGGTAATCGATGTTGCTTGCCATGGAGAAATGGTTGTGCACACACCAACTGGGGTGCTGATGGATGATTAAGCATCAACCAAACCATGTTTATATGCCTATTGCAAATAAAAGAAGCTCAAGTGGCAAAAGCATGCATGCCATAACACAGAATCTGTAGACGTAGAATGCAAGGCCAAAGTAGAGGTGCATAAAATAGGAATAGTACCAGCACCTTTGATGGAAATTGTAAAAGAGTCATCGAGACTGATGTCCCCTGGTTGCTTAGAGAAGGAAGAACACCAATCATGATGATTAGTGTGTGAGAAGTTGTGCTACTATCTATAATCCAAGCATGAAACCTGAAAGAGATGAAAGTTGATGAAAGTCAAAGTGGGGCTATCAATGTAGATAAACAACTGATCAATAGTGGTTGAAGTAGATGTAGACACCTCAAAGCCATATCACCTCAGTTTTTGCAGTAGAACAAACAACACGATATTCTGCCTTTGAGGAGGATAATGCAATAGTGGGTTGCTTTTTACTACTCAAGGAAATAGCACTAGAACCACGTGTAAACCAATAACATGCAGTCGATTGGTGAGTGTTAATATCACCAACCTAGTGAGACTCAGAATAGCCAACTAACCGATCCCCCTTACCCCGATCAAGAAAATTATTCAAATAGTGCAGGATGCACTGGCAGGTGGGATTTGTGAGGGTCAGCTGAAAATGAACTCAAGACACAAACAAAAAAGTAAACATCCAATCTAGAATGAGTAATCCAAATCAAAGATTTGACAATCTACCTTTATAGAGCATGATCACATGGTGGTGAAGCAAATCTTAGCATTAGGGTCCATCGAAGAAGAGATGGAACCATGCACCTTGAAATGCTATAAAATCTCCTTTGCAATACTTGCGTTGAGAGAGAAAAATACCCTGAGGAGTCTACCAAACTTCAAAACCAAGGAAAAATGAAGAACTCAAGGTTGATCAACTCAGAATAGCCAACTAACCGATCCCCCTTCCACCAATAGAAGATACCCCGATCAAGAAAATTATTCAAATAGTGCAGGATGCACTGGCAGGTGGGATTTATGAGGGTCAGCTGAAAATGAACTCAAGACACAAACAAAAAAGTAAACATCCAATCTAGAATGAGTAATCCAAATCAAAGATTTGACAATCTACCTTTATAGAGCATGATCACATGGTGGTGAAGCAAATCTTAGCATTAGGGTCCATCGAAGAAGAGATGGAACCATGCACCTTGAAATGCTATAAAATCTCCTTTGCAATACTTGCGTTGAGAGAGAAAAATACCCTGAGGAGTCTACCAAACTTCAAAACCAAGGAAAAATGAAGAACTCAAGGTTGATCAACTCAAACTCATGGCTAAGATCAGCCACCATGACAAACAAAATCCAACTCTTATGACTTCCTATAAAGATCAAGCCATCCACATACACAATGATAATGCCAAATAAGACCATCTTTAACAAATAAGACCATCTTTAACAAAAATGTAAAGATTGGAACATGAATGTGATCACCAAAGACCAACCACCAATGACCAATCTTCAGAAAGAAGGTGTCAATGCACTAGTACCACACACGATGAGCCTATTTCAATCCATATAGATCTTTACAAAGTTGGTACACAATATGCGCAACAACAATATCAAGTGGTTGCTCAACATAGACCTCCTCTTGAAGGTCACCATTAAGAAGAGCAGATTTGACATCCATCTATAAAATAGGCCACCCACCCATGATGGGTAAGAAGAGCCAAAATAATCCTAATGGTAGTAATCGACACTGTAGGAATAAAAGCCTCATCAAAATCAACACTAACTCTCTAGGAGTAGCCCTTCACAACAAGATGTTCTTCGTGTTTGTCTAAAGTTCCATCCTCATAATACTTGTTCTTATAGACCCAACCAACTTTGATTACCTTGCATTGAGGTGGACGTGGTACAAGAACCCAAGTACTATTGTGCTTAATGGAATCAAGCTCTGTCTGCATAGTAATTAATAATCCAAGGTGGAGAAGAAAGTGTCTCCTCAGAGAGGAAGGCTCAGTAGAGGTGAAGGAAGAATGGTAGACATCAAGGCAAAATTCAGAAAGTGATTATCCTCAACAGCATGCTTTTAGACCGAGTAACATGATGAGAATGACTTTCACTAGATTTCGGAAATTGACGAAGGCCTGAATCTTTCATAGTCTCATATAACCAACGAGGAACCCTCTTGGTGAGGATCCTCCTCAATAACCTCTATATTTGAATCTAAAGAAGCCCCCTTTGAAACCAAAGGTGGTAGAGGAGCTGAGACAAGAGGCAGAGGAGCAGCCAAAGTAGAAGGCTGAGCTAAAGGAGAAGGACCCGGAGATGAAGTTGAAGGTAGAGGAAGAAGCTCACTCTTATAAGGTACATGAAGGACACTCATCAAAAATAACATCATAACATCATGATTGATGGTGGCTAGTAAGTTGTAGGTTGCAGGATCCCAAAGTTCATAGGCCTTGGATATAGAATTATACCCAAGGAAAATGTGCGGCATGGATTTAGAATCCAACTTAGAGTGATGCTCTTTAGTTACATGCACATAAGCCTTGCAACCAAATATTGGGAGATAAGCACAAGAGGGTTTGATGCCCAATAATGCCTCATACGAGTTTTACCTATGGTACAACTGATGTAGGCAATCTATTCCAAATGTGAACTCCAATAGCTGATGCCTCAGCCTATAATTTCTTGGCCAAGCCACTATGCTCAAGTATAGTCCTCGACCCATCTCAATGACAGACTAATTCTTACATCCACAAAAAACCCATTCTAGGATGGAGGATAAGTTGTAGTAAACTAGCATCGCGAATGCAAAGATTCTTCAAATACTTGTCAAACTCATGTGAGAGAAACTCTCCCCCTTTATCAATACACAAAGATTTTGCCTTCTTGGAGTCCCATTGTTTTTCCCACTTTGACTTTCCAATCATGAAATATGGATAAAGATTGATCCTTAGACTGAAGAAAGAAAGCCCAAGTATACTTGGAGTAGTCAGTCGTCAACAATAATCATCATATGTAAAGAGCCTTATTCAAAGATTTTGTAGACATAGGACAACACAAGTCTACATGAACAAGCTCGAGTGGTTTGGTAGATATGTGCGATGCCTCCTTAGGGAAAGGTAATCGATGTTGCTTGCCATGGAGAAATGGTTGTGCACACACCAACTGGGGTGCTGATGGATGATTAAGCATCAACCAAACCATGTTTATATGCCTATTGCAAATAAAAGAAGCTCAAGTGGCAAAAGCATGCATGCCATAACACAGAATCTGTAGACGTAGAATGCAAGGCCAAAGTAGAGGTGCATAAAATAGGAATAGTACCAGCACCTTTGATGGAAATTGTAAAAGAGTCATCGAGACTGATGTCCCCTGGTTGCTTAGAGAAGGAAGAACACCAATCATGATGATTAGTGTGTGAGAAGTTGTGCTACTATCTATAATCCAAGCATGAAACCTGAAAGAGATGAAAGTTGATGAAAGTCAAAGTGGGGCTATCAATGTAGATAAACAACTGATCAATAGTGGTTGAAGTAGATGTAGACACCTCAAAGCCATATCACCTCAGTTTTTGCAATAGAACAAACAACACGATATTCTGCCTTTGAGGAGGATAATGCAATAGTGGGTTGCTTTTTACTACTCAAGGAAATAGCACCAGAACCACGTGTAAACCAATAACATGCAGTCGATTGGTGAGTGTTAATATCACCAACCTAGTGAGACTCAGAATAGCCAACTAACCGATCCCCCTTCCACCAATAGAAGATACCCCGATCAAGAAAATTATTCAAATAGTGCAGGATGCACTGGCAGGTGGGATTTGTGAGGGTCAGCTGAAAATGAACTCAAGACACAAACAAAAAAGTAAACATCCAATCTAGAATGAGTAATCCAAATCAAAGATTTGACAATCTACCTTTATAGAGCATGATCACATGGTGGTGAAGCAAATCTTAGCATTAGGGTCCATCGAAGAAGAGATGGAACCATGCACCTTGAAATGATATACAATCTCCTTTGCAATACTTGCGTTGAGAGAGAAAAATACCCTGAGGAGTCTACCAAACTTCAAAACCAAGGAAAAATGAAGAACTCAAGGTTGATCAACTCAAACTCATGGCTAAGATCAGCCACCATGACAAACAAAATCCAACTCTTATGACTTCCTATAAAGATCAAGCCATCCACATACACAATGATAATGCCAAATAAGACCATCTTTAACAAATAAGACCATCTTTAACAAAAATGTAAAGATTGGAACATGAATGTGATCACCAAAGACCAACCACCAATGACCAATCTTCAGAAAGAAGGTGTCGATGCACTAGTACCACACACGATGAGCCTACTTCAATCCATATAGATCTTTACAAAGTTGGTACACAATATGCGCAACAACAATATCAAGTGGTTGCTCAACATAGACCTCCTCTTGAAGGTCACCATTAAGAAGAGCAGATTTGACATCCATCTATAAAATAGGCCACCCACCCATGATGGGTAAGAAGAGCCAAAATAATCCTAATGGTAGTAATCGACACTGTAGGAATAAAAGCCTCATCAAAATCAACACTAACTCTCTAGGAGTAGCCCTTCACAACAAGATGTTCTTCGTGTTTGTCTAAAGTTCCATCCTCATAATACTTGTTCTTATAGACCCAACGAACTTTGATTACCTTGCATTGAGGTGGACGTGGTACAAGAACCCAAGTACTATTGTGCTTAATGGAATCAAGCTCTGTCTGCATAGTAATAATCCAAGGTGGAGAAGAAAGTGTCTCCTCAGAGAGGAAGGCTCAGTAGAGGTGAAGGAAGAATGGTAGACATCAAGGCAAAATTCAGAAAGTGATTATCCTCAACAGCATGCTTTTAGACCGAGTAACATGATGAGAATGACTTTCACTAGATTTCGGAAATTGACGAAGGCCTGAATCTTTCATAGTCTCATATAACCAACGAGGAACCCTCTTGGTGAGGATCCTCCTCAATAACCTCTATATTTGAATCTAAAGAAGCCCCCTTTGAAACCAAAGGTGGTAGAGGAGCTGAGACAAGAGGCAGAGGAGCAGCCAAAGTAGAAGGCTGAGCTAAAGGAGAAGGACCCGGAGATGAAGTTGAAGGTAGAGGAAGAAGCTCACTCTTATAAGGTACATGAAGGACACTCATCAAAAATAACATCATAACATCATGATTGATGGTGGCTAGTAAGTTGTAGGTTGCAGGATCCCAAAGTTCATAGGCCTTGGATATAGAATTATACCCAAGGAAAATGTGCGGCATGGATTTAGAATCCAACTTAGAGTGATGCTCTTTAGTTACATGCACATAAGCCTTGCAACCAAATATTGGGAGATAAGCACAAGAGGGTTTGATGCCCAATAATGCCTCATACGAGTTTTACCTATGGTACAACTGATGTAGGCAATCTATTCCAAATGTGAACTCCAATAGCTGATGCCTCAGCCTATAATTTCTTGGCCAAGCCACTATGCTCAAGTATAGTCCTCGACCCATCTCAATGACAGACTAATTCTTACATCCACAAAAAACCCATTCTAGGATGGAGGATAAGTTGTAGTAAACTAGCATCGCGAATGCAAAGATTCTTCAAATACTTGTCAAACTCATGTGAGAGAAACTCTCCCCCTTTATCAATACACAAAGATTTTGCCTTCTTGGAGTCCCATTGTTTTTCCCACTTTGACTTTCCAATCATGAAATATGGATAAAGATTGATCCTTAGACTGAAGAAAGAAAGCCCAAGTATACTTGGAGTAGTCAGTCGTCAACAATAATCATCATATGTAAAGAGCCTTATTCAAAGATTTTGTAGACATAGGACAACACAAGTCTACATGAACAAGCTCGAGTGGTTTGGTAGATATGTGCGATGCCTCCTTAGGGAAAGGTAATCGATGTTGCTTGCCATGGAGAAATGGTTGTGCACACACCAACTGGGGTGCTGATGGATGATTAAGCATCAACCAAACCATGTTTATATGCCTATTGCAAATAAAAGAAGCTCAAGTGGCAAAAGCATGCATGCCATAACACAGAATCTGTAGACGTAGAATGCAAGGCCAAAGTAGAGGTGCATAAAATAGGAATAGTACCAGCACCTTTGATGGAAATTGTAAAAGAGTCATCGAGACTGATGTCCCCTGGTTGCTTAGAGAAGGAAGAACACCAATCATGATGATTAGTGTGTGAGAAGTTGTGCTACTATCTATAATCCAAGCATGAAACCTGAAAGAGATGAAAGTTGATGAAAGTCAAAGTGGGGCTATCAATGTAGATAAACAACTGATCAATAGTGGTTGAAGTAGATGTAGACACCTCAAAGCCATATCACCTTAGTTTTTGCAATAGAACAAACAACACGATATTCTGCCTTTGAGGAGGATAATGCAATAGTGGGTTGCTTTTTACTACTCAAGGAAATAGCACCAGAACCACGTGTAAACCAATAACATGCAGTCGATTGGTGAGTGTTAATATCACCAACCTAGTGAGACTCAGAATAGCCAACTAACCGATCCCCCTTCCACCAATAGAAGATACCCCGATCAAGAAAATTATTCAAATAGTGCAGGATGCACTGGCAGGTGGGATTTGTGAGGGTCAGCTGAAAATGAACTCAAGACACAAACAAAAAAGTAAACATCCAATCTAGAATGAGTAATCCAAATCAAAGATTTGACAATCTACCTTTATAGAGCATGATCACATGGTGGTGAAGCAAATCTTAGCATTAGGGTCCATCGAAGAAGAGATGGAACCATGCACCTTGAAATGCTATACAATCTCCTTTGCAATACTTGCGTTGAGAGAGAAAAATACCCTGAGGAGTCTACCAAACTTCAAAACCAAGGAAAAATGAAGAACTCAAGGTTGATCAACTCAAACTCATGGCTAAGATCAGCCACCATGACAAACAAAATCCAACTCTTATGACTTCCTATAAAGATCAAGCCATCCACATACACAATGATAATGCCAAATAAGACCATCTTTAACAAATAAGACCATCTTTAACAAAAATGTAAAGATTGGAACATGAATGTGATCACCAAAGACCAACCACCAATGACCAATCTTCAGAAAGAAGGTGTCGATGCACTAGTACCACACACGATGAGCCTACTTCAATCCATATAGATCTTTACAAAGTTGGTACACAATATGCGCAACAACAATATCAAGTGGTTGCTCAACATAGACCTCCTCTTGAAGGTCACCATTAAGAAGAGCAGATTTGACATCCATCTATAAAATAGGCCACCCACCCATGATGGGTAAGAAGAGCCAAAATAATCCTAATGGTAGTAATCGACACTGTAGGAATAAAAGCCTCATCAAAATCAACACTAACTCTCTAGGAGTAGCCCTTCACAACAAGATGTTCTTCGTGTTTGTCTAAAGTTCCATCCTCATAATACTTGTTCTTATAGACCCAACCAACTTTGATTACCTTGCATTGAGGTGGACGTGGTACAAGAACCCAAGTACTATTGTGCTTAATGGAATCAAGCTCTGTCTGCATAGTAATAATCCAAGGTGGAGAAGAAAGTGTCTCCTCAGAGAGGAAGGCGCAGTAGAGGTGAAGGAAGAATGGTAGACATCAAGGCAAAATTCAGAAAGTTATTATCCTCAACAGCATGCTTTTAGACCGAGTAACATGATGAGAATGACTTTCACTAGATTTCGGAAATTGACGAAGGCCTGAATCTTTCATAGTCTCATATAACCAACGAGGAACCCTCTTGGTGAGGATCCTCCTCAATAACCTCTATATTTGAATCTAAAGAATCCCCCTTTGAAACCAAAGGTGGTAGAGGAGCTGAGACAAGAGGCAGAGGAGCAGCCAAAGTAGAAGGCTGAGCTAAAGGAGAAGGACCCGGAGATGAAGTTGAAGGTAGAGGAAGAAGCTCACTCTTATAAGGTACATGAAGGACACTCATCAAAAATAACATCATAACATCATGATTGATGGTGGCTAGTAAGTTGTAGGTTGCAGGATCCCAAAGTTCATAGGCCTTGGATATAGAATTATACCCAAGGAAAATGTGCGGCATGGATTTAGAATCCAACTTAGAGTGATGCTCTTTAGTTACATGCACATAAGCCTTGCAACCAAATATTGGGAGATAAGCACAAGAGGGTTTGATGCCCAATAATGCCTCATACGAGTTTTACCTATGGTACAACTGATGTAGGCAATCTATTCCAAATGTGAACTCCAATAGCTGATGCCTCAGCCTATAATTTCTTGGCCAAGCCACTATGCTCAAGTATAGTCCTCGACCCATCTCAATGACAGACTAATTCTTACATCCACAAAAAACCCATTCTAGGATGGAGGATAAGTTGTAGTAAACTAGCATCGCGAATGCAAAGATTCTTCAAATACTTGTCAAACTCATGTGAGAGAAACTCTCCCCCTTTATCAATACACAAAGATTTTGCCTTCTTGGAGTCCCATTGTTTTTCCCACTTTGACTTTCCAATCATGAAATATGGATAAAGATTGATCCTTAGACTGAAGAAAGAAAGCCCAAGTATACTTGGAGTAGTCAGTCGTCAACAATAATCATCATATGTAAAGAGCCTTATTCAAAGATTTTGTAGACATAGGACAACACAAGTCTACATGAACAAGCTCGAGTGGTTTGGTAGATATGTGCGATGCCTCCTTAGGGAAAGGTAATCGATGTTGCTTGCCATGGAGAAATGGTTGTGCACACACCAACTGGGGTGCTGATGGATGATTAAGCATCAACCAAACCATGTTTATATGCCTATTGCAAATAAAAGAAGCTCAAGTGGCAAAAGCATGCATGCCATAACACAGAATCTGTAGACGTAGAATGCAAGGCCAAAGTAGAGGTGCATAAAATAGGAATAGTACCAGCACCTTTGATGGAAATTGTAAAAGAGTCATCGAGACTGATGTCCCCTGGTTGCTTAGAGAAGGAAGAACACCAATCATGATGATTAGTGTGTGAGAAGTTGTGCTACTATCTATAATCCAAGCATGAAACCTGAAAGAGATGAAAGTTGATGAAAGTCAAAGTGGGGCTATCAATGTAGATAAACAACTGATCAATAGTGGTTGAAGTAGATGTAGACACCTCAAAGCCATATCACCTCAGTTTTTGCAGTAGAACAAACAACACGATATTCTGCCTTTGAGGAGGATAATGCAATAGTGGGTTGCTTTTTACTACTCAAGGAAATAGCACCAGAACCACGTGTAAACCAATAACATGCAGTCGATTGGTGAGTGTTAATATCACCAACCTAGTGAGACTCAGAATAGCCAACTAACCGATCCCCCTTCCACCAATAGAAGATACCCCGATCAAGAAAATTATTCAAATAGTGCAGGATGCACTGGCAGGTGGGATTTGTGAGGGTCAGCTGAAAATGAACTCAAGACACAAACAAAAAAGTAAACATCCAATCTAGAATGAGTAATCCAAATCAAAGATTTGACAATCTACCTTTATAGAGCATGATCACATGGTGGTGAAGCAAATCTTAGCATTAGGGTCCATCGAAGAAGAGATGGAACCATGCACCTTGAAATGCTATAAAATCTCCTTTGCAATACTTGCGTTGAGAGAGAAAAATACCCTGAGGAATCTACCAAACTTCAAAACCAAGGAAAAATGAAGAACTCAAGGTTGATCAACTCAGAATAGCCAACTAACCGATCCCCCTTCCACCAATAGAAGATACCCCGATCAAGAAAATTATTCAAATAGTGCAGGATGCACTGGCAGGTGGGATTTGTGAGGGTCAGCTGAAAATGAACTGAAGACACAAACAAAAAAGTAAACATCCAATCTAGAATGAGTAATCCAAATCAAGGATTTGACAATCTACCTTTATAGAGCATGATCACATGGTGGTGAAGCAAATCTTAGCATTAGGGTCCATCGAAGAAGAGATGGAACCATGCACCTTGAAATGCTATAAAATCTCCTTTGCAATACTTGCGTTGAGAGAGAAAAATACCCTGAGGAGTCTACCAAACTTCAAAACCAAGGAAAAATGAAGAACTCAAGGTTGATCAACTCAAACTCATGGCTAAGATCAGCCACCATGACAAACAAAATCCAACTCTTATGACTTCCTATAAAGATCAAGCCATCCACATACACAATGATAATGCCAAATAAGACCATCTTTAACAAATAAGACCATCTTTAACAAAAATGTAAAGATTGGAACATGAATGTGATCACCAAAGACCAACCACCAATGACCAATCTTCAGAAAGAAGGTGTCGATGCACTAGTACCACACACGATGAGCCTACTTCAATCCATATAGATCTTTACAAAGTTGGTACACAATATGCGCAACAACAATATCAAGTGGTTGCTCAACATAGACCTCCTCTTGAAGATCACCATTAAGAAGAGCAGATTTGACATCCATCTATAAAATAGGCCACCCACCCATGATGGGTAAGAAGAGCCAAAATAATCCTAATGGTAGTAATCGACACTGTAGGAATAAAAGCCTCATCAAAATCAACACTAACTCTCTAGGAGTAGCCCTTCACAACAAGATGTTCTTCGTGTTTGTCTAAAGTTCCATCCTCATAATACTTGTTCTTATAGACCCAACAAACTTTGATTACCTTGCATTGAGGTGGACGTGGTACAAGAACCCAAGTACTATTGTGCTTAATGGAATCAAGCTCTGTCTGTATAGTAATAATCCAAGGTGGAGAAGAAAGTGTCTCCTCAGAGAGGAAGGCTCAGTAGAGGTGAAGGAAGAATGGTAGACACCAAGGCAAAATTCAGAAAGTGATTATCCTCAACAGCATGCTTTTAGACCGAGTAACATGATGAGAATGACTTTCACTAGATTTCGGAAATTGACGAAGGCCTGAATCTTTCATAGTCTCATATAACCAACGAGGAACCCTCTTGGTGAGGATCCTCCTCAATAACCTCTATATTTGAATCTAAAGAAGCCCCCTTTGAAACCAAAGGTGGTAGAGGAGCTGAGACAAGAGGCAGAGGAGCAGCCAAAGTAGAAGGCTGAGCTAAAGGAGAAGGACCCGGAGATGAAGTTGAAGGTAGAGGAAGAAGCTCACTCTTATAAGGTACATGAAGGACACTCATCAAAAATAACATCATAACATCATGATTGATGGTGGCTAGTAAGTTGTAGGTTGCAGGATCCCAAAGTTCATAGGCCTTGGATATAGAATTATACCCAAGGAAAATGTGCGGCATGGATTTAGAATCCAACTTAGAGTGATGCTCTTTAGTTACATGCACATAAGCCTTGCAACCAAATATTGGGAGATAAGCACAAGAGGGTTTGATGCCCAATAATGCCTCATACGAGTTTTACCTATGGTACAACTGATGTAGGCAATCTATTCCAAATGTGAACTCCAATAGCTGATGCCTCAGCCTATAATTTCTTGGCCAAGCCACTATGCTCAAGTATAGTCCTCGACCCATCTCAATGACAGACTAAGGCCAAAGTAGAGGTGCATAAAATAGGAATAGTACCAGCACCTTTGATGGAAATTGTAAAAGAGTCATCGAGACTGATGTCCCCTGGTTGCTTAGAGAAGGAAGAACACCAATCATGATGATTAGTGTGTGAGAAGTTGTGCTACTATCTATAATCCAAGCATGAAACCTGAAAGAGATGAAAGTTGATGAAAGTCAAAGTGGGGCTATCAATGTAGATAAACAACTGATCAATAGTGGTTGAAGTAGATGTAGACACCTCAAAGCCATATCACCTCAGTTTTTGCAGTAGAACAAACAACACGATATTCTGCCTTTGAGGAGGATAATGCAATAGTGGGTTGCTTTTTACTACTCAAGGAAATAGCACCAGAACCACGTATAAACCAATAACATGCAGTCGATTGGTGAGTGTTAATATCACCAACCTAGTGAGACTCAGAATAGCCAACTAACCGATCCCCCTTCCATCAATAGAAGATACCCCGATCAAGAAAATTATTCAAATAGTGCAGGATGCACTGGCAGGTGGGATTTGTGAGGGTCAGCTGAAAATGAACTCAAGACACAAACAAAAAAGTAAACATCCAATCTAGAATGAGTAATCCAAATCAAAGATTTGACAATCTACCTTTATAGAGCATGATCACATGGTGGTGAAGCAAATCTTAGCATTAGGGTCCATCGAAGAAGAGATGGAACCATGCACCTTGAAATGCTATAAAATCTCCTTTGCAATACTTGCGTTGAGAGAGAAAAATACCCTGAGGAGTCTACCAAACTTCAAAACCAAGGAAAAATGAAGAACTCAAGGTTGATCAACTCAGAATAGCCAACTAACCGATCCCCCTTCCACCAATAGAAGATACCCCGATCAAGAAAATTATTCAAATAGTGCAGGATGCACTGGCAGGTGGGATTTATGAGGGTCAGCTGAAAATGAACTCAAGACACAAACAAAAAAGTAAACATCCAATCTAGAATGAGTAATCCAAATCAAAGATTTGACAATCTACCTTTATAGAGCATGATCACATGGTGGTGAAGCAAATCTTAGCATTAGGGTCCATCGAAGAAGAGATGGAACCATGCACCTTGAAATGCTATAAAATCTCCTTTGCAATACTTGCGTTGAGAGAGAAAAATACCCTGAGGAGTCTACCAAACTTCAAAACCAAGGAAAAATGAAGAACTCAAGGTTGATCAACTCAAACTCATGGCTAAGATCAGCCACCATGACAAACAAAATCCAACTCTTATGACTTCCTATAAAGATCAAGCCATCCACATACACAATGATAATGCCAAATAAGACCATCTTTAACAAAAATGTAAAGATTGGAACATGAATGTGATCACCAAAGACCAACCACCAATGACCAATCTTCAGAAAGAAGGTGTCAATGCACTAGTACCACACACGATGAGCCTACTTCAATCCATATAGATCTTTACAAAGTTGGTACACAATATGCGCAACAACAATATCAAGTGGTTGCTCAACATAGACCTCCTCTTGAAGGTCACCATTAAGAAGAGCAGATTTGACATCCATCTATAAAATAGGCCACCCACCCATGATGGGTAAGAAGAGCCAAAATAATCCTAATGGTAGTAATCGACACTGTAGGAATAAAAGCCTCATCAAAATCAACACTAACTCTCTAGGAGTAGCCCTTCACAACAAGATGTTCTTCGTGTTTGTCTAAAGTTCCATCCTCATAATACTTGTTCTTATAGACCCAACGAACTTTGATTACCTTGCATTGAGGTGGACGTGGTACAAGAACCCAAGTACTATTGTGCTTAATGGAATCAAGCTCTGTCTGCATAGTAATAATCCAAGGTGGAGAAGAAAGTGTCTCCTCAGAGAGGAAGGCTCAGTAGAGGTGAAGGAAGAATGGTAGACATCAAGGCAAAATTCAGAAAGTGATTATCCTCAACAGCATGCTTTTAGACCGAGTAACATGATGAGAATGACTTTCACTAGATTTCGGAAATTGACGAAGGCCTGAATCTTTCATAGTCTCATATAACCAACGAGGAACCCTCTTGGTGAGGATCCTCCTCAATAACCTCTATATTTGAATCTAAAGAAGCCCCCTTTGAAACCAAAGGTGGTAGAGGAGCTGAGACAAGAGGCAGAGGAGCAGCCAAAGTAGAAGGCTGAGCTAAAGGAGAAGGACCCGGAGATGAAGTTGAAGGTAGAGGAAGAAGCTCACTCTTATAAGGTACATGAAGGACACTCATCAAAAATAACATCATAACATCATGATTGATGGTGGCTAGTAAGTTGTAGGTTGCAGGATCCCAAAGTTCATAGGCCTTGGATATAGAATTATACCCAAGGAAAATGTGCGGCATGGATTTAGAATCCAACTTAGAGTGATGCTCTTTAGTTACATGCACATAAGCCTTGCAACCAAATATTGGGAGATAAGCACAAGAGGGTTTGATGCCCAATAATGCCTCATACGAGTTTTACCTATGGTACAACTGATGTAGGCAATCTATTCCAAATGTGAACTCCAATAGCTGATGCCTCAGCCTATAATTTCTTGGCCAAGCCACTATGCTCAAGTATAGTCCTCGACCCATCTCAATGACAGACTAATTCTTACATCCACAAAAAACCCATTCTAGGATGGAGGATAAGTTGTAGTAAACTAGCATCGCGAATGCAAAGATTCTTCAAATACTTGTCAAACTCATGTGAGAGAAACTCTCCCCCTTTATCAATACACAAAGATTTTGCCTTCTTGGAGTCCCATTGTTTTTCCCACTTTGACTTTCCAATCATGAAATATGGATAAAGATTGATCCTTAGACTGAAGAAAGAAAGCCCAAGTATACTTGGAGTAGTCAGGCGTCAACAATAATCATCATATGTAAAGAGCCTTATTCAAAGATTTTGTAGACATAGGACAACACAAGTCTACATGAACAAGCTCGAGTGGTTTGGTAGATATGTGCGATGCCTCCTTAGGGAAAGGTAATCGATGTTGCTTGCCATGGAGAAATGGTTGTGCACACACCAACTGGGGTGCTGATGGATGATTAAGCATCAACCAAACCATGTTTATATGCCTATTGCAAATAAAAGAAGCTCAAGTGGCAAAAGCATGCATGCCATAACACAGAATCTGTAGACGTAGAATGCAAGGCCAAAGTAGAGGTGCATAAAATAGGAATAGTACGAGCACCTTTGATGGAAATTGTAAAAGAGTCATCGAGACTGATGTCCCCTGGTTGCTTAGAGAAGGAAGAACACCAATCATGATGATTAGTGTGTGAGAAGTTGTGCTACTATCTATAATCCAAGCATGAAACCTGAAAGAGATGAAAGTTGATGAAAGTCAAAGTGGGGCTATCAATGTAGATAAACAACTGATCAATAGTGGTTGAAGTAGATGTAGACACCTCAAAGCCATATCACCTCAGTTTTTGCAGTAGAACAAACAACACGATATTCTGCCTTTGAGGAGGATAATGCAATAGTGGGTTGCTTTTTACTACTCAAGGAAATAGCACCAGAACCACGTGTAAACCAATAACATGCAGTCGATTGGTGAGTGTTAATATCACCAACCTAGTGAGACTCAGAATAGCCAACTAACCGATCCCCCTTCCACCAATAGAAGATACCCCGATCAAGAAAATTATTCAAATAGTGCAGGATGCACTGGCAGGTGGGATTTGTGAGGGTCAGCTGAAAATGAACTCAAGACACAAACAAAAAAGTAAACATCCAATCTAGAATGAGTAATCCAAATCAAAGATTTGACAATCTACCTTTATAGAGCATGATCACATGGTGGTGAAGCAAATCTTAGCATTAGGGTCCATCGAAGAAGAGATGGAACCATGCACCTTGAAATGCTATAAAATCTCCTTTGCAATACTTGCGTTGAGAGAGAAAAATACCCTGAGGAGTCTACCAAACTTCAAAACCAAGGAAAAATGAAGAACTCAAGGTTGATCAACTTAGAATAGCCAACTAACCGATCCCCCTTCCACCAATAGAAGATACCCCGATCAAGAAAATTATTCAAATAGTGCAGGATGCACTGGCAGGTGGGATTTGTGAGGGTCAACTGAAAATGAACTCAAGACACAAACAAAAAAGTAAACATCCAATCTAGAATGAGTAATCCAAATCAAGGATTTGACAATCTACCTTTATAGAGCATGATCACATGGTGGTGAAGCAAATCTTAGCATTAGGGTCCATCGAAGAAGAGATGGAACCATGCACCTTGAAATGCTATAAAATCTCCTTTGCAATACTTGCGTTGAGAGAGAAAAATACCCTGAGGAGTCTACCAAACTTCAAAACCAAGGAAAAATGAAGAACTCAAGGTTGATCAACTCAAACTCATGGCTAAGATCAGCCACCATGACAAACAAAATCCAACTCTTATGACTTCCTATAAAGATCAAGCCATCCACATACACAATGATAATGCCAAATAAGACCATCTTTAACAAATAAGACCATCTTTAACAAAAATGTAAAGATTGGAACATGAATGTGATCACCAAAGACCAACCACCAATGACCAATCTTCAGAAAGAAGGTGTCGATGCACTAGTACCACACACGATGAGCCTACTTCAATCCATATAGATCTTTACAAAGTTGGTACACAATATGCGCAACAACAATATCAAGTGGTTGCTCAACATAGACCTCCTCTTGAAGGTCACCATTAAGAAGAGCAGATTTGACATCCATCTATAAAATAGGCCACCCACCCATGATGGGTAAGAAGAGCCAAAATAATCCTAATGGTAGTAATCGACACTGTAGGAATAAAAGCCTCATCAAAATCAACACTAACTCTCTAGGAGTAGCCCTTCACAACAAGATGTTCTTCGTGTTTGTCTAAAGTTCCATCCTCATAATACTTGTTCTTATAGACCCAACGAACTTTGATTACCTTGCATTGAGGTGGACGTGGTACAAGAACCCAAGTACTATTGTGCTTAATGGAATCAAGCTCTGTCTGCATAGTAATAATCCAAGGTGGAGAAGAAAGTGTCTCCTCAGAGAGGAAGGCTCAGTAGAGGTGAAGGAAGAATGGTAGACATCAAGGCAAAATTCAGAAAGTGATTATCCTCAACAGCATGCTTTTAGACCGAGTAACATGATGAGAATGACTTTCACTAGATTTCAGAAATTGACGAAGGCCTGAATCTTTCATAGTCTCATATAACCAACGAGGAACCCTCTTGGTGAGGATCCTCCTCAATAACCTCTATATTTGAATCTAAAGAAGCCCCCTTTGAAACCAAAGGTGGTAGAGGAGCTGAGACAAGAGGCAGAGGAGCAGCCAAAGTAGAAGGCTGAGCTAAAGGAGAAGGACCCGGAGATGAAGTTGAAGGTAGAGGAAGAAGCTCACTCTTATAAGGTACATGAAGGACACTCATCAAAAATAACATCATAACATCATGATTGATGGTGGCTAGTAAGTTGTAGGTTGCAGGATCCCAAAGTTCATAGGCCTTGGATATAGAATTATACCCAAGGAAAATGTGCGGCATGGATTTAGAATCCAACTTAGAGTGATGCTCTTTAGTTACATGCACATAAGCCTTGCAACCAAATATTGGGAGATAAGCACAAGAGGGTTTGATGCCCAATAATGCCTCATACGAGTTTTACCTATGGTACAACTGATGTAGGCAATCTATTCCAAATGTGAACTCCAATAGCTGATGCCTCAGCCTATAATTTCTTGGCCAAGCCACTATGCTCAAGTATAGTCCTCGACCCATCTCAATGACAGACTAATTCTTACATCCACAAAAAACCCATTCTAGGATGGAGGATAAGTTGTAGTAAACTAGCATCGCGAATGCAAAGATTCTTCAAATACTTGTCAAACTCATGTGAGAGAAACTCTCCCCCTTTATCAATACACAAAGATTTTGCCTTCTTGGAGTCCCATTGTTTTTCCCACTTTGACTTTCCAATCATGAAATATGGATAAAGATTGATCCTTAGACTGAAGAAAGAAAGCCCAAGTATACTTGGAGTAGTCAGGCGTCAACAATAATCATCATATGTAAAGAGCCTTATTCAAAGATTTTGTAGACATAGGACAACACAAGTCTACATGAACAAGCTCGAGTGGTTTGGTAGATATGTGCGATGCCTCCTTAGGGAAAGGTAATCGATGTTGCTTGCCATGGAGAAATGGTTGTGCACACACCAACTGGGGTGCTGATGGATGATTAAGCATCAACCAAACCATGTTTATATGCCTATTGCAAATAAAAGAAGCTCAAGTGGCAAAAGCATGCATGCCATAACACAGAATCTGTAGACGTAGAATGCAAGGCCAAAGTAGAGGTGCATAAAATAGGAATAGTACGAGCACCTTTGATGGAAATTGTAAAAGAGTCATCGAGACTGATGTCCCCTGGTTGCTTAGAGAAGGAAGAACACCAATCATGATGATTAGTGTGTGAGAAGTTGTGCTACTATCTATAATCCAAGCATGAAACCTGAAAGAGATGAAAGTTGATGAAAGTCAAAGTGGGGCTATCAATGTAGATAAACAACTGATCAATAGTGGTTGAAGTAGATGTAGACACCTCAAAGCCATATCACCTCAGTTTTTGCAGTAGAACAAACAACACGATATTCTGCCTTTGAGGAGGATAATGCAATAGTGGGTTGCTTTTTACTACTCAAGGAAATAGCACCAGAACCACGTGTAAACCAATAACATGCAGTCGATTGGTGAGTGTTAATATCACCAACCTAGTGAGACTCAGAATAGCCAACTAACCGATCCCCCTTCCACCAATAGAAGATACCCCGATCAAGAAAATTATTCAAATAGTGCAGGATGCACTGGCAGGTGGGATTTGTGAGGGTCAGCTGAAAATGAACTCAAGACACAAACAAAAAAGTAAACATCCAATCTAGAATGAGTAATCCAAATCAAAGATTTGACAATCTACCTTTATAGAGCATGATCACATGGTGGTGAAGCAAATCTTAGCATTAGGGTCCATCGAAGAAGAGATGGAACCATGCACCTTGAAATGCTATAAAATCTCCTTTGCAATACTTGCGTTGAGAGAGAAAAATACCCTGAGGAGTCTACCAAACTTCAAAACCAAGGAAAAATGAAGAACTCAAGGTTGATCAACTCAGAATAGCCAACTAACCGATCCCCCTTCCACCAATAGAAGATACCCCGATCAAGAAAATTATTCAAATAGTGCAGGATGCACTGGCAGGTGGGATTTGTGAGGGTCAGCTGAAAATGAACTCAAGACACAAACAAAAAAGTAAACATCCAATCTAGAATGAGTAATCCAAATCAAGGATTTGACAATCTACCTTTATAGAGCATGATCACATGGTGGTGAAGCAAATCTTAGCATTAGGGTCCATCGAAGAAGAGATGGAACCATGCACCTTGAAATGCTATAAAATCTCCTTTGCAATACTTGCGTTGAGAGAGAAAAATACCCTGAGGAGTCTACCAAACCTCAAAACCAAGGAAAAATGAAGAACTCAAGGTTGATCAACTCAAACTCATGGCTAAGATCAGCCACCATGACAAACAAAATCCAACTCTTACGACTTCCTATAAAGATCAAGCCATCCACATACACAATGATAATGCCAAATAAGACCATCTTTAACAAATAAGACCATCTTTAACAAAAATGTAAAGATTGGAACATGAATGTGATCACCAAAGACCAACCACCAATGACCAATCTTCAGAAAGAAGGTGTCGATGCACTAGTACCACACACGATGAGCCTACTTCAATCCATATAGATCTTTACAAAGTTGGTACACAATATGCGCAACAACAATATCAAGTGGTTGCTCAACATAGACCTCCTCTTGAAGGTCACCATTAAGAAGAGCAGATTTGACATCCATCTATAAAATAGGCCACCCACCCATGATGGGTAAGAAGAGCCAAAATAATCCTAATGGTAGTAATCGACACTGTAGGAATAAAAGCCTCATCAAAATCAACACTAACTCTCTAGGAGTAGCCCTTCACAACAAGATGTTCTTCGTGTTTGTCTAAAGTTCCATCCTCATAATACTTGTTCTTATAGACCCAACGAACTTTGATTACCTTGCATTGAGGTGGACGTGGTACAAGAACCCAAGTACTATTGTGCTTAATGGAATCAAGCTCTGTCTGCATAGTAATAATCCAAGGTGGAGAAGAAAGTGTCTCCTCAGAGAGGAAGGCTCAGTAGAGGTGAAGGAAGAATGGTAGACACCAAGGCAAAATTCAGAAAGTGATTATCCTCAACAGCATGCTTTTAGACCGAGTAACATGATGAGAATGACTTTCACTAGATTTCGGAAATTGACGAAGGCCTGAATCTTTCATAGTCTCATATAACCAACGAGGAACCCTCTTGGTGAGGATCCTCCTCAATAACCTCTATATTTGAATCTAAAGAAGCCCCCTTTGAAACCAAAGGTGGTAGAGGAGCTGAGACAAGAGGCAGAGGAGCAGCCAAAGTAGAAGGCTGAGCTAAAGGAGAAGGACCCGGAGATGAAGTTGAAGGTAGAGGAAGAAGCTCACTCTTATAAGGTACATGAAGGACACTCATCAAAAATAACATCATAACATCATGATTGATGGTGGCTAGTAAGTTGTAGGTTGCAGGATCCCAAAGTTCATAGGCCTTGGATATAGAATTATACCCAAGGAAAATGTGCGGCATGGATTTAGAATCCAACTTAGAGTGATGCTCTTTAGTTACATGCACATAAGCCTTGCAACCAAATATTGGGAGATAAGCACAAGAGGGTTTGATGCCCAATAATGCCTCATACGAGTTTTACCTATGGTACAACTGATGTAGGCAATCTATTCCAAATGTGAACTCCAATAGCTGATGCCTCAGCCTATAATTTCTTGGCCAAGCCACTATGCTCAAGTATAGTCCTCGACCCATCTCAATGACAGACTAATTCTTACATCCACAAAAAACCCATTCTAGGATGGAGGATAAGTTGTAGTAAACTAGCATCGCGAATGCAAAGATTCTTCAAATACTTGTCAAACTCATGTGAGAGAAACTCTCCCCCTTTATCAATACACAAAGATTTTGCCTTCTTGGAGTCCCATTGTTTTTCCCACTTTGACTTTCCAATCATGAAATATGGATAAAGATTGATCCTTAGACTGAAGAAAGAAAGCCCAAGTATACTTGGAGTAGTCAGTCGTCAACAATAATCATCATATGTAAAGAGCCTTATTCAAAGATTTTGTAGACAGAGGACAACACAAGTCTACATGAACAAGCTCGAGTGGTTTGGTAGATATGTGCGATGCCTCCTTAGGGAAAGGTAATCGATGTTGCTTGCCATGGAGAAATGGTTGTGCACACACCAACTGGGGTGCTGATGGATGATTAAGCATCAACCAAACCATGTTTATATGCCTATTGCAAATAAAAGAAGCTCAAGTGGCAAAAGCATGCATGCCATAACACAGAATCTGTAGACGTAGAATGCAAGGCCAAAGTAGAGGTGCATAAAATAGGAATAGTACCAGCACCTTTGATGGAAATTGTAAAAGAGTCATCGAGACTGATGTCCCCTGGTTGCTTAGAGAAGGAAGAACACCAATCATGATGATTAGTGTGTGAGAAGTTGTGCTACTATCTATAATCCAAGCATGAAACCTGAAAGAGATGAAAGTTGATGAAAGTCAAAGTGGGGCTATCAATGTAGATAAACAACTGATCAATAGTGGTTGAAGTAGATGTAGACACCTCAAAGCCATATCACCTCAGTTTTTGCAGTAGAACAAACAACACGATATTCTGCCTTTGAGGAGGATAATGCAATAGTGGGTTGCTTTTTACTACTCAAGGAAATAGCACCAGAACCACGTGTAAACCAATAACATGCAGTCGATTGGTGAGTGTTAATATCACCAACCTAGTGAGACTCAGAATAGCCAACTAACCGATCCCCCTTCCACCAATAGAAGATACCCCGATCAAGAAAATTATTCAAATAGTGCAGGATGCACTGGCAGGTGGGATTTGTGAGGGTCAGCTGAAAATGAACTCAAGACACAAACAAAAAAGTAAACATCCAATCTAGAATGAGTAATCCAAATCAAAGATTTGACAATCTACCTTTATAGAGCATGATCACATGGTGGTGAAGCAAATCTTAGCATTAGGGTCCATCGAAGAAGAGATGGAACCATGCACCTTGAAATGCTATAAAATCTCCTTTGCAATACTTGCGTTGAGAGAGAAAAATACCCTGAGGAGTCTACCAAACTTCAAAACCAAGGAAAAATGAAGAACTCAAGGTTGATCAACTCAGAATAGCCAACTAACCGATCCCCCTTCCACCAATAGAAGATACCCCGATCAAGAAAATTATTCAAATAGTGCAGGATGCACTGGCAGGTGGGATTTGTGAGGGTCAGCTGAAAATGAACTCAAGACACAAACAAAAAAGTAAACATCCAATCTAGAATGAGTAATCCAAATCAAGGATTTGACAATCTACCTTTATAGAGCATGATCACATGGTGGTGAAGCAAATCTTAGCATTAGGGTCCATCGAAGAAGAGATGGAACCATGCACCTTGAAATGCTATAAAATCTCCTTTGCAATACTTGCGTTGAGAGAGAAAAATACCCTGAGGAGTCTACCAAACCTCAAAACCAAGGAAAAATGAAGAACTCAAGGTTGATCAACTCAAACTCATGGCTAAGATCAGCCACCATGACAAACAAAATCCAACTCTTACGACTTCCTATAAAGATCAAGCCATCCACATACACAATGATAATGCCAAATAAGACCATCTTTAACAAATAAGACCATCTTTAACAAAAATGTAAAGATTGGAACATGAATGTGATCACCAAAGACCAACCACCAATGACCAATCTTCAGAAAGAAGGTGTCGATGCACTAGTACCACACACGATGAGCCTACTTCAATCCATATAGATCTTTACAAAGTTGGTACACAATATGCGCAACAACAATATCAAGTGGTTGCTCAACATAGACCTCCTCTTGAAGGTCACCATTAAGAAGAGCAGATTTGACATCCATCTATAAAATAGGCCACCCACCCATGATGGGTAAGAAGAGCCAAAATAATCCTAATGGTAGTAATCGACACTGTAGGAATAAAAGCCTCATCAAAATCAACACTAACTCTCTAGGAGTAGCCCTTCACAACAAGATGTTCTTCGTGTTTGTCTAAAGTTCCATCCTCATAATACTTGTTCTTATAGACCCAACGAACTTTGATTACCTTGCATTGAGGTGGACGTGGTACAAGAACCCAAGTACTATTGTGCTTAATGGAATCAAGCTCTGTCTGCATAGTAATAATCCAAGGTGGAGAAGAAAGTGTCTCCTCAGAGAGGAAGGCTCAGTAGAGGTGAAGGAAGAATGGTAGACACCAAGGCAAAATTCAGAAAGTGATTATCCTCAACAGCATGCTTTTAGACCGAGTAACATGATGAGAATGACTTTCACTAGATTTCGGAAATTGACGAAGGCCTGAATCTTTCATAGTCTCATATAACCAACGAGGAACCCTCTTGGTGAGGATCCTCCTCAATAACCTCTATATTTGAATCTAAAGAAGCCCCCTTTGAAACCAAAGGTGGTAGAGGAGCTGAGACAAGAGGCAGAGGAGCAGCCAAAGTAGAAGGCTGAGCTAAAGGAGAAGGACCCGGAGATGAAGTTGAAGGTAGAGGAAGAAGCTCACTCTTATAAGGTACATGAAGGACACTCATCAAAAATAACATCATAACATCATGATTGATGGTGGCTAGTAAGTTGTAGGTTGCAGGATCCCAAAGTTCATAGGCCTTGGATATAGAATTATACCCAAGGAAAATGTGCGGCATGGATTTAGAATCCAACTTAGAGTGATGCTCTTTAGTTACATGCACATAAGCCTTGCAACCAAATATTGGGAGATAAGCACAAGAGGGTTTGATGCCCAATAATGCCTCATACGAGTTTTACCTATGGTACAACTGATGTAGGCAATCTATTCCAAATGTGAACTCCAATAGCTGATGCCTCAGCCTATAATTTCTTGGCCAAGCCACTATGCTCAAGTATAGTCCTCGACCCATCTCAATGACAGACTAATTCTTACATCCACAAAAAACCCATTCTAGGATGGAGGATAAGTTGTAGTAAACTAGCATCGCGAATGCAAAGATTCTTCAAATACTTGTCAAACTCATGTGAGAGAAACTCTCCCCCTTTATCAATACACAAAGATTTTGCCTTCTTGGAGTCCCATTGTTTTTCCCACTTTGACTTTCCAATCATGAAATATGGATAAAGATTGATCCTTAGACTGAAGAAAGAAAGCCCAAGTATACTTGGAGTAGTCAGTCGTCAACAATAATCATCATATGTAAAGAGCCTTATTCAAAGATTTTGTAGACAGAGGACAACACAAGTCTACATGAACAAGCTCGAGTGGTTTGGTAGATATGTGCGATGCCTCCTTAGGGAAAGGTAATCGATGTTGCTTGCCATGGAGAAATGGTTGTGCACACACCAACTGGGGTGCTGATGGATGATTAAGCATCAACCAAACCATGTTTATATGCCTATTGCAAATAAAAGAAGCTCAAGTGGCAAAAGCATGCATGCCATAACACAGAATCTGTAGACGTAGAATGCAAGGCCAAAGTAGAGGTGCATAAAATAGGAATAGTACCAGCACCTTTGATGGAAATTGTAAAAGAGTCATCGAGACTGATGTCCCCTGGTTGCTTAGAGAAGGAAGAACACCAATCATGATGATTAGTGTGTGAGAAGTTGTGCTACTATCTATAATCCAAGCATGAAACCTGAAAGAGATGAAAGTTGATGAAAGTCAAAGTGGGGCTATCAATGTAGATAAACAACTGATCAATAGTGGTTGAAGTAGATGTAGACACCTCAAAGCCATATCACCTCAGTTTTTGCAGTAGAACAAACAACACGATATTCTGCCTTTGAGGAGGATAATGCAATAGTGGGTTGCTTTTTACTACTCAAGGAAATAGCACCAGAACCACGTGTAAACCAATAACATGCAGTCGATTGGTGAGTGTTAATATCACCAACCTAGTGAGAGAATAGCCAACTAACCGATCCCCCTTCCACCAATAGAAGATACCCCGATCAAGAAAATTATTCAAATAGTGCAGGATGCACTGGCAGGTGGGATTTGTGAGGGTCAGCTGAAAATGAACTCAAGACACAAACAAAAAAGTAAACATCCAATCTAGAATGAGTAATCCAAATCAAAGATTTGACAATCTACCTTTATAGAGCATGATCACATGGTGGTGAAGCAAATCTTAGCATTAGGGTCCATCGAAGAAGAGATGGAACCATGCACCTTGAAATGCTATAAAATCTCCTTTGCAATACTTGCGTTGAGAGAGAAAAATACCCTGAGGAGTCTACCAAACTTCAAAACCAAGGAAAAATGAAGAACTCAAGGTTGATCAACTCAGAATAGCCAACTAACCGATCCCCCTTCCACCAATAGAAGATACCCCGATCAAGAAAATTATTCAAATAGTGCAGGATGCACTGGCAGGTGGGATTTGTGAGGGTCAGCTGAAAATGAACTCAAGACACAAACAAAAAAGTAAACATCCAATCTAGAATGAGTAATCCAAATCAAAGATTTGACAATCTACCTTTATAGAGCATGATCACATGGTGGTGAAGCAAATCTTAGCATTAGGGTCCATCGAAGAAGAGATGGAACCATGCACCTTGAAATGCTATAAAATCTCCTTTGCAATACTTGCGTTGAGAGAGAAAAATACCCTGAGGAGTCTACCAAACTTCAAAACCAAGGAAAAATGAAGAACTCAAGGTTGATCAACTCAAACTCATGGCTAAGATCAGCCACCATGACAAACAAAATCCAACTCTTATGACTTCCTATAAAGATCAAGCCATCCACATACACAATGATAATGCCAAATAAGACCATCTTTAACAAAAATGTAAAGATTGGAACATGAATGTGATCACCAAAGACCAACCACCAATGACCAATCTTCAGAAAGAAGGTGTCGATGCACTAGTACCACACACGATGAGCCTACTTCAATCCATATAGATCTTTACAAAGTTGGTACACAATATGCGCAACAACAATATCAAGTGGTTGCTCAACATAGACCTCCTCTTGAAGGTCACCATTAAGAAGAGCAGATTTGACATCCATCTATAAAATAGGCCACCCACCCATGATGGGTAAGAAGAGCCAAAATAATCCTAATGGTAGTAATCGACACTGTAGGAATAAAAGCCTCATCAAAATCAACACTAACTCTCTAGGAGTAGCCCTTCACAACAAGATGTTCTTCGTGTTTGTCTAAAGTTCCATCCTCATAATACTTGTTCTTATAGACCCAACGAACTTTGATTACCTTGCATTGAGGTGGACGTGGTACAAGAACCCAAGTACTATTGTGCTTAATGGAATCAAGCTCTGTCTGCATAGTAATAATCCAAGGTGGAGAAGAAAGTGTCTCCTCAGAGAGGAAGGCTCAGTAGAGGTGAAGGAAGAATGGTAGACATCAAGGCAAAATTCAGAAAGTGATTATCCTCAACAGCATGCTTTTAGACCGAGTAACATGATGAGAATGACTTTCACTAGATTTCGGAAATTGACGAAGGCCTGAATCTTTCATAGTCTCATATAACCAACGAGGAACCCTCTTGGTGAGGATCCTCCTCAATAACCTCTATATTTGAATCTAAAGAAGCCCCCTTTGAAACCAAAGGTGGTAGAGGAGCTGAGACAAGAGGCAGAGGAGCAGCCAAAGTAGAAGGCTGAGCTAAAGGAGAAGGACCCGGAGATGAAGTTGAAGGTAGAGGAAGAAGCTCACTCTTATAAGGTACATGAAGGACACTCATCAAAAATAACATCATAACATCATGATTGATGGTGGCTAGTAAGTTGTAGGTTGCAGGATCCCAAAGTTCATAGGCCTTGGATATAGAATTATACCCAAGGAAAATGTGCGGCATGGATTTAGAATCCAACTTAGAGTGATGCTCTTTAGTTACATGCACATAAGCCTTGCAACCAAATATTGGGAGATAAGCACAAGAGGGTTTGATGCCCAATAATGCCTCATACGAGTTTTACCTATGGTACAACTGATGTAGGCAATCTATTCCAAATGTGAACTCCAATAGCTGATGCCTCAGCCTATAATTTCTTGGCCAAGCCACTATGCTCAAGTATAGTCCTCGACCCATCTCAATGACAGACTAATTCTTACATCCACAAAAAACCCATTCTAGGATGGAGGATAAGTTGTAGTAAACTAGCATCGCGAATGCAAAGATTCTTCAAATACTTGTCAAACTCATGTGAGAGAAACTCTCCCCCTTTATCAATACACAAAGATTTTGCCTTCTTGGAGTCCCATTGTTTTTCCCACTTTGACTTTCCAATCATGAAATATGGATAAAGATTGATCCTTAGACTGAAGAAAGAAAGCCCAAGTATACTTGGAGTAGTCAGGAGTCAACAATAATCATCATATGTAAAGAGCCTTATTCAAAGATTTTGTAGACATAGGACAACACAAGTCTACATGAACAAGCTCGAGTGGTTTGGAGATATGTGCGATGCCTCCTTAGGGAAAGGTAATCGATGTTGCTTGCCATGGAGAAATGGTTGTGCACACACCAACTGGGGTGCTGATGGATGATTAAGCATCAACCAAACCATGTTTATATGCCTATTGCAAATAAAAGAAGCTCAAGTGGCAAAAGCATGCATGCCATAACACAGAATCTGTAGACGTAGAATGCAAGGCCAAAGTAGAGGTGCATAAAATAGGAATAGTACCAGCACCTTTGATGGAAATTATAAAAGAGTCATCGAGACTGATGTCCCCTGGTTGCTTAGAGAAGGAAGAACACCAATCATGATGATTAGTGTGTGAGAAGTTGTGCTACTATCTATAATCCAAGCATGAAACCTGAAAGAGATGAAAGTTGATGAAAGTCAAAGTGGGGCTATCAATGTAGATAAACAACTGATCAATAGTGGTTGAAGTAGATGTAGACACCTCAAAGCCATATCACCTCAGTTTTTGCAGTAGAACAAACAACACGATATTCTGCCTTTGAGGAGGATAATGCAATAGTGGGTTGCTTTTTACTACTCAAGGAAATAGCACCAGAACCACGTGTAAACCAATAACATGCAGTCGATTGGTGAGTGTTAATATCACCAACCTAGTGAGACTCAGAATAGCCAACTAACCGATCCCCCTTCCACCAATAGAAGATACCCCGATCAAGAAAATTATTCAAATAGTGCAGGATGCACTGGCAGGTGGGATTTGTGAGGGTCAGCTGAAAATGAACTCAAGACACAAACAAAAAAGTAAACATCCAATCTAGAATGAGTAATCCAAATCAAGGATTTGACAATCTACCTTTATAGAGCATGATCACATGGTGGTGAAGCAAATCTTAGCATTAGGGTCCATCGAAGAAGAGATGGAACCATGCACCTTGAAATGCTATAAAATCTCCTTTGCAATACTTGCGTTGAGAGAGAAAAATACCCTGAGGAGTCTACCAAACTTCAAAACCAAGGAAAAATGAAGAACTCAAGGTTGATCAACTCAGAATAGCCAACTAACCGATCCCCCTTCCACCAATAGAAGATACCCCGATCAAGAAAATTATTCAAATAGTGCAGGATGCACTGGCAGGTGGGATTTGTGAGGGTCAGCTGAAAATGAACTCAAGACACAAACAAAAAAGTAAACATCCAATCTAGAATGAGTAATCCAAATCAAGGATTTGACAATCTACCTTTATAGAGCATGATCACATGGTGGTGAAGCAAATCTTAGCATTAGGGTCCATCGAAGAAGAGATGGAACCATGCACCTTGAAATGCTATAAAATCTCCTTTGCAATACTTGCGTTGAGAGAGAAAAATACCCTGAGGAGTCTACCAAACTTCAAAACCAAGGAAAAATGAAGAACTCAAGGTTGATCAACTCAAACTCATGGCTAAGATCAGCCACCATGACAAACAAAATCCAACTCTTATGACTTCCTATAAAGATCAAGCCATCCACATACACAATGATAATGCCAAATAAGACCATCTTTAACAAATAAGACCATCTTTAACAAAAATGTAAAGATTGGAACATGAATGTGATCACCAAAGACCAACCACCAATGACCAATCTTCAGAAAGAAGGTGTCTGTAAGATTCCTCCCCTACTCCCTTTTTGATGTCTAGTATCTTTCCCTGTAATCAATCCCTCTTCAGAAATATAAAGACCTTGTTTCTATCTGTTTTAGCCTAGAGAGAGAAAAATATTCTAGAGAGAGAATATTCAGATTTTGAATATTTTTGGATAGAAAAATATCTCTTCTAATTCAGATGAGTTCCCCTGAAACAGAAATTCAAAAAGAATTTTCCAATGTGCAATTGGAATTAATTGGAAATAGGTATAAAGAACCTTAGTCTAAGGGTCTAGATTTTCAGAAATCTTTAGACTATGGTCCAATTAAGGTTCCTATGGGCCAATAGCATCAATCCATGTGTAGGGAAGAGATAAATCCAAATTTGTAAAAAGAAGATACCCAAAAATGAGTAAATGCTCACATAAGGTGAAGAGTTGAAAATGTACAAGGTTTATTAGTAAAAAACTATGAGCAATATTAAAAATATGAGATATTTTGGGTATCCAAAAATGAGTAAATGCTCACATAAGATGAAGAGTTGAAAATGTACAAGGTTTATTAGTAAAAAACTATGAGCAATATTAAAATGATGCCATTATGACACATATGTAAGGAAGGGGAATTCTTTAAAGG
The DNA here is from genome assembly GCF_041138505.1 of Cibotium barometz. Classification (NCBI taxonomy): domain Eukaryota; kingdom Viridiplantae; phylum Streptophyta; class Polypodiopsida; order Cyatheales; family Cibotiaceae; genus Cibotium; species Cibotium barometz. The sequence continues at coordinate 18,583,795 of NC_141071.1, read as the reverse complement.
ATGTGCATATTTCACATAAGATGAAGAGTTGAAAATGTACAAGGTTTATTAGTAAAAAACTATGAGCAATATTAAAATGATTCCATTATGACACATATGTAAGGAAGGGGAATTCTTTAAAGGAGGTGCATATTTCACATAAGATGAAGAGTTGAAAATGTACAAGGTTTATTAGTAAAAAAAACTATGAGCAATATTAAAATGATTCCATTATGACACATATGTAAGGAAGGGGAGTTCTTTAAAGGAGGTGCATATTTCACATGCTTGAATGAGTTTTAAACTCATAAAAATTGAGATATTTCATCTCTCCTCTCTCCTCATTCAAGTCTAGTTCCAAAAAGTTAGCTTAACTGACCTAAAAATGGTCAAATATTGACCAAACTGATTTAGAAAATTCTAGAATCAGTTTGTTTGGTTAGGAGCTCAATTTTTCCTATAAATAGAAGCCTCCCCCTTGTTGAAAAATAGATAGTGTTTATGCATCGTTACTCTACTCCACCTAGGCCAAGAACTGTGAATTCATTTAATAATTCACTAGTTTTTGGAGCTTCCCTCTTTCTTCAATCCCCATTAGTGGCTCCATCAACATACTTAACCAATTGATTGGTTGGGGGCCTCTACCGTGAACAAAGAATCAAGCAAGTTGTAAGGTAATTAGTGAATATTGATCTTTCTATAATTTCTCAATGTTTCTCTCTTCTCAACCCCTCTCAAGCTTGAGAAGTTTAATTGGTATGGTTTTTTTTTAATGCTATTGAAGTTTGAATAGTAGTGAAGAGTTACATAATGCTATTGAAGTTAATTTTCATTTATGTTTAAATTCTAATGATTTTTATGTAAATTCTCTCTCTCACTCAAGAAATGGTCATACTCATGAACCGTTCTCAATCCAAATCAAGCTTTTCATAAAGCTTTTCCTTAACCCAAGATTAAGCTATGCTTGAGGCCAAATTAATGGCTTTTTTCTATACTTTTAGTTTATGTATATTAATGATTCAATCCATTATGGATTGATAATCCAATTAGAGATTATTTTAATTATTTTCTTAATGATAAGCATTATCCCTTAGAAAAATTGAGATTTATCAGTCATAGCAGCGGAGCTATGGCAAAATTTTTATAAAAATTATGCATAAAATAATCTCATTCAAAGCATAAAAAGAGGACTTCCTACCATATTCTAGGAATTATCATCCTAGATTAATTGAAAGAATTTCATAACAATTATGGAGAAATTGAATTTTAATATTATGCATAAAGGATAAGTTTTTATATCAAAAGTGTTATTTTTACCATTTTTATTTCATGCATAGAAGTATGCATAAAGGAAAAATTTTTATATCAAAAGTGTTACTTTTATTATTTTTAATTTTCATGCATAAAAGTATGCATAAAAGAAAATTTTTATATCAAAAGTGTTACTTTTATCATATTGGATTTCATGCATATAGGTATGCATAAAAGATATTCTTTTATACTAAAAGTATGATTTTCCTCATAAATGGATTTTATGCTTAACTTAGATGCATAAGAGAAATTCTTTTATTCTAAAAGTATAATTCCCTACCAAATTGAAATCATGCATAAGAAGATGCATAAAAGATTGATTTTAATTTCGAAAGTGTTAGTCTCCTTAAATGGAATTTATGTATAAATAAATGTGTAGAGAAATCTTATATCAAATAAAAGAATTCTCTTTTAAAAAAAAAAAAGATATGAAATGTGATAAGATGTGATAAGAGGTGTATGAGATGTGATAAGAATTGATAAGATGCGTATGGAAAGTGATAGGATGTGATAAGAGGTGTGATAAGAGGTGATAAGATGCTTATGAAATAAGTTAGGATGTGATAAGATGAATTAAGATGTGTATGGGGGGATGAGGTAAGAAGTGTATGTGATAGGATAAGATGTATATGGGTTGTGATAGGGCGAGAATGGATGTGATGTAAAAGATTAGATGTGAAGGTATATGGGGTTATATAAATGGGAATGTGAAAATGGATGTATGTATGTGGATGTGTGGATATGGAGATGGGAGTGTGGATGTATGAACATGAAAATGGATATATGCATGAAGATGTATATGCATAGATGTAAATGTGGATGTAGATGTGGATGTATGTGAATGTGAATGTAGATGTGAATGTGGAATGTGGATGTATAGATGTGGATGTATGGGAATGTGGATGTGGATGTATGTGAATGTGAATGTAGATGTGGATGTATAGATGTGAATGTGGAATGTGGATGTGGATGTGGATGTATGTATGTATGTGGATGTGGATGTGGATGTATGTGAATGTGAATGTAGATGTGGATGTATGTGAATGTGAATGTAGATGTGAATGTGGAATGTGGATGTATAGATGTGGATGTATGGGAATGTGGATGTGGATGTATGTGAATGTGAATGTAGATGTGGATGTATAGATGTGAATGTGGAATGTGGATGTATGGATGTGTATGTATGAATGTGGATATGGGATGTGGATGTATAAATGAGGATGTGAAAATGGAGGTAAGCATGTAGATGTGGATGCATGGATGTGAATGTGGATGTGGATGTGGATGTGGATATGGATATGGGATATGGATGTGTATGTATGAATGTGGATATGGGATGTGGATGTATAAATGAGGATGTGAAAATGGAGATAAGCATGTAGATGTGGATGTATGGATGTGAATGTGGATGTGGATGTGGATGTATGGATGTGGATATGGATGTGAATATATGATATGTGATGTGAAGGAATCTGAAGTGAAGAGATGGAAAAAGGAGGTGATTGGATGAGTACACATATACATGGAATGTGGAATAAGTAATGTGGATTAATGAGGGACAATGTGGAAAAATGAGAGTTAATATAGAAACTGTATTTGTAAACTGTTTGTAAATGCTGTTTGTAAATGGCTGTTTTATGTCAAGAATGCTGGGGAAGCATTTTGACCGTCTTGTGATTAAGGTCGTGGAGACCTAACTGATAAAGTTGCAACTGCTGACGGAGAGTCAATGGAGGACGTCTCGCGTAGCAAGGTCGACCGAGGTCTTGACCAGCCTCGGTTCGATTAAAATGGTGAGCTTCCGGTACGGTGGATGAGGGACCAAGGAAGCGGCCTATGAGTGAAGCGCTAGGTCACCTGCGAAGGATCCTAGAGGGTGCTGACCATACGGTGCTCGGGCTCTGGGTCGCCTAGGATACCCACGCGTGCGTCGAGGAAGATATTGGAACAAGGAGTAAGAGTTGTTTTGTGAAACCGGGCATGGATCTGGTTGACTGACCTTGCTGGTCCTCAACGGATGAGTCCATGGCTCTTTTATATGGATCTGTTGGTTGATCTTGCTGATCTTCAACGAGAGTCCATCTTGATAAGTGATTATATTGCCGAGTATTATGGGCTAGGAACTATAGAAACGGCCCCTGAGTGGTCAGGTGGTGAGCGTTCTAGTTGCCAATGATGCCATAGATACTCTGATGAAGGAACGATGGAAAATTTGAGAATCAATCGGATAATTTGGAAGACTGTGATCAGTGGTACTATGGTTTCATTAAAGGATTGTTTTAAAGTTAGCTGATGCTAAGAAAAAGGCAATTTTATATTGGGTGTGTAAGTGGTGTGCCTAATTTTATGTTTGCATGAACTTCCGGCTAGGGGGCCTTGGAACTCTTTTCCTTGGTACCCGGGACAAAACCTAACCAAATTCCAAATTGGATCCCATCACTACAGTGGTTGGGCGGTTGGCTAACCCATGGGATCGGATGGGGTTAGGCTGGACTGATGGATCCGTAAATCGAGATTTAAATTCTATTATTACGATAGATGAAGTAAATCCCGGATAGAAATTGTTCTATGGATAGGAATCAACGGCTGTGCCTCTTGATGGGGAAAAAAGCGTTGATCCCAATGATTCAAGTGCAAGTTCTTCCTTGATTTGACCAAGTACCGTTAAAGGTGCAGTCAGATCAGTTGATCCGTAACGATCTTGACTACGTTAGAGTAAAGAGTTATCCTGGTGGAATCGCCCATGCTTTCCGGGTAAAGGAAGTTTTTTCGGTTTCGGTTTTGGACAAACCGACGGATTAGTCTCTTGTCCGGATATCCGTGGGCGAGGCCCCGAATGTGGGACCCCTGTCCCACGCGAGAAGTGCTACCTCCGCTGCTAGTACCCGAATCCGTTGCTCGGTGGGAACAGGGGGATCTCACAGTTGGTATCAGAGCATTTGGTTAATAAAGATCAATTGAGAAGACAAATAGGTCAGAAATTTATCAAGAAACACAAAAAGGTTGTAATTGTTTGATATAATTCATACAATTTGATATTCAAATTGAAATTTGTAATTTGGTAATTGGGTCTTCAGATGGAAGTACCGCAATTATATAGAATCCTTGACTTGCTTGAGGCCTAGACATGATGGTATTTACCTTATAATTCCAAGGGCCGTGACTATCCGTATATACCGAGAGTATAACTGCAGCTCTTTACTGACAGTATATACGAGTAAATCTAAGACTTGAAATTATAAGCATTAATGCTATCCAGATGATGAATTTGAATGTGGTTGATATGATTTTTAATTCTGTTTGGGAACTGATGAATTGATTGGGATTCTGATTGAAAAATGATGATTTTTGAAATTTAGTTGAAATATAATAACTTGAGCAAAACCGCAATGAGGATGAATGGGACGAGTCCCTGTAATGATAAATGATGAAAATGATTCAGCAAATCACTATGAGATTAGTGGATTGTGCTGTCAGATTACTACTGTTAACACTTGAGACGGTAGATCAAGTTAAGGGATGACAAATTGAGAACTTGCTTAACTTAAATTCCGTGGAGGAATGTTCTGAAGGAAATTTTCGGTCTAATGGACCATTATCATGTTAAAGATATGAATGATATGATTTGAATGAATTGTTATTTAATGATGAATTCTATATAAGGGATATTTATCCCCATATTCTGTTGGGTTGACCGGAATATAAGGAACCCCAGAATAAATTGGATCTTAAGCAAAAAAGTTGTCCTCTACTTGCGAGATGAGGACATCTTGCACCTTTTAAGTGGGGTAGAATGTAAGATTCCTCCCCAGCCTTCGAGGTATACAGGAGTAAGAATCTCCCTTTCTGATCTTATAATTATTCCCTCTCTAAAATAAAAGAAAGTTCTGTTTAACAAAGGAAGACCCTTTTCCTAGAATACTTCTCAAGAGTCCCACCTGTTTTAAGGATTCAGAACAATGAGTTCAGAAGTGAGAATCGATGTTTTGGATATCAAGGTTTTGGTCTTCATTCGAGTACGGCCCAAAAGAAGTTCTTTATCTATTGGGGAGTTTAAGAAGTTATCCCCCAGATATTGTGAGCCTTATCTGAATTCAAAGAAAGTAAGCGACTTAGCTTACGAGCTTCTTTTATCTCCTCATCTCAAAGTTCTTAATGTATTTCATAGAAATATGTGCCAAACCCAAATCATGGAAAGACGATAAAACTTCAGTGGCAAGATACCGTTGGCTTCTAAGTTACGCTAGCTCCTTCCTTTATATAAGTCGTAACTTTTACTTGTCGCTCACAGTAATCTTACTTCCATTGATGTCCTTTCTTTCTTAATTTCCTTCATGGCTTGGCAACAAGAACTAGTTTTATCCATAATGATTCCTCACCTTCAAGACGCAAGTGAATCTGTGAAGAAGGATTTTATAGAGCAGTATGAGCGCTCACTTTTCCCTCACTTGGGAACTTCTGTAGCGCAAACCAAATGGCGGACCTATCAAAACATAACTAGGGTAACACCCTGGGGTCAGCAGCACTTTCGTAACAATGTCCGCTTGGCCATGGTTATTGAAGCTTTGGGTTTGGGTCCCCGATACTACTGTGTCATGAGATCAAGGCATCTTGGGTTTTCTGAGCGGGTCTTCTTACTGGCATGTTTTCTTCCTCATGAGAAGATATGCCTTTATCCCGTTTTTGGCTTGCCTCTCAGAGGTCCTTTTGTTAGATCACCTCATACCACTGAGATAGGTGCAGCAATAACCAACAGAATTATTCCCATAGATGAGTTACCTTATACTTGTGCAGCTTGTGAGGACTGCTTTTGTGATCATATGATGGACGGGCTTATGGAAGTGTAAAGAGTTCTTCTATCTTTACTGTATAAGTTCCGAGAATGAATAAAGTTTAAATCTTGTTCTTATTTTGAATCTTGCTCTCTTTAAGACGTTTCTTGGTGGTTAATCTTGATTAAAATTTTTCTCTAAGTCTCATATTCGTGCATCTTGCGAAATTATCCCAGTTTGCGAGATGAGGACATCTCGCATTTTTTAAGTGGGGTAGAATGTAAGATTCCTCCCCTACTCCCTTTTTGATGTCTAGTATCTTTCCCTGTAATCAATCCCTCTTCAGAAATATAAAGACCTTGTTTCTATCTGTTTTAGCCTAGAGAGAGAAAAATATTCTAGAGAGAGAATATTCAGATTTTGAATATTTTTGGATAGAAAAATATCTCTTCTAATTCAGATGAGTTCCCCTGAAACAGAAATTCAAAAAGAATTTTCCAATGTGCAATTGGAATTAATTGGAAATAGGTATAAAGAACCTTAGTCTAAGGGTCTAGATTTTCAGAAATCTTTAGACTATGGTCCAATTAAGGTTCCTATGGGCCAATAGCATCAATCCATGTGTAGGGAAGAGATAAATCCAAATTTGTAAAAAGAAGATACCCAAAAATGAGTAAATGCTCACATAAGGTGAAGAGTTGAAAATGTACAAGGTTTATTAGTAAAAAACTATGAGCAATATTAAAAATATGAGATATTTTGGGTATCCAAAAATGAGTAAATGCTCACATAAGATGAAGAGTTGAAAATGTACAAGGTTTATTAGTAAAAAACTATGAGCAATATTAAAATGATGCCATTATGACACATATGTAAGGAAGGGGAATTCTTTAAAGGATGTGCATATTTCACATAAGATGAAGAGTTGAAAATGTACAAGGTTTATTAGTAAAAAACTATGAGCAATATTAAAATGATTCCATTATGACACATATGTAAGGAAGGGGAATTCTTTAAAGGAGGTGCATATTTCACATAAGATGAAGAGTTGAAAATGTACAAGGTTTATTAGTAAAAAAAACTATGAGCAATATTAAAATGATTCCATTATGACACATATGTAAGGAAGGGGAGTTCTTTAAAGGAGGTGCATATTTCACATGCTTGAATGAGTTTTAAACTCATAAAAATTGAGATATTTCATCTCTCCTCTCTCCTCATTCAAGTCTAGTTCCAAAAAGTTAGCTTAACTGACCTAAAAATGGTCAAATATTGACCAAACTGATTTAGAAAATTCTAGAATCAGTTTGTTTGGTTAGGAGCTCAATTTTTCCTATAAATAGAAGCCTCCCCCTTGTTGAAAAATAGATAGTGTTTATGCATCGTTACTCTACTCCACCTAGGCCAAGAACTGTGAATTCATTTAATAATTCACTAGTTTTTGGAGCTTCCCTCTTTCTTCAATCCCCATTAGTGGCTCCATCAACATACTTAACCAATTGATTGGTTGGGGGCCTCTACCGTGAACAAAGAATCAAGCAAGTTGTAAGGTAATTAGTGAATATTGATCTTTCTATAATTTCTCAATGTTTCTCTCTTCTCAACCCCTCTCAAGCTTGAGAAGTTTAATTGGTATGGTTTTTTTTTAATGCTATTGAAGTTTGAATAGTAGTGAAGAGTTACATAATGCTATTGAAGTTAATTTTCATTTATGTTTAAATTCTAATGATTTTTATGTAAATTCTCTCTCTCACTCAAGAAATGGTCATACTCATGAACCGTTCTCAATCCAAATCAAGCTTTTCATAAAGCTTTTCCTTAACCCAAGATTAAGCTATGCTTGAGGCCAAATTAATGGCTTTTTTCTATACTTTTAGTTTATGTATATTAATGATTCAATCCATTATGGATTGATAATCCAATTAGAGATTATTTTAATTATTTTCTTAATGATAAGCATTATCCCTTAGAAAAATTGAGATTTATCAGTCATAGCAGCGGAGCTATGGCAAAATTTTTATAAAAATTATGCATAAAATAATCTCATTCAAAGCATAAAAAGAGGACTTCCTACCATATTCTAGGAATTATCATCCTAGATTAATTGAAAGAATTTCATAACAATTATGGAGAAATTGAATTTTAATATTATGCATAAAGGATAAGTTTTTATATCAAAAGTGTTATTTTTACCATTTTTATTTCATGCATAGAAGTATGCATAAAGGAAAAATTTTTATATCAAAAGTGTTACTTTTATTATTTTTAATTTTCATGCATAAAAGTATGCATAAAAGAAAATTTTTATATCAAAAGTGTTACTTTTATCATATTGGATTTCATGCATATAGGTATGCATAAAAGATATTCTTTTATACTAAAAGTATGATTTTCCTCATAAATGGATTTTATGCTTAACTTAGATGCATAAGAGAAATTCTTTTATTCTAAAAGTATAATTCCCTACCAAATTGAAATCATGCATAAGAAGATGCATAAAAGATTGATTTTAATTTCGAAAGTGTTAGTCTCCTTAAATGGAATTTATGTATAAATAAATGTGTAGAGAAATCTTATATCAAATAAAAGAATTCTCTTTTAAAAAAAAAAAAGATATGAAATGTGATAAGATGTGATAAGAGGTGTATGAGATGTGATAAGAATTGATAAGATGCGTATGGAAAGTGATAGGATGTGATAAGAGGTGATAAGATGCTTATGAAATAAGTTAGGATGTGATAAGATGAATTAAGATGTGTATGGGGGGATGAGGTAAGAAGTGTATGTGATAGGATAAGATGTATATGGGTTGTGATAGGGCGAGAATGGATGTGATGTAAAAGATTAGATGTGAAGGTATATGGGGTTATATAAATGGGAATGTGAAAATGGATGTATGTATGTGGATGTGTGGATATGGAGATGGGAGTGTGGATGTATGAACATGAAAATGGATATATGCATGAAGATGTATATGCATAGATGTAAATGTGGATGTAGATGTGGATGTATGTGAATGTGAATGTAGATGTGAATGTGGAATGTGGATGTATAGATGTGGATGTATGGGAATGTGGATGTGGATGTATGTGAATGTGAATGTAGATGTGGATGTATAGATGTGAATGTGGAATGTGGATGTGGATGTGGATGTATGTATGTATGTGGATGTGGATGTGGATGTATGTGAATGTGAATGTAGATGTGGATGTATGTGAATGTGAATGTAGATGTGAATGTGGAATGTGGATGTATAGATGTGGATGTATGGGAATGTGGATGTGGATGTATGTGAATGTGAATGTAGATGTGGATGTATAGATGTGAATGTGGAATGTGGATGTATGGATGTGTATGTATGAATGTGGATATGGGATGTGGATGTATAAATGAGGATGTGAAAATGGAGGTAAGCATGTAGATGTGGATGCATGGATGTGAATGTGGATGTGGATGTGGATGTGGATATGGATATGGGATATGGATGTGTATGTATGAATGTGGATATGGGATGTGGATGTATAAATGAGGATGTGAAAATGGAGATAAGCATGTAGATGTGGATGTATGGATGTGAATGTGGATGTGGATGTGGATGTATGGATGTGGATATGGATGTGAATATATGATATGTGATGTGAAGGAATCTGAAGTGAAGAGATGGAAAAAGGAGGTGATTGGATGAGTACACATATACATGGAATGTGGAATAAGTAATGTGGATTAATGAGGGACAATGTGGAAAAATGAGAGTTAATATAGAAACTGTATTTGTAAACTGTTTGTAAATGCTGTTTGTAAATGGCTGTTTTATGTCAAGAATGCTGGGGAAGCATTTTGACCGTCTTGTGATTAAGGTCGTGGAGACCTAACTGATAAAGTTGCAACTGCTGACGGAGAGTCAATGGAGGACGTCTCGCGTAGCAAGGTCGACCGAGGTCTTGACCAGCCTCGGTTCGATTAAAATGGTGAGCTTCCGGTACGGTGGATGAGGGACCAAGGAAGCGGCCTATGAGTGAAGCGCTAGGTCACCTGCGAAGGATCCTAGAGGGTGCTGACCATACGGTGCTCGGGCTCTGGGTCGCCTAGGATACCCACGCGTGCGTCGAGGAAGATATTGGAACAAGGAGTAAGAGTTGTTTTGTGAAACCGGGCATGGATCTGGTTGACTGACCTTGCTGGTCCTCAACGGATGAGTCCATGGCTCTTTTATATGGATCTGTTGGTTGATCTTGCTGATCTTCAACGAGAGTCCATCTTGATAAGTGATTATATTGCCGAGTATTATGGGCTAGGAACTATAGAAACGGCCCCTGAGTGGTCAGGTGGTGAGCGTTCTAGTTGCCAATGATGCCATAGATACTCTGATGAAGGAATGATGGAAAATTTGAGAATCAATCGGATAATTTGGAAGACTGTGATCAGTGGTACTATGGTTTCATTAAAGGATTGTTTTAAAGTTAGCTGATGCTAAGAAAAAGGCAATTTTATATTGGGTGTGTAAGTGGTGTGCCTAATTTTATGTTTGCATGAACTTCCGGCTAGGGGGCCTTGGAACTCTTTTCCTTGGTACCCGGGACAAAACCTAACCAAATTCCAAATTGGATCCCATCACTACAGTGGTTGGGCGGTTGGCTAACCCATGGGATCGGATGGGGTTAGGCTGGACTGATGGATCCGTAAATCGAGATTTAAATTCTATTATTACGATAGATGAAGTAAATCCCGGATAGAAATTGTTCTATGGATAGGAATCAACGGCTGTGCCTCTTGATGGGGAAAAAAGCGTTGATCCCAATGATTCAAGTGCAAGTTCTTCCTTGATTTGACCAAGTACCGTTAAAGGTGCAGTCAGATCAGTTGATCCGTAACGATCTTGACTACGTTAGAGTAAAGAGTTATCCTGGTGGAATCGCCCATGCTTTCCGGGTAAAGGAAGTTTTTTCGGTTTCGGTTTTGGACAAACCGACGGATTAGTCTCTTGTCCGGATATCCGTGGGCGAGGCCCCGAATGTGGGACCCCTGTCCCACGCGAGAAGTGCTACCTCCGCTGCTAGTACCCGAATCCGTTGCTCGGTGGGAACAGGGGGATCTCACAGTGTCGATGCACTAGTACCACACACGATGAGCCTACTTCAATCCATATAGATCTTTACAAAGTTGGTACACAATATGCGCAACAACAATATCAAGTGGTTGCTCAACATAGACCTCCTCTTGAAGGTCACCATTAAGAAGAGCAGATTTGACATCCATCTATAAAATAGGCCACCCACCCATGATGGGTAAGAAGAGCCAAAATAATCCTAATGGTAGTAATCGACACTGTAGGAATAAAAGCCTCATCAAAATCAACACTAACTCTCTAGGAGTAGCCCTTCACAACAAGATGTTCTTCGTGTTTGTCTAAAGTTCCATCCTCATAATACTTGTTCTTATAGACCCAACGAACTTTGATTACCTTGCATTGAGGTGGACGTGGTACAAGAACCCAAGTACTATTGTGCTTAATGGAATCAAGCTCTGTCTGCATAGTAATAATCCAAGGTGGAGAAGAAAGTGTCTCCTCAGAGAGGAAGGCTCAGTAGAGGTGAAGGAAGAATGGTAGACATCAAGGCAAAATTCAGAAAGTGATTATCCTCAACAGCATGCTTTTAGACCGAGTAACATGATGAGAATGACTTTCACTAGATTTCGGAAATTGACGAAGGCCTGAATCTTTCATAGTCTCATATAACCAACGAGGAACCCTCTTGGTGAGGATCCTCCTCAATAACCTCTATATTTGAATCTAAAGAAGCCCCCTTTGAAACCAAAGGTGGTAGAGGAGCTGAGACAAGAGGCAGAGGAGCAGCCAAAGTAGAAGGCTGAGCTAAAGGAGAAGGACCCGGAGATGAAGTTGAAGGTAGAGGAAGAAGCTCACTCTTATAAGGTACATGAAGGACACTCATCAAAAATAACATCATAACATCATGATTGATGGTGGCTAGTAAGTTGTAGGTTGCAGGATCCCAAAGTTCATAGGCCTTGGATATAGAATTATACCCAAGGAAAATGTGCGGCATGGATTTAGAATCCAACTTAGAGTGATGCTCTTTAGTTACATGCACATAAGCCTTGCAACCAAATATTGGGAGATAAGCACAAGAGGGTTTGATGCCCAATAATGCCTCATACGAGTTTTACCTATGGTACAACTGATGTAGGCAATCTATTCCAAATGTGAACTCCAATAGCTGATGCCTCAGCCTATAATTTCTTGGCCAAGCCACTATGCTCAAGTATAGTCCTCGACCCATCTCAATGACAGACTAATTCTTACATCCACAAAAAACCCATTCTAGGATGGAGGATAAGTTGTAGTAAACTAGCATCGCGAATGCAAAGATTCTTCAAATACTTGTCAAACTCATGTGAGAGAAACTCTCCCCCTTTATCAATACACAAAGATTTTGCCTTCTTGGAGTCCCATTGTTTTTCCCACTTTGACTTTCCAATCATGAAATATGGATAAAGATTGATCCTTAGACTGAAGAAAGAAAGCCCAAGTATACTTGGAGTAGTCAGGCGTCAACAATAATCATCATATGTAAAGAGCCTTATTCAAAGATTTTGTAGACATAGGACAACACAAGTCTACATGAACAAGCTCGAGTGGTTTGGTAGATATGTGCGATGCCTCCTTAGGGAAAGGTAATCGATGTTGCTTGCCATGGAGAAATGGTTGTGCACACACCAACTGGGGTGCTGATGGATGATTAAGCATCAACCAAACCATGTTTATATGCCTATTGCAAATAAAAGAAGCTCAAGTGGCAAAAGCATGCATGCCATAACACAGAATCTGTAGACGTAGAATGCAAGGCCAAAGTAGAGGTGCATAAAATAGGAATAGTACCAGCACCTTTGATGGAAATTGTAAAAGAGTCATCGAGACTGATGTCCCCTGGTTGCTTAGAGAAGGAAGAACACCAATCATGATGATTAGTGTGTGAGAAGTTGTGCTACTATCTATAATCCAAGCATGAAACCTGAAAGAGATGAAAGTTGATGAAAGTCAAAGTGGGGCTATCAATGTAGATAAACAACTGATCAAAAGTGGATGAAGTAGATGTAGACACCTCAAAGCCATATCACCTCAGTTTTTGCAGTAGAACAAACAACACGATATTCTGCCTTTGAGGAGGATAATGCAATAGTGGGTTGCTTTTCACTACTCAAGGAAATAGCACCAGAACCACGTGTAAACCAATAACATGCAGTCGATTGGTGAGTGTTAATATCACCAACCTAGTGAGACTCAGAATAGCCAACTAACCGATCCCCCTTCCACCAATAGAAGATACCCCGATCAAGAAAATTATTCAAATAGTGCAGGATGCACTGGCAGGTGGGATTTGTGAGGGTCAGCTGAAAATGAACTCAAGACACAAACAAAAAAGTAAACATCCAATCTAGAATGAGTAATCCAAATCAAAGATTTGACAATCTACCTTTATAGAGCATGATCACATGGTGGTGAAGCAAATCTTAGCATTAGGGTCCATCGAAGAAGAGATGGAACCATGCACCTTGAAATGCTATAAAATCTCCTTTGCAATACTTGCGTTGAGAGAGAAAAATACCCTGAGGAGTCTACCAAACTTCAAAACCAAGGAAAAATGAAGAACTCAAGGTTGATCAACTCAGAATAGCCAACTAACCGATCCCCCTTCCACCAATAGAAGATACCCCGATCAAGAAAATTATTCAAATAGTGCAGGATGCACTGGCAGGTGGGATTTGTGAGGGTCAGCTGAAAATGAACTCAAGACACAAACAAAAAAGTAAACATCCAATCTAGAATGAGTAATCCAAATCAAGGATTTGACAATCTACCTTTATAGAGCATGATCACATGGTGGTGAAGCAAATCTTAGCATTAGGGTCCATCGAAGAAGAGATGGAACCATGCACCTTGAAATGCTATAAAATCTCCTTTGCAATACTTGCGTTGAGAGAGAAAAATACCCTGAGGAGTCTACCAAACCTCAAAACCAAGGAAAAATGAAGAACTCAAGGTTGATCAACTCAAACTCATGGCTAAGATCAGCCACCATGACAAACAAAATCCAACTCTTACGACTTCCTATAAAGATCAAGCCATCCACATACACAATGATAATGCCAAATAAGACCATCTTTAACAAATAAGACCATCTTTAACAAAAATGTAAAGATTGGAACATGAATGTGATCACCAAAGACCAACCACCAATGACCAATCTTCAGAAAGAAGGTGTCGATGCACTAGTACCACACACGATGAGCCTACTTCAATCCATATAGATCTTTACAAAGTTGGTACACAATATGCGCAACAACAATATCAAGTGGTTGCTCAACATAGACCTCCTCTTGAAGGTCACCATTAAGAAGAGCAGATTTGACATCCATCTATAAAATAGGCCACCCACCCATGATGGGTAAGAAGAGCCAAAATAATCCTAATGGTAGTAATCGACACTGTAGGAATAAAAGCCTCATCAAAATCAACACTAACTCTCTAGGAGTAGCCCTTCACAACAAGATGTTCTTCGTGTTTGTCTAAAGTTCCATCCTCATAATACTTGTTCTTATAGACCCAACGAACTTTGATTACCTTGCATTGAGGTGGACGTGGTACAAGAACCCAAGTACTATTGTGCTTAATGGAATCAAGCTCTGTCTGCATAGTAATAATCCAAGGTGGAGAAGAAAGTGTCTCCTCAGAGAGGAAGGCTCAGTAGAGGTGAAGGAAGAATGGTAGACACCAAGGCAAAATTCAGAAAGTGATTATCCTCAACAGCATGCTTTTAGACCGAGTAACATGATGAGAATGACTTTCACTAGATTTCGGAAATTGACGAAGGCCTGAATCTTTCATAGTCTCATATAACCAACGAGGAACCCTCTTGGTGAGGATCCTCCTCAATAACCTCTATATTTGAATCTAAAGAAGCCCCCTTTGAAACCAAAGGTGGTAGAGGAGCTGAGACAAGAGGCAGAGGAGCAGCCAAAGTAGAAGGCTGAGCTAAAGGAGAAGGACCCGGAGATGAAGTTGAAGGTAGAGGAAGAAGCTCACTCTTATAAGGTACATGAAGGACACTCATCAAAAATAACATCATAACATCATGATTGATGGTGGCTAGTAAGTTGTAGGTTGCAGGATCCCAAAGTTCATAGGCCTTGGATATAGAATTATACCCAAGGAAAATGTGCGGCATGGATTTAGAATCCAACTTAGAGTGATGCTCTTTAGTTACATGCACATAAGCCTTGCAACCAAATATTGGGAGATAAGCACAAGAGGGTTTGATGCCCAATAATGCCTCATACGAGTTTTACCTATGGTACAACTGATGTAGGCAATCTATTCCAAATGTGAACTCCAATAGCTGATGCCTCAGCCTATAATTTCTTGGCCAAGCCACTATGCTCAAGTATAGTCCTCGACCCATCTCAATGACAGACTAATTCTTACATCCACAAAAAACCCATTCTAGGATGGAGGATAAGTTGTAGTAAACTAGCATCGCGAATGCAAAGATTCTTCAAATACTTGTCAAACTCATGTGAGAGAAACTCTCCCCCTTTATCAATACACAAAGATTTTGCCTTCTTGGAGTCCCATTGTTTTTCCCACTTTGACTTTCCAATCATGAAATATGGATAAAGATTGATCCTTAGACTGAAGAAAGAAAGCCCAAGTATACTTGGAGTAGTCAGTCGTCAACAATAATCATCATATGTAAAGAGCCTTATTCAAAGATTTTGTAGACATAGGACAACACAAGTCTACATGAACAAGCTCGAGTGGTTTGGTAGATATGTGCGATGCCTCCTTAGGGAAAGGTAATCGATGTTGCTTGCCATGGAGAAATGGTTGTGCACACACCAACTGGGGTGCTGATGGATGATTAAGCATCAACCAAACCATGTTTATATGCCTATTGCAAATAAAAGAAGCTCAAGTGGCAAAAGCATGCATGCCATAACACAGAATCTGTAGACGTAGAATGCAAGGCCAAAGTAGAGGTGCATAAAATAGGAATAGTACCAGCACCTTTGATGGAAATTGTAAAAGAGTCATCGAGACTGATGTCCCCTGGTTGCTTAGAGAAGGAAGAACACCAATCATGATGATTAGTGTGTGAGAAGTTGTGCTACTATCTATAATCCAAGCATGAAACCTGAAAGAGATGAAAGTTGATGAAAGTCAAAGTGGTGCTATCAATGTAGATAAACAACTGATCAATAGTGGTTGAAGTAGATGTAGACACCTCAAAGCCATATCACCTCAGTTTTTGCAGTAGAACAAACAACACGATATTCTGCCTTTGAGGAGGATAATGCAATAGTGGGTTGCTTTTTACTACTCAAGGAAATAGCACCAGAACCACGTGTAAACCAATAACATGCAGTCGATTGGTGAGTGTTAATATCACCAACCTAGTGAGACTCAGAATAGCCAACTAACCGATCCCCCTTCCACCAATAGAAGATACCCCGATCAAGAAAATTATTCAAATAGTGCAGGATGCACTGGCAGGTGGGATTTGTGAGGGTCAGCTGAAAATGAACTCAAGACACAAACAAAAAAGTAAACATCCAATCTAGAATGAGTAATCCAAATCAAAGATTTGACAATCTACCTTTATAGAGCATGATCACATGGTGGTGAAGCAAATCTTAGCATTAGGGTCCATCGAAGAAGAGATGGAACCATGCACCTTGAAATGCTATAAAATCTCCTTTGCAATACTTGCGTTGAGAGAGAAAAATACCCTGAGGAGTCTACCAAACTTCAAAACCAAGGAAAAATGAAGAACTCAAGGTTGATCAACTCAGAATAGCCAACTAACCGATCCCCCTTCCACCAATAGAAGATACCCCGATCAAGAAAATTATTCAAATAGTGCAGGATGCACTGGCAGGTGGGATTTGTGAGGGTCAGCTGAAAATGAACTCAAGACACAAACAAGAAAGTAAACATCCAATCTAGAATGAGTAATCCAAATCAAAGATTTGACAATCTACCTTTATAGAGCATGATCACATGGTGGTGAAGCAAATCTTAGCATTAGGGTCCATCGAAGAAGAGATGGAACCATGCACCTTGAAATGCTATAAAATCTCCTTTGCAATACTTGCGTTGAGAGAGAAAAATACCCTGAGGAGTCTACCAAACTTCAAAACCAAGGAAAAATGAAGAACTCAAGGTTGATCAACTCAAACTCATGGCTAAGATCAGCCACCATGACAAACAAAATCCAACTCTTATGACTTCCTATAAAGATCAAGCCATCCACATACACAATGATAATGCCAAATAAGACCATCTTTAACAAAAATGTAAAGATTGGAACATGAATGTGATCACCAAAGACCAACCACCAATGACCAATCTTCAGAAAGAAGGTGTCAATGCACTAGTACCACACACGATGAGCCTACTTCAATCCATATAGATCTTTACAAAGTTGGTACACAATATGCGCAACAACAATATCAAGTGGTTGCTCAACATAGACCTCCTCTTGAAGGTCACCATTAAGAAGAGCAGATTTGACATCCATCTATAAAATAGGCCACCCACCCATGATGGGTAAGAAGAGCCAAAATAATCCTAATGGTAGTAATCGACACTGTAGGAATAAAAGCCTCATCAAAATCAACACTAACTCTCTAGGAGTAGCCCTTCACAACAAGATGTTCTTCGTGTTTGTCTAAAGTTCCATCCTCATAATACTTGTTCTTATAGACCCAACGAACTTTGATTACCTTGCATTGAGGTGGACGTGGTACAAGAACCCAAGTACTATTGTGCTTAATGGAATCAAGCTCTGTCTGCATAGTAATAATCCAAGGTGGAGAAGAAAGTGTCTCCTCAGAGAGGAAGGCTCAGTAGAGGTGAAGGAAGAATGGTAGACACCAAGGCAAAATTCAGAAAGTGATTATCCTCAACAGCATGCTTTTAGACCGAGTAACATGATGAGAATGACTTTCACTAGATTTCGGAAATTGACGAAGGCCTGAATCTTTCATAGTCTCATATAACCAACGAGGAACCCTCTTGGTGAGGATCCTCCTCAATAACCTCTATATTTGAATCTAAAGAAGCCCCCTTTGAAACCAAAGGTGGTAGAGGAGCTGAGACAAGAGGCAGAGGAGCAGCCAAAGTAGAAGGCTGAGCTAAAGGAGAAGGACCCGGAGATGAAGTTGAAGGTAGAGGAAGAAGCTCACTCTTATAAGGTACATGAAGGACACTCATCAAAAATAACATCATAACATCATGATTGATGGTGGCTAGTAAGTTGTAGGTTGCAGGATCCCAAAGTTCATAGGCCTTGGATATAGAATTATACCCAAGGAAAATGTGCGGCATGGATTTAGAATCCAACTTAGAGTGATGCTCTTTAGTTACATGCACATAAGCCTTGCAACCAAATATTGGGAGATAAGCACAAGAGGGTTTGATGCCCAATAATGCCTCATACGAGTTTTACCTATGGTACAACTGATGTAGGCAATCTATTCCAAATGTGAACTCCAATAGCTGATGCCTCAGCCTATAATTTCTTGGCCAAGCCACTATGCTCAAGTATAGTCCTCGACCCATCTCAATGACAGACTAATTCTTACATCCACAAAAAACCCATTCTAGGATGGAGGATAAGTTGTAGTAAACTAGCATCGCGAATGCAAAGATTCTTCAAATACTTGTCAAACTCATGTGAGAGAAACTCTCCCCCTTTATCAATACACAAAGATTTTGCCTTCTTGGAGTCCCATTGTTTTTCCCACTTTGACTTTCCAATCATGAAATATGGATAAAGATTGATCCTTAGACTGAAGAAAGAAAGCCCAAGTATACTTGGAGTAGTCAGGCGTCAACAATAATCATCATATGTAAAGAGCCTTATTCAAAGATTTTGTAGACATAGGACAACACAAGTCTACATGAACAAGCTCGAGTGGTTTGGTAGATATGTGCGATGCCTCCTTAGGGAAAGGTAATCGATGTTGCTTGCCATGGAGAAATGGTTGTGCACACACCAACTGGGGTGCTGATGGATGATTAAGCATCAACCAAACCATGTTTATATGCCTATTGCAAATAAAAGAAGCTCAAGTGGCAAAAGCATGCATGCCATAACACAGAATCTGTAGACGTAGAATGCAAGGCCAAAGTAGAGGTGCATAAAATAGGAATAGTACGAGCACCTTTGATGGAAATTGTAAAAGAGTCATCGAGACTGATGTCCCCTGGTTGCTTAGAGAAGGAAGAACACCAATCATGATGATTAGTGTGTGAGAAGTTGTGCTACTATCTATAATCCAAGCATGAAACCTGAAAGAGATGAAAGTTGATGAAAGTCAAAGTGGGGCTATCAATGTAGATAAACAACTGATCAATAGTGGTTGAAGTAGATGTAGACACCTCAAAGCCATATCACCTCAGTTTTTGCAGTAGAACAAACAACACGATATTCTGCCTTTGAGGAGGATAATGCAATAGTGGGTTGCTTTTTACTACTCAAGGAAATAGCACCAGAACCACGTGTAAACCAATAACATGCAGTCGATTGGTGAGTGTTAATATCACCAACCTAGTGAGACTCAGAATAGCCAACTAACCGATCCCCCTTCCACCAATAGAAGATACCCCGATCAAGAAAATTATTCAAATAGTGCAGGATGCACTGGCAGGTGGGATTTGTGAGGGTCAGCTGAAAATGAACTCAAGACACAAACAAAAAAGTAAACATCCAATCTAGAATGAGTAATCCAAATCAAAGATTTGACAATCTACCTTTATAGAGCATGATCACATGGTGGTGAAGCAAATCTTAGCATTAGGGTCCATCGAAGAAGAGATGGAACCATGCACCTTGAAATGCTATAAAATCTCCTTTGCAATACTTGCGTTGAGAGAGAAAAATACCCTGAGGAGTCTACCAAACTTCAAAACCAAGGAAAAATGAAGAACTCAAGGTTGATCAACTCAGAATAGCCAACTAACCGATCCCCCTTCCACCAATAGAAGATACCCCGATCAAGAAAATTATTCAAATAGTGCAGGATGCACTGGCAGGTGGGATTTGTGAGGGTCAGCTGAAAATGAACTCAAGACACAAACAAAAAAGTAAACATCCAATCTAGAATGAGTAATCCAAATCAAGGATTTGACAATCTACCTTTATAGAGCATGATCACATGGTGGTGAAGCAAATCTTAGCATTAGGGTCCATCGAAGAAGAGATGGAACCATGCACCTTGAAATGCTATAAAATCTCCTTTGCAATACTTGCGTTGAGAGAGAAAAATACCCTGAGGAGTCTACCAAACTTCAAAACCAAGGAAAAATGAAGAACTCAAGGTTGATCAACTCAAACTCATGGCTAAGATCAGCCACCATGACAAACAAAATCCAACTCTTATGACTTCCTATAAAGATCAAGCCATCCACATACACAATGATAATGCCAAATAAGACCATCTTTAACAAATAAGACCATCTTTAACAAAAATGTAAAGATTGGAACATGAATGTGATCACCAAAGACCAACCACCAATGACCAATCTTCAGAAAGAAGGTGTCGATGCACTAGTACCACACACGATGAGCCTACTTCAATCCATATAGATCTTTACAAAGTTGGTACACAATATGCGCAACAACAATATCAAGTGGTTTCTCAACATAGACCTCCTCTTGAAGGTCACCATTAAGAAGAGCAGATTTGACATCCATCTATAAAATAGGCCACCCACCCATGATGGGTAAGAAGAGCCAAAATAATCCTAATGGTAGTAATCGACACTGTAGGAATAAAAGCCTCATCAAAATCAACACTAACTCTCTAGGAGTAGCCCTTCACAACAAGATGTTCTTCGTGTTTGTCTAAAGTTCCATCCTCATAATACTTGTTCTTATAGACCCAACGAACTTTGATTACCTTGCATTGAGGTGGACGTGGTACAAGAACCCAAGTACTATTGTGCTTAATGGAATCAAGCTCTGTCTGCATAGTAATAATCCAAGGTGGAGAAGAAAGTGTCTCCTCAGAGAGGAAGGCTCAGTAGAGGTGAAGGAAGAATGGTAGACATCAAGGCAAAATTCAGAAAGTGATTATCCTCAACAGCATGCTTTTAGACCGAGTAACATGATGAGAATGACTTTCACTAGATTTCGGAAATTGACGAAGGCCTGAATCTTTCATAGTCTCATATAACCAACGAGGAACCCTCTTGGTGAGGATCCTCCTCAATAACCTCTATATTTGAATCTAAAGAAGCCCCCTTTGAAACCAAAGGTGGTAGAGGAGCTGAGACAAGAGGCAGAGGAGCAGCCAAAGTAGAAGGCTGAGCTAAAGGAGAAGGACCCGGAGATGAAGTTGAAGGTAGAGGAAGAAGCTCACTCTTATAAGGTACATGAAGGACACTCATCAAAAATAACATCATAACATCATGATTGATGGTGGCTAGTAAGTTGTAGGTTGCAAGATCCCAAAGTTCATAGGCCTTGGATATAGAATTATACCCAAGGAAAATGTGCGGCATGGATTTAGAATCCAACTTAGAGTGATGCTCTTTAGTTACATGCACATAAGCCTTGCAACCAAATATTGGGAGATAAGCACAAGAGGGTTTGATGCCCAATAATGCCTCATACGAGTTTTACCTATGGTACAACTGATGTAGGCAATCTATTCCAAATGTGAACTCCAATAGCTGATGCCTCAGCCTATAATTTCTT
The DNA here is from genome assembly GCF_041138505.1 of Cibotium barometz. NCBI lineage: Eukaryota > Viridiplantae > Streptophyta > Polypodiopsida > Cyatheales > Cibotiaceae > Cibotium > Cibotium barometz. The sequence continues at coordinate 18,561,951 of NC_141071.1, read as the reverse complement.
GGCCAAGCCACTATGCTCAAGTATAGTCCTCGACCCATCTCAATGACAGACTAATTCTTACATCCACAAAAAACCCATTCTAGGATGGAGGATAAGTTGTAGTAAACTAGCATCGCGAATGCAAAGATTCTTCAAATACTTGTCAAACTCATGTGAGAGAAACTCTCCCCCTTTATCAATACACAAAGATTTTGCCTTCTTGGAGTCCCATTGTTTTTCCCACTTTGACTTTCCAATCATGAAATATGGATAAAGATTGATCCTTAGACTGAAGAAAGAAAGCCCAAGTATACTTGGAGTAGTCAGGCGTCAACAATAATCATCATATGTAAAGAGCCTTATTCAAAGATTTTGTAGACATAGGACAACACAAGTCTACATGAACAAGCTCGAGTGGTTTGGTAGATATGTGCGATGCCTCCTTAGGGAAAGGTAATCGATGTTGCTTGCCATGGAGAAATGGTTGTGCACACACCAACTGGGGTGCTCATGGATGATTAAGCATCAACCAAACCATGTTTATATGCCTATTGCAAATAAAAGAAGCTCAAGTGGCAAAAGCATGCATGCCATAACACAGAATCTGTAGACGTAGAATGCAAGGCCAAAGTAGAGGTGCATAAAATAGGAATAGTACCAGCACCTTTGATGGAAATTGTAAAAGAGTCATCGAGACTGATGTCCCCTGGTTGCTTAGAGAAGGAAGAACACCAATCATGATGATTAGTGTGTGAGAAGTTGTGCTACTATCTATAATCCAAGCATGAAACCTGAAAGAGATGAAAGTTGATGAAAGTCAAAGTGGGGCTATCAATGTAGATAAACAACTGATCAATAGTGGTTGAAGTAGATGTAGACACCTCAAAGCCATATCACCTCAGTTTTTGCAGTAGAACAAACAACACGATATTCTGCCTTTGAGGAGGATAATGCAATAGTGGGTTGCTTTTTACTACTCAAGGAAATAGCACCAGAACCACGTGTAAACCAATAACATGCAGTCGATTGGTGAGTGTTAATATCACCAACCTAGTGAGACTCAGAATAGCCAACTAACCGATCCCCCTTCCACCAATAGAAGATACCCCGATCAAGAAAATTATTCAAATAGTGCAGGATGCACTGGCAGGTGGGATTTGTGAGGGTCAGCTGAAAATGAACTCAAGACACAAACAAAAAAGTAAACATCCAATCTAGAATGAGTAATCCAAATCAAGGATTTGACAATCTACCTTTCTAGAGCATGATCACATGGTGGTGAAGCAAATCTTAGCATTAGGGTCCATCGAAGAAGAGATGGAACCATGCACCTTGAAATGCTATAAAATCTCCTTTGCAATACTTGCGTTGAGAGAGAAAAATACCCTGAGGAGTCTACCAAACTTCAAAACCAAGGAAAAATGAAGAACTCGAGGTTGATCAACTCAAACTCATGGCTAAGATCAGCCACCATGACAAACAAAATCCAACTCTTATGACTTCCTATAAAGATCAAGCCATCCACATACACAATGATAATGCCAAATAAGACCATCTTTAACAAATAAGACCATCTTTAACAAAAATGTAAAGATTGGAACATGAATGTGATCACCAAAGACCAACCACCAATGACCAATCTTCAGAAAGAAGGTGTCGATGCACTAGTACCACACACGATGAGCCTACTTCAATCCATATAGATCTTTACAAAGTTGGTACACAATATGCGCAACAACAATATCAAGTGGTTGCTCAACATAGACCTCCTCTTGAAGGTCACCATTAAGAAGAGCAGATTTGACATCCATCTATAAAATAGGCCACCCACCCATGATGGGTAAGAAGAGCCAAAATAATCCTAATGGTAGTAATCGACACTGTAGGAATAAAAGCCTCATCAAAATCAACACTAACTCTCTAGGAGTAGCCCTTCACAACAAGATGTTCTTCGTGTTTGTCTAAAGTTCCATCCTCATAATACTTGTTCTTATAGACCCAACGAACTTTGATTACCTTGCATTGAGGTGGACGTGGTACAAGAACCCAAGTACTATTGTGCTTAATGGAATCAAGCTCTGTCTGCATAGTAATAATCCAAGGTGGAGAAGAAAGTGTCTCCTCAGAGAGGAAGGCTCAGTAGAGGTGAAGGAAGAATGGTAGACATCAAGGCAAAATTCAGAAAGTGATTATCCTCAACAGCATGCTTTTAGACCGAGTAACATGATGAGAATGACTTTCACTAGATTTCGGAAATTGACGAAGGCCTGAATCTTTCATAGTCTCATATAACCAACGAGGAACCCTCTTGGTGAGGATCCTCCTCAATAACCTCTATATTTGAATCTAAAGAAGCCCCCTTTGAAACCAAAGGTGGTAGAGGAGCTGAGACAAGAGGCAGAGGAGCAGCCAAAGTAGAAGGCTGAGCTAAAGGAGAAGGACCCGGAGATGAAGTTGAAGGTAGAGGAAGAAGCTCACTCTTATAAGGTACATGAAGGACACTCATCAAAAATAACATCATAACATCATGATTGATGGTGGCTAGTAAGTTGTAGGTTGCAGGATCCCAAAGTTCATAGGCCTTGGATATAGAATTATACCCAAGGAAAATGTGCGGCATGGATTTAGAATCCAACTTAGAGTGATGCTCTTTAGTTACATGCACATAAGCCTTGCAACCAAATATGGGGAGATAAGCACAAGAGGGTTTGATGCCCAATAATGCCTCATACGAGTTTTACCTATGGTACAACTGATGTAGGCAATCTATTCCAAATGTGAACTCCAATAGCTGATGCCTCAGCCTATAATTTCTTGGCCAAGCCACTATGCTCAAGTATAGTCCTCGACCCATCTCAATGACAGACTAATTCTTACATCCACAAAAAACCCATTCTAGGATGGAGGATAAGTTGTAGTAAACTAGCATCGCGAATGCAAAGATTCTTCAAATACTTGTCAAACTCATGTGAGAGAAACTCTCCCCCTTTATCAATACACAAAGATTTTGCCTTCTTGGAGTCCCATTGTTTTTCCCACTTTGACTTTCCAATCATGAAATATGGATAAAGATTGATCCTTAGACTGAAGAAAGAAAGCCCAAGTATACTTGGAGTAGTCAGTCGTCAACAATAATCATCATATGTAAAGAGCCTTATTCAAAGATTTTGTAGACATAGGACAACACAAGTCTACATGAACAAGCTCGAGTGGTTTGGTAGATATGTGCGATGCCTCCTTAGGGAAAGGTAATCGATGTTGCTTGCCATGGAGAAATGGTTGTGCACACACCAACTGGGGTGCTGATGGATGATTAAGCATCAACCAAACCATGTTTATATGCCTATTGCAAATAAAAGAAGCTCAAGTGGCAAAAGCATGCATGCCATAACACAGAATCTGTAGACGTAGAATGCAAGGCCAAAGTAGAGGTGCATAAAATAGGAATAGTACCAGCACCTTTGATGGAAATTGTAAAAGAGTCATCGAGACTGATGTCCCCTGGTTGCTTAGAGAAGGAAGAACACCAATCATGATGATTAGTGTGTGAGAAGTTGTGCTACTATCTATAATCCAAGCATGAAACCTGAAAGAGATGAAAGTTGATGAAAGTCAAAGTGGGGCTATCAATGTAGATAAACAACTGATCAATAGTGGTTGAAGTAGATGTAGACACCTCAAAGCCATATCACCTCAGTTTTTGCAGTAGAACAAACAACACGATATTCTGCCTTTGAGGAGGATAATGCAATAGTGGGTTGCTTTTTACTACTCAAGGAAATAGCACCAGAACCACGTGTAAACCAATAACATGCAGTCGATTGGTGAGTGTTAATATCACCAACCTAGTGAGACTCAGAATAGCCAACTAACCGATCCCCCTTCCACCAATAGAAGATACCCCGATCAAGAAAATTATTCAAATAGTGCAGGATGCACTGGCAGGTGGGATTTGTGAGGGTCAGCTGAAAATGAACTCAAGACACAAACAAAAAAGTAAACATCCAATCTAGAATGAGTAATCCAAATCAAAGATTTGACAATCTACCTTTATAGAGCATGATCACATGGTGGTGAAGCAAATCTTAGCATTAGGGTCCATCGAAGAAGAGATGGAACCATGCACCTTGAAATGCTATAAAATCTCCTTTGCAATACTTGCGTTGAGAGAGAAAAATACCCTGAGGAGTCTACCAAACTTCAAAACCAAGGAAAAATGAAGAACTCAAGGTTGATCAACTCAGAATAGCAAACTAACCGATCCCCCTTCCACCAATAGAAGATACCCCGATCAAGAAAATTATTCAAATAGTGCAGGATGCACTGGCAGGTGGGATTTGTGAGGGTCAGCTGAAAATGAACTCAAGACACAAACAAAAAAGTAAACATCCAATCTAGAATGAGTAATCCAAATCAAGGATTTGACAATCTACCTTTATAGAGCATGATCACATGGTGGTGAAGCAAATCTTAGCATTAGGGTCCATCGAAGAAGAGATGGAACCATGCACCTTGAAATGCTATAAAATCTCCTTTGCAATACTTGCGTTGAGAGAGAAAAATACCCTGAGGAGTCTACCAAACTTCAAAACCAAGGAAAAATGAAGAACTCAAGGTTGATCAACTCAAACTCATGGCTAAGATCAGCCACCATGACAAACAAAATCCAACTCTTATGACTTCCTATAAAGATCAAGCCATCCACATACACAATGATAATGCCAAATAAGACCATCTTTAACAAATAAGACCATCTTTAACAAAAATGTAAAGATTGGAACATGAATGTGATCACCAAAGACCAACCACCAATGACCAATCTTCAGAAAGAAGGTGTCGATGCACTAGTACCACACACGATGAGCCTACTTCAATCCATATAGATCTTTACAAAGTTGGTACACAATATGCGCAACAACAATATCAAGTGGTTGCTCAACATAGACCTCCTCTTGAAGGTCACCATTAAGAAGAGCAGATTTGACATCCATCTATAAAATAGGCCACCCACCCATGATGGGTAAGAAGAGCCAAAATAATCCTAATGGTAGTAATCGACACTGTAGGAATAAAAGCCTCATCAAAATCAACACTAACTCTCTAGGAGTAGCCCTTCACAACAAGATGTTCTTCGTGTTTGTCTAAAGTTCCATCCTCATAATACTTGTTCTTATAGACCCAACGAACTTTGATTACCTTGCATTGAGGTGGACGTGGTACAAGAACCCAAGTACTATTGTGCTTAATGGAATCAAGCTCTGTCTGCATAGTAATAATCCAAGGTGGAGAAGAAAGTGTCTCCTCAGAGAGGAAGGCTCAGTAGAGGTGAAGGAAGAATGGTAGACATCAAGGCAAAATTCAGAAAGTGATTATCCTCAACAGCATGCTTTTAGACCGAGTAACATGATGAGAATGACTTTCACTAGATTTCGGAAATTGACGAAGGCCTGAATCTTTCATAGTCTCATATAACCAACGAGGAACCCTCTTGGTGAGGATCCTCCTCAATAACCTCTATATTTGAATCTAAAGAAGCCCCCTTTGAAACCAAAGGTGGTAGAGGAGCTGAGACAAGAGGCAGAGGAGCAGCCAAAGTAGAAGGCTGAGCTAAAGGAGAAGGACCCGGAGATGAAGTTGAAGGTAGAGGAAGAAGCTCACTCTTATAAGGTACATGAAGGACACTCATCAAAAATAACATCATAACATCATGATCGATGGTGGCTAGTAAGTTGTAGGTTGCAGGATCCCAAAGTTCATAGGCCTTGGATATAGAATTATACCCAAGGAAAATGTGCGGCATGGATTTAGAATCCAACTTAGAGTGATGCTCTTTAGTTACATGCACATAAGCCTTGCAACCAAATATTGGGAGATAAGCACAAGAGGGTTTGATGCCCAATAATGCCTCATACGAGTTTTACCTATGGTACAACTGATGTAGGCAATCTATTCCAAATGTGAACTCCAATAGCTGATGCCTCAGCCTATAATTTCTTGGCCAAGCCACTATGCTCAAGTATAGTCCTCGACCCATCTCAATGACAGACTAATTCTTACATCCACAAAAAACCCATTCTAGGATGGAGGATAAGTTGTAGTAAACTAGCATCGCGAATGCAAAGATTCTTCAAATACTTGTCAAACTCATGTGAGAGAAACTCTCCCCCTTTATCAATACACAAAGATTTTGCCTTCTTGGAGTCCCATTGTTTTTCCCACTTTGACTTTCCAATCATGAAATATGGATAAAGATTGATCCTTAGACTGAAGAAAGAAAGCCCAAGTATACTTGGAGTAGTCAGGCGTCAACAATAATCATCATATGTAAAGAGCCTTATTCAAAGATTTTGTAGACATAGGACAACACAAGTCTACATGAACAAGCTCGAGTGGTTTGGTAGATATGTGCGATGCCTCCTTAGGGAAAGGTAATCGATGTTGCTTGCCATGGAGAAATGGTTGTGCACACACCAACTGGGGTGCTGATGGATGATTAAGCATCAACCAAACCATGTTTATATGCCTATTGCAAATAAAAGAAGCTCAAGTGGCAAAAGCATGCATGCCATAACACAGAATCTGTAGACGTAGAATGCAAGGCCAAAGTAGAGGTGCATAAAATAGGAATAGTACCAGCACCTTTGATGGAAATTGTAAAAGAGTCATCGAGACTGATGTCCCCTGGTTGCTTAGAGAAGGAAGAACACCAATCATGATGATTAGTGTGTGAGAAGTTGTGCTACTATCTATAATCCAAGCATGAAACCTGAAAGAGATGAAAGTTGATGAAAGTCAAAGTGGGGCTATCAATGTAGATAAACAACTGATCAATAGTGGTTGAAGTAGATGTAGACACCTCAAAGCCATATCACCTCAGTTTTTGCAGTAGAACAAACAACACGATATTCTGCCTTGAGGAGGATAATGCAATAGTGGGTTGCTTTTTACTACTCAAGGAAATAGCACCAGAACCACGTGTAAACCAATAACATGCAGTCGATTGGTGAGTGTTAATATCACCAACCTAGTGAGACTCAGAATAGCCAACTAACCGATCCCCCTTCCACCAATAGAAGATACCCCGATCAAGAAAATTATTCAAATAGTGCAGGATGCACTGGCAGGTGGGATTTGTGAGGGTCAGCTGAAAATGAACTCAAGACACAAACAAAAAAGTAAACATCCAATCTAGAATGAGTAATCCAAATCAAAGATTTGACAATCTACCTTTATAGAGCATGATCACATGGTGGTGAAGCAAATCTTAGCATTAGGGTCCATCGAAGAAGAGATGGAACCATGCACCTTGAAATGCTATAAAATCTCCTTTGCAATACTTGCGTTGAGAGAGAAAAATACCCTGAGGAGTCTACCAAACTTCAAAACCAAGGAAAAATGAAGAACTCAAGGTTGATCAACTCAGAATAGCAAACTAACCGATCCCCCTTCCACCAATAGAAGATACCCCGATCAAGAAAATTATTCAAATAGTGCAGGATGCACTGGCAGGTGGGATTTGTGAGGGTCAGCTGAAAATGAACTCAAGACACAAACAAAAAAGTAAACATCCAATCTAGAATGAGTAATCCAAATCAAGGATTTGACAATCTACCTTTATAGAGCATGATCACATGGTGGTGAAGCAAATCTTAGCATTAGGGTCCATCGAAGAAGAGATGGAACCATGCACCTTGAAATGCTATAAAATCTCCTTTGCAATACTTGCGTTGAGAGAGAAAAATACCCTGAGGAGTCTACCAAACTTCAAAACCAAGGAAAAATGAAGAACTCAAGGTTGATCAACTCAAACTCATGGCTAAGATCAGCCACCATGACAAACAAAATCCAACTCTTATGACTTCCTATAAAGATCAAGCCATCCACATACACAATGATAATGCCAAATAAGACCATCTTTAACAAATAAGACCATCTTTAACAAAAATGTAAAGATTGGAACATGAATGTGATCACCAAAGACCAACCACCAATGACCAATCTTCAGAAAGAAGGTGTCGATGCACTAGTACCACACACGATGAGCCTACTTCAATCCATATAGATCTTTACAAAGTTGGTACACAATATGCGCAACAACAATATCAAGTGGTTGCTTAACATAGACCTCCTCTTGAAGGTCACCATTAAGAAGAGCAGATTTGACATCCATCTATAAAATAGGCCACCCACCCATGATGGGTAAGAAGAGCCAAAATAATCCTAATGGTAGTAATCGACACTGTAGGAATAAAAGCCTCATCAAAATCAACACTAACTCTCTAGGAGTAGCCCTTCACAACAAGATGTTCTTCGTGTTTGTCTAAAGTTCCATCCTCATAATACTTGTTCTTATAGACCCAACGAACTTTGATTACCTTGCATTGAGGTGGACGTGGTACAAGAACCCAAGTACTATTGTGCTTAATGGAATCAAGCTCTGTCTGCATAGTAATAATCCAAGGTGGAGAAGAAAGTGTCTCCTCAGAGAGGAAGGCTCAGTAGAGGTGAAGGAAGAATGGTAGACATCAAGGCAAAATTCAGAAAGTGATTATCCTCAACAGCATGCTTTTAGACCGAGTAACATGATGAGAATGACTTTCACTAGATTTCGGAAATTGACGAAGGCCTGAATCTTTCATAGTCTCATATAACCAACGAGGAACCCTCTTGGTGAGGATCCTCCTCAATAACCTCTATATTTGAATCTAAAGAAGCCCCCTTTGAAACCAAAGGTGGTAGAGGAGCTGAGACAAGAGGCAGAGGAGCAGCCAAAGTAGAAGGCTGAGCTAAAGGAGAAGGACCCGGAGATGAAGTTGAAGGTAGAGGAAGAAGCTCACTCTTATAAGGTACATGAAGGACACTCATCAAAAATAACATCATAACATCATGATCGATGGTGGCTAGTAAGTTGTAGGTTGCAGGATCCCAAAGTTCATAGGCCTTGGATATAGAATTATACCCAAGGAAAATGTGCGGCATGGATTTAGAATCCAACTTAGAGTGATGCTCTTTAGTTACATGCACATAAGCCTTGCAACCAAATATTGGGAGATAAGCACAAGAGGGTTTGATGCCCAATAATGCCTCATACGAGTTTTACCTATGGTACAACTGATGTAGGCAATCTATTCCAAATGTGAACTCCAATAGCTGATGCCTCAGCCTATAATTTCTTGGCCAAGCCACTATGCTCAAGTATAGTCCTCGACCCATCTCAATGACAGACTAATTCTTACATCCACAAAAAACCCATTCTAGGATGGAGGATAAGTTGTAGTAAACTAGCATCGCGAATGCAAAGATTCTTCAAATACTTGTCAAACTCATGTGAGAGAAACTCTCCCCCTTTATCAATACACAAAGATTTTGCCTTCTTGGAGTCCCATTGTTTTTCCCACTTTGACTTTCCAATCATGAAATATGGATAAAGATTGATCCTTAGACTGAAGAAAGAAAGCCCAAGTATACTTGGAGTAGTCAAGCGTCAACAATAATCATCATATGTAAAGAGCCTTATTCAAAGATTTTGTAGACATAGGACAACACAAGTCTACATGAACAAGCTCGAGTGGTTTGGTAGATATGTGCGATGCCTCCTTAGGGAAAGGTAATCGATGTTGCTTGCCATGGAGAAATGGTTGTGCACACACCAACTGGGGTGCTGATGGATGATTAAGCATCAACCAAACCATGTTTATATGCCTATTGCAAATAAAAGAAGCTCAAGTGGCAAAAGCATGCATGCCATAACACAGAATCTGTAGACGTAGAATGCAAGGCCAAAGTAGAGGTGCATAAAATAGGAATAGTACCAGCACCTTTGATGGAAATTGTAAAAGAGTCATCGAGACTGATGTCCCCTGGTTGCTTAGAGAAGGAAGAACACCAATCATGATGATTAGTGTGTGAGAAGTTGTGCTACTATCTATAATCCAAGCATGAAACCTGAAAGAGATGAAAGTTGATGAAAGTCAAAGTGGGGCTATCAATGTAGATAAACAACTGATCAATAGTAGTTGAAGTAGATGTAGACACCTCAAAGCCATATCACCTCAGTTTTTGCAGTAGAACAAACAACACGATATTCTGCCTTGAGGAGGATAATGCAATAGTGGGTTGCTTTTTACTACTCAAGGAAATAGCACCAGAACCACGTGTAAACCAATAACATGCAGTCGATTGGTGAGTGTTAATATCACCAACCTAGTGAGACTCAGAATAGCCAACTAACCGATCCCCCTTCCACCAATAGAAGATACCCCGATCAAGAAAATTATTCAAATAGTGCAGGATGCACTGGCAGGTGGGATTTGTGAGGGTCAGCTGAAAATGAACTCAAGACACAAACAAAAAAGTAAACATCCAATCTAGAATGAGTAATCCAAATCAAAGATTTGACAATCTACCTTTATAGAGCATGATCACATGGTGGTGAAGCAAATCTTAGCATTAGGGTCCATCGAAGAAGAGATGGAACCATGCACCTTGAAATGCTATAAAATCTCCTTTGCAATACTTGCGTTGAGAGAGAAAAATACCCTGAGGAGTCTACCAAACTTCAAAACCAAGGAAAAATGAAGAACTCAAGGTTGATCAACTCAGAATAGCAAACTAACCGATCCCCCTTCCACCAATAGAAGATACCCCGATCAAGAAAATTATTCAAATAGTGCAGGATGCACTGGCAGGTGGGATTTGTGAGGGTCAGCTGAAAATGAACTCAAGACACAAACAAAAAAGTAAACATCCAATCTAGAATGAGTAATCCAAATCAAGGATTTGACAATCTACCTTTATAGAGCATGATCACATGGTGGTGAAGCAAATCTTAGCATTAGGGTCCATCGAAGAAGAGATGGAACCATGCACCTTGAAATGCTATAAAATCTCCTTTGCAATACTTGCGTTGAGAGAGAAAAATACCCTGAGGAGTCTACCAAACTTCAAAACCAAGGAAAAATGAAGAACTCAAGGTTGATCAACTCAAACTCATGGCTAAGATCAGCCACCATGACAAACAAAATCCAACTCTTATGACTTCCTATAAAGATCAAGCCATCCACATACACAATGATAATGCCAAATAAGACCATCTTTAACAAATAAGACCATCTTTAACAAAAATGTAAAGATTGGAACATGAATGTGATCACCAAAGACCAACCACCAATGACCAATCTTCAGAAAGAAGGTGTCGATGCACTAGTACCACACACGATGAGCCTACTTCAATCCATATAGATCTTTACAAAGTTGGTACACAATATGCGCAACAACAATATCAAGTGGTTGCTCAACATAGACCTCCTCTTGAAGGTCACCATTAAGAAGAGCAGATTTGACATCCATCTATAAAATAGGCCACCCACCCATGATGGGTAAGAAGAGCCAAAATAATCCTAATGGTAGTAATCGACACTGTAGGAATAAAAGCCTCATCAAAATCAACACTAACTCTCTAGGAGTAGCCCTTCACAACAAGATGTTCTTCGTGTTTGTCTAAAGTTCCATCCTCATAATACTTGTTCTTATAGACCCAACGAACTTTGATTACCTTGCATTGAGGTGGACGTGGTACAAGAACCCAAGTACTATTGTGCTTAATGGAATCAAGCTCTGTCTGCATAGTAATAATCCAAGGTGGAGAAGAAAGTGTCTCCTCAGAGAGGAAGGCTCAGTAGAGGTGAAGGAAGAATGGTAGACATCAAGGCAAAATTCAGAAAGTGATTATCCTCAACAGCATGCTTTTAGACCGAGTAACATGATGAGAATGACTTTCACTAGATTTCGGAAATTGACGAAGGCCTGAATCTTTCATAGTCTCATATAACCAACGAGGAACCCTCTTGGTGAGGATCCTCCTCAATAACCTCTATATTTGAATCTAAAGAAGCCCCCTTTGAAACCAAAGGTGGTAGAGGAGCTGAGACAAGAGGCAGAGGAGCAGCCAAAGTAGAAGGCTGAGCTAAAGGAGAAGGACCCGGAGATGAAGTTGAAGGTAGAGGAAGAAGCTCACTCTTATAAGGTACATGAAGGACACTCATCAAAAATAACATCATAACATCATGATCGATGGTGGCTAGTAAGTTGTAGGTTGCAGGATCCCAAAGTTCATAGGCCTTGGATATAGAATTATACCCAAGGAAAATGTGCGGCATGGATTTAGAATCCAACTTAGAGTGATGCTCTTTAGTTACATGCACATAAGCCTTGCAACCAAATATTGGGAGATAAGCACAAGAGGGTTTGATGCCCAATAATGCCTCATACGAGTTTTACCTATGGTACAACTGATGTAGGCAATCTATTCCAAATGTGAACTCCAATAGCTGATGCCTCAGCCTATAATTTCTTGGCCAAGCCACTATGCTCAAGTATAGTCCTCGACCCATCTCAATGACAGACTAATTCTTACATCCACAAAAAACCCATTCTAGGATGGAGGATAAGTTGTAGTAAACTAGCATCGCGAATGCAAAGATTCTTCAAATACTTGTCAAACTCATGTGAGAGAAACTCTCCCCCTTTATCAATACACAAAGATTTTGCCTTCTTGGAGTCCCATTGTTTTTCCCACTTTGACTTTCCAATCATGAAATATGGATAAAGATTGATCCTTAGACTGAAGAAAGAAAGCCCAAGTATACTTGGAGTAGTCAAGCGTCAACAATAATCATCATATGTAAAGAGCCTTATTCAAAGATTTTGTAGACATAGGACAACACAAGTCTACATGAACAAGCTCGAGTGGTTTGGTAGATATGTGCGATGCCTCCTTAGGGAAAGGTAATCGATGTTGCTTGCCATGGAGAAATGGTTGTGCACACACCAACTGGGGTGCTGATGGATGATTAAGCATCAACCAAACCATGTTTATATGCCTATTGCAAATAAAAGAAGCTCAAGTGGCAAAAGCATGCATGCCATAACACAGAATCTGTAGACGTAGAATGCAAGGCCAAAGTAGAGGTGCATAAAATAGGAATAGTACCAGCACCTTTGATGGAAATTGTAAAAGAGTCATCGAGACTGATGTCCCCTGGTTGCTTAGAGAAGGAAGAACACCAATCATGATGATTAGTGTGTGAGAAGTTGTGCTACTATCTATAATCCAAGCATGAAACCTGAAAGAGATGAAAGTTGATGAAAGTCAAAGTGGGGCTATCAATGTAGATAAACAACTGATCAATAGTAGTTGAAGTAGATGTAGACACCTCAAAGCCATATCACCTCAGTTTTTGCAGTAGAACAAACAACACGATATTCTGCCTTTGAGGAGGATAATGCAATAGTGGGTTGCTTTTTACTACTCAAGGAAATAGCACCAGAACCACGTGTAAACCAATAACATGCAGTCGATTGGTGAGTGTTAATATCACCAACCTAGTGAGACTCAGAATAGCCAACTAACCGATCCCCCTTCCACCAATAGAAGATACCCCGATCAAGAAAATTATTCAAATAGTGCAGGATGCACTGGCAGGTGGGATTTGTGAGGGTCAGCTGAAAATGAACTCAAGACACAAACAAAAAAGTAAACATCCAATCTAGAATGAGTAATCCAAATCAAGGATTTGACAATCTACCTTTATAGAGCATGATCACATGGTGGTGAAGCAAATCTTAGCATTAGGGTCCATCGAAGAAGAGATGGAACCATGCACCTTGAAATGCTATAAAATCTCCTTTGCAATACTTGCGTTGAGAGAGAAAAATACCCTGAGGAGTCTACCAAACTTCAAAACCAAGGAAAAATGAAGAACTCAAGGTTGATCAACTCAAACTCATGGCTAAGATCAGCCACCATGACAAACAAAATCCAACTCTTATGACTTCCTATAAAGATCATGCCATCCACATACACAATGATAATGCCAAATAAGACCATCTTTAACAAATAAGACCATCTTTAACAAAAATGTAAAGATTGGAACATGAATGTGATCACCAAAGACCAACCACCAATGACCAATCTTCAGAAAGAAGGTGTCGATGCACTAGTACCACACACGATGAGCCTACTTCAATCCATATAGATCTTTACAAAGTTGGTACACAATATGCGCAACAACAATATCAAGTGGTTGCTCAACATAGACCTCCTCTTGAAGGTCACCATTAAGAAGAGCAGATTTGACATCCATCTATAAAATAGGCCACCCACCCATGATGGGTAAGAAGAGCCAAAATAATCCTAATGGTAGTAATCGACACTGTAGGAATAAAAGCCTCATCAAAATCAACACTAACTCTCTAGGAGTAGCCCTTCACAACAAGATGTTCTTCGTGTTTGTCTAAAGTTCCATCCTCATAATACTTGTTCTTATAGACCCAACGAACTTTGATTACCTTGCATTGAGGTGGACGTGGTACAAGAACCCAAGTACTATTGTGCTTAATGGAATCAAGCTCTGTCTGCATAGTAATAATCCAAGGTGGAGAAGAAAGTGTCTCCTCAGAGAGGAAGGCTCAGTAGAGGTGAAGGAAGAATGGTAGACATCAAGGCAAAATTCAGAAAGTGATTATCCTCAACAGCATGCTTTTAGACCGAGTAACATGATGAGAATGACTTTCACTAGATTTCGGAAATTGACGAAGGCCTGAATCTTTCATAGTCTCATATAACCAACGAGGAACCCTCTTGGTGAGGATCCTCCTCAATAACCTCTATATTTGAATCTAAAGAAGCCCCCTTTGAAACTAAAGGTGGTAGAGGAGCTGAGACAAGAGGCAGAGGAGCAGCCAAAGTAGAAGGCTGAGCTAAAGGAGAAGGACCCGGAGATGAAGTTGAAGGTAGAGGAAGAAGCTCACTCTTATAAGGTACATGAAGGACACTCATCAAAAATAACATCATAACATCATGATTGATGGTGGCTAGTAAGTTGTAGGTTGCAGGATCCCAAAGTTCATAGGCCTTGGATATAGAATTATACCCAAGGAAAATGTGCGGCATGGATTTAGAATCCAACTTAGAGTGATGCTCTTTAGTTACATGCACATAAGCCTTGCAACCAAATATTGGGAGATAAGCACAAGAGGGTTTGATGCCCAATAATGCCTCATACGAGTTTTACCTATGGTACAACTGATGTAGGCAATCTATTCCAAATGTGAACTCCAATAGCTGATGCCTCAGCCTATAATTTCTTGGCCAAGCCACTATGCTCAAGTATAGTCCTCGACCCATCTCAATGACAGACTAATTCTTACATCCACAAAAAACCCATTCTAGGATGGAGGATAAGTTGTAGTAAACTAGCATCGCGAATGCAAAGATTCTTCAAATACTTGTCAAACTCATGTGAGAGAAACTCTCCCCCTTTATCAATACACAAAGATTTTGCCTTCTTGGAGTCCCATTGTTTTTCCCACTTTGACTTTCCAATCATGAAATATGGATAAAGATTGATCCTTAGACTGAAGAAAGAAAGCCCAAGTATACTTGGAGTAGTCAGGCGTCAACAATAATCATCATATGTAAAGAGCCTTATTCAAAGATTTTGTAGACATAGGACAACACAAGTCTACATGAACAAGCTCGAGTGGTTTGGTAGATATGTGCGATGCCTCCTTAGGGAAAGGTAATCGATGTTGCTTGCCATGGAGAAATGGTTGTGCACACACCAACTGGGGTGCTGATGGATGATTAAGCATCAACCAAACCATGTTTATATGCCTATTGCAAATAAAAGAAGCTCAAGTGGCAAAAGCATGCATGCCATAACACAGAATCTGTAGACGTAGAATGCAAGGCCAAAGTAGAGGTGCATAAAATAGGAATAGTACCAGCACCTTTGATGGAAATTGTAAAAGAGTCATCGAGACTGATGTCCCCTGGTTGCTTAGAGAAGGAAGAACACCAATCATGATGATTAGTGTGTGAGAAGTTGTGCTACTATCTATAATCCAAGCATGAAACCTGAAAGAGATGAAAGTTGATGAAAGTCAAAGTGGGGCTATCAATGTAGATAAACAACTGATCAATAGTGGTTGAAGTAGATGTAGACACCTCAAAGCCATATCACCTCAGTTTTTGCAGTAGAACAAACAACACGATATTCTGCCTTGAGGAGGATAATGCAATAGTGGGTTGCTTTTTACTACTCAAGGAAATAGCACCAGAACCACGTGTAAACCAATAACATGCAGTCAATTGGTGAGTGTTAATATCACCAACCTAGTGAGACTCAGAATAGCCAACTAACCGATCCCCCTTCCACCAATAGAAGATACCCCGATCAAGAAAATTATTCAAATAGTGCAGGATGCACTGGCAGGTGGGATTTGTGAGGGTCAGCTGAAAATGAACTCAAGACACAAACAAAAAAGTAAACATCCAATCTAGAATGAGTAATCCAAATCAAAGATTTGACAATCTACCTTTATAGAGCATGATCACATGGTGGTGAAGCAAATCTTAGCATTAGGGTCCATCGAAGAAGAGATGGAACCATGCACCTTGAAATGCTATAAAATCTCCTTTGCAATACTTGCGTTGAGAGAGAAAAATACCCTGAGGAGTCTACCAAACTTCAAAACCAAGGAAAAATGAAGAACTCAAGGTTGATCAACTCAGAATAGCCAACTAACCGATCCCCCTTCCACCAATAGAAGATACCCCGATCAAGAAAATTATTCAAATAGTGCAGGATGCACTGGCAGGTGGGATTTGTGAGGGTCAGCTGAAAATGAACTCAAGACACAAACAAAAAAGTAAACATCCAATCTAGAATGAGTAATCCAAATCAAGGATTTGACAATCTACCTTTATAGAGCATGATCACATGGTGGTGAAGCAAATCTTAGCATTAGGGTCCATCGAAGAAGAGATGGAACCATGCACCTTGAAATGCTATAAAATCTCCTTTGCAATACTTGCGTTGAGAGAGAAAAATACCCTGAGGAGTCTACCAAACTTCAAAACCAAGGAAAAATGAAGAACTCAAGGTTGATCAACTCAAACTCATGGCTAAGATCAGCCACCATGACAAACAAAATCCAACTCTTATGACTTCCTATAAAGATCAAGCCATCCACATACACAATGATAATGCCAAATAAGACCATCTTTAACAAATAAGACCATCTTTAACAAAAATGTAAAGATTGGAACATGAATGTGATCACCAAAGACCAACCACCAATGACCAATCTTCAGAAAGAAGGTGTCGATGCACTAGTACCACACACGATGAGCCTACTTCAATCCATATAGATCTTTACAAAGTTGGTACACAATATGCGCAACAACAATATCAAGTGGTTGCTCAACATAGACCTCCTCTTGAAGGTCACCATTAAGAAGAGCAGATTTGACATCCATCTATAAAATAGGCCACCCACCCATGATGGGTAAGAAGAGCCAAAATAATCCTAATGGTAGTAATCGACACTGTAGGAATAAAAGCCTCATCAAAATCAACACTAACTCTCTAGGAGTAGCCCTTCACAACAAGATGTTCTTCGTGTTTGTCTAAAGTTCCATCCTCATAATACTTGTTCTTATAGACCCAACGAACTTTGATTACCTTGCATTGAGGTGGACGTGGTACAAGAACCCAAGTACTATTGTGCTTAATGGAATCAAGCTCTGTCTGCATAGTAATAATCCAAGGTGGAGAAGAAAGTGTCTCCTCAGAGAGGAAGGCTCAGTAGAGGTGAAGGAAGAATGGTAGACATCAAGGCAAAATTCAGAAAGTGATTATCCTCAACAGCATGCTTTTAGACCGAGTAACATGATGAGAATGACTTTCACTAGATTTCGGAAATTGACGAAGGCCTGAATCTTTCATAGTCTCATATAACCAACGAGGAACCCTCTTGGTGAGGATCCTCCTCAATAACCTCTATATTTGAATCTAAAGAAGCCCCCTTTGAAACCAAAGGTGGTAGAGGAGCTGAGACAAGAGGCAGAGGAGCAGCCAAAGTAGAAGGCTGAGCTAAAGGAGAAGGACCCGGAGATGAAGTTGAAGGTAGAGGAAGAAGCTCACTCTTATAAGGTACATGAAAGACACTCATCAAAAATAACATCATAACATCATGATTGATGGTGGCTAGTAAGTTGTAGGTTGCAGGATCCCAAAGTTCATAGGCCTTGGATATAGAATTATACCCAAGGAAAATGTGCGGCATGGATTTAGAATCCAACTTAGAGTGATGCTCTTTAGTTACATGCACATAAGCCTTGCAACCAAATATTGGGAGATAAGCACAAGAGGGTTTGATGCCCAATAATGCCTCATACGAGTTTTACCTATGGTACAACTGATGTAGGCAATCTATTCCAAATGTGAACTCCAATAGCTGATGCCTCAGCCTATAATTTCTTGGCCAAGCCACTATGCTCAAGTATAGTCCTCGACCCATCTCAATGACAGACTAATTCTTACATCCACAAAAAACCCATTCTAGGATGGAGGATAAGTTGTAGTAAACTAGCATCGCGAATGCAAAGATTCTTCAAATACTTGTCAAACTCATGTGAGAGAAACTCTCCCCCTTTATCAATACACAAAGATTTTGCCTTCTTGGAGTCCCATTGTTTTTCCCACTTTGACTTTCCAATCATGAAATATGGATAAAGATTGATCCTTAGACTGAAGAAAGAAAGCCCAAGTATACTTGGAGTAGTCAGGCGTCAACAATAATCATCATATGTAAAGAGCCTTATTCAAAGATTTTGTAGACATAGGACAACACAAGTCTACATGAACAAGCTCGAGTGGTTTGGTAGATATGTGCGATGCCTCCTTAGGGAAAGGTAATCGATGTTGCTTGCCATGGAGAAATGGTTGTGCACACACCAACTGGGGTGCTGATGGATGATTAAGCATCAACCAAACCATGTTTATATGCCTATTGCAAATAAAAGAAGCTCAAGTGGCAAAAGCATGCATGCCATAACACAGAATCTGTAGACGTAGAATGCAAGGCCAAAGTAGAGGTGCATAAAATAGGAATAGTACCAGCACCTTTGATGGAAATTGTAAAAGAGTCATCGAGACTGATGTCCCCTGGTTGCTTAGAGAAGGAAGAACACCAATCATGATGATTAGTGTGTGAGAAGTTGTGCTACTATCTATAATCCAAGCATGAAACCTGAAAGAGATGAAAGTTGATGAAAGTCAAAGTGGGGCTATCAATGTAGATAAACAACTGATCAATAGTGGTTGAAGTAGATGTAGACACCTCAAAGCCATATCACCTCAGTTTTTGCAGTAGAACAAACAACACGATATTCTGCCTTGAGGAGGATAATGCAATAGTGGGTTGCTTTTTACTACTCAAGGAAATAGCACCAGAACCACGTGTAAACCAATAACATGCAGTCGATTGGTGAGTGTTAATATCACCAACCTAGTGAGACTCAGAATAGCCAACTAACCGATCCCCCTTCCACCAATAGAAGATACCCCGATCAAGAAAATTATTCAAATAGTGCAGGATGCACTGGCAGGTGGGATTTGTGAGGGTCAGCTGAAAATGAACTCAAGACACAAACAAAAAAGTAAACATCCAATCTAGAATGAGTAATCCAAATCAAAGATTTGACAATCTACCTTTATAGAGCATGATCACATGGTGGTGAAGCAAATCTTAGCATTAGGGTCCATCGAAGAAGAGATGGAACCATGCACCTTGAAATGCTATAAAATCTCCTTTGCAATACTTGCGTTGAGAGAGAAAAATACCCTGAGGAGTCTACCAAACTTCAAAACCAAGGAAAAATGAAGAACTCAAGGTTGATCAACTCAGAATAGCAAACTAACCGATCCCCCTTCCACCAATAGAAGATACCCCGATCAAGAAAATTATTCAAATAGTGCAGGATGCACTGGCAGGTGGGATTTGTGAGGGTCAGCTGAAAATGAACTCAAGACACAAACAAAAAAGTAAACATCCAATCTAGAATGAGTAATCCAAATCAAGGATTTGACAATCTACCTTTATAGAGCATGATCACATGGTGGTGAAGCAAATCTTAGCATTAGGGTCCATCGAAGAAGAGATGGAACCATGCACCTTGAAATGCTATAAAATCTCCTTTGCAATACTTGCGTTGAGAGAGAAAAATACCCTGAGGAGTCTACCAAACTTCAAAACCAAGGAAAAATGAAGAACTCAAGGTTGATCAACTCAAACTCATGGCTAAGATCAGCCACCATGACAAACAAAATCCAACTCTTATGACTTCCTATAAAGATCAAGCCATCCACATACACAATGATAATGCCAAATAAGACCATCTTTAACAAATAAGACCATCTTTAACAAAAATGTAAAGATTGGAACATGAATGTGATCACCAAAGACCAACCACCAATGACCAATCTTCAGAAAGAAGGTGTCGATGCACTAGTACCACACACGATGAGCCTACTTCAATCCATATAGATCTTTACAAAGTTGGTACACAATATGCGCAACAACAATATCAAGTGGTTGCTCAACATAGACCTCCTCTTGAAGGTCACCATTAAGAAGAGCAGATTTGACATCCATCTATAAAATAGGCCACCCACCCATGATGGGTAAGAAGAGCCAAAATAATCCTAATGGTAGTAATCGACACTGTAGGAATAAAAGCCTCATCAAAATCAACACTAACTCTCTAGGAGTAGCCCTTCACAACAAGATGTTCTTCGTGTTTGTCTAAAGTTCCATCCTCATAATACTTGTTCTTATAGACCCAACGAACTTTGATTACCTTGCATTGAGGTGGACGTGGTACAAGAACCCAAGTACTATTGTGCTTAATGGAATCAAGCTCTGTCTGCATAGTAATAATCCAAGGTGGAGAAGAAAGTGTCTCCTCAGAGAGGAAGGCTCAGTAGAGGTGAAGGAAGAATGGTAGACATCAAGGCAAAATTCAGAAAGTGATTATCCTCAACAGCATGCTTTTAGACCGAGTAACATGATGAGAATGACTTTCACTAGATTTCGGAAATTGACGAAGGCCTGAATCTTTCATAGTCTCATATAACCAACGAGGAACCCTCTTGGTGAGGATCCTCCTCAATAACCTCTATATTTGAATCTAAAGAAGCCCCCTTTGAAACCAAAGGTGGTAGAGGAGCTGAGACAAGAGGCAGAGGAGCAGCCAAAGTAGAAGGCTGAGCCAAAGGAGAAGGACCCGGAGATGAAGTTGAAGGTAGAGGAAGAAGCTCACTCTTATAAGGTACATGAAGGACACTCATCAAAAATAACATCATAACATCATGATCGATGGTGGCTAGTAAGTTGTAGGTTGCAGGATCCCAAAGTTCATAGGCCTTGGATATAGAATTATACCCAAGGAAAATGTGCGGCATGGATTTAGAATCCAACTTAGAGTGATGCTCTTTAGTTACATGCACATAAGCCTTGCAACCAAATATTGGGAGATAAGCACAAGAGGGTTTGATGCCCAATAATGCCTCATACGAGTTTTACCTATGGTACAACTGATGTAGGCAATCTATTCCAAATGTGAACTCCAATAGCTGATGCCTCAGCCTATAATTTCTTGGCCAAGCCACTATGCTCAAGTATAGTCCTCGACCCATCTCAATGACAGACTAATTCTTACATCCACAAAAAACCCATTCTAGGATGGAGGATAAGTTGTAGTAAACTAGCATCGCGAATGCAAAGATTCTTCAAATACTTGTCAAACTCATGTGAGAGAAACTCTCCCCCTTTATCAATACACAAAGATTTTGCCTTCTTGGAGTCCCATTGTTTTTCCCACTTTGACTTTCCAATCATGAAATATGGATAAAGATTGATCCTTAGACTGAAGAAAGAAAGCCCAAGTATACTTGGAGTAGTCAGGCGTCAACAATAATCATCATATGTAAAGAGCCTTATTCAAAGATTTTGTAGACATAGGACAACACAAGTCTACATGAACAAGCTCGAGTGGTTTGGTAGATATGTGCGATGCCTCCTTAGGGAAAGGTAATCGATGTTGCTTGCCATGGAGAAATGGTTGTGCACACACCAACTGGGGTGCTGATGGATGATTAAGCATCAACCAAACCATGTTTATATGCCTATTGCAAATAAAAGAAGCTCAAGTGGCAAAAGCATGCATGCCATAACACAGAATCTGTAGACGTAGAATGCAAGGCCAAAGTAGAGGTGCATAAAATAGGAATAGTACCAGCACCTTTGATGGAAATTGTAAAAGAGTCATCGAGACTGATGTCCCCTGGTTGCTTAGAGAAGGAAGAACACCAATCATGATGATTAGTGTGTGAGAAGTTGTGCTACTATCTATAATCCAAGCATGAAACCTGAAAGAGATGAAAGTTGATGAAAGTCAAAGTGGGGCTATCAATGTAGATAAACAACTGATCAATAGTAGTTGAAGTAGATGTAGACACCTCAAAGCCATATCACCTCAGTTTTTGCAGTAGAACAAACAACACGATATTCTGCCTTTGAGGAGGATAATGCAATAGTGGGTTGCTTTTTACTACTCAAGGAAATAGCACCAGAACCACGTGTAAACCAATAACATGCAGTCGATTGGTGAGTGTTAATATCACCAACCTAGTGAGACTCAGAATAGCCAACTAACCGATCCCCCTTCCACCAATAGAAGATACCCCGATCAAGAAAATTATTCAAATAGTGCAGGATGCACTGGCAGGTGGGATTTGTGAGGGTCAGCTGAAAATGAACTCAAGACACAAACAAAAAAGTAAACATCCAATCTAGAATGAGTAATCCAAATCAAGGATTTGACAATCTACCTTTATAGAGCATGATCACATGGTGGTGAAGCAAATCTTAGCATTAGGGTCCATCGAAGAAGAGATGGAACCATGCACCTTGAAATGCTATAAAATCTCCTTTGCAATACTTGCGTTGAGAGAGAAAAATACCCTGAGGAGTCTACCAAACTTCAAAACCAAGGAAAAATGAAGAACTCAAGGTTGATCAACTCAAACTCATGGCTAAGATCAGCCACCATGACAAACAAAATCCAACTCTTATGACTTCCTATAAAGATCAAGCCATCCACATACACAATGATAATGCCAAATAAGACCATCTTTAACAAATAAGACCATCTTTAACAAAAATGTAAAGATTGGAACATGAATGTGATCACCAAAGACCAACCACCAATGACCAATCTTCAGAAAGAAGGTGTCGATGCACTAGTACCACACACGATGAGCCTACTTCAATCCATATAGATCTTTACAAAGTTGGTACACAATATGCGCAACAACAATATCAAGTGGTTGCTCAACATAGACCTCCTCTTGAAGGTCACCATTAAGAAGAGCAGATTTGACATCCATCTATAAAATAGGCCACCCACCCATGATGGGTAAGAAGAGCCAAAATAATCCTAATGGTAGTAATCGACACTGTAGGAATAAAAGCCTCATCAAAATCAACACTAACTCTCTAGGAGTAGCCCTTCACAACAAGATGTTCTTCGTGTTTGTCTAAAGTTCCATCCTCATAATACTTGTTCTTATAGACCCAACGAACTTTGATTACCTTGCATTGAGGTGGACGTGGTACAAGAACCCAAGTACTATTGTGCTTAATGGAATCAAGCTCTGTCTGCATAGTAATAATCCAAGGTGGAGAAGAAAGTGTCTCCTCAGAGAGGAAGGCTCAGTAGAGGTGAAGGAAGAATGGTAGACATCAAGGCAAAATTCAGAAAGTGATTATCCTCAACAGCATGCTTTTAGACCGAGTAACATGATGAGAATGACTTTCACTAGATTTCGGAAATTGACGAAGGCCTGAATCTTTCATAGTCTCATATAACCAACGAGGAACCCTCTTGGTGAGGATCCTCCTCAATAACCTCTATATTTGAATCTAAAGAAGCCCCCTTTGAAACCAAAGGTGGTAGAGGAGCTGAGACAAGAGGCAGAGGAGCAGCCAAAGTAGAAGGCTGAGCTAAAGGAGAAGGACCCGGAGATGAAGTTGAAGGTAGAGGAAGAAGCTCACTCTTATAAGGTACATGAAAGACACTCATCAAAAATAACATCATAACATCATGATTGATGGTGGCTAGTAAGTTGTAGGTTGCAGGATCCCAAAGTTCATAGGCCTTGGATATAGAATTATACCCAAGGAAAATGTGCGGCATGGATTTAGAATCCAACTTAGAGTGATGCTCTTTAGTTACATGCACATAAGCCTTGCAACCAAATATTGGGAGATAAGCACAAGAGGGTTTGATGCCCAATAATGCCTCATACGAGTTTTACCTATGGTACAACTGATGTAGGCAATCTATTCCAAATGTGAACTCCAATAGCTGATGCCTCAGCCTATAATTTCTTGGCCAAGCCACTATGCTCAAGTATAGTCCTCGACCCATCTCAATGACAGACTAATTCTTACATCCACAAAAAACCCATTCTAGGATGGAGGATAAGTTGTAGTAAACTAGCATCGCGAATGCAAAGATTCTTCAAATACTTGTCAAACTCATGTGAGAGAAACTCTCCCCCTTTATCAATACACAAAGATTTTGCCTTCTTGGAGTCCCATTGTTTTTCCCACTTTGACTTTCCAATCATGAAATATGGATAAAGATTGATCCTTAGACTGAAGAAAGAAAGCCCAAGTATACTTGGAGTAGTCAGGCGTCAACAATAATCATCATATGTAAAGAGCCTTATTCAAAGATTTTGTAGACATAGGACAACACAAGTCTACATGAACAAGCTCGAGTGGTTTGGTAGATATGTGCGATGCCTCCTTAGGGAAAGGTAATCGATGTTGCTTGCCATGGAGAAATGGTTGTGCACACACCAACTGGGGTGCTGATGGATGATTAAGCATCAACCAAACCATGTTTATATGCCTATTGCAAATAAAAGAAGCTCAAGTGGCAAAAGCATGCATGCCATAACACAGAATCTGTAGACGTAGAATGCAAGGCCAAAGTAGAGGTGCATAAAATAGGAATAGTACCAGCACCTTTGATGGAAATTGTAAAAGAGTCATCGAGACTGATGTCCCCTGGTTGCTTAGAGAAGGAAGAACACCAATCATGATGATTAGTGTGTGAGAAGTTGTGCTACTATCTATAATCCAAGCATGAAACCTGAAAGAGATGAAAGTTGATGAAAGTCAAAGTGGGGCTATCAATGTAGATAAACAACTGATCAAAAGTGGATGAAGTAGATGTAGACACCTCAAAGCCATATCACCTCAGTTTTTGCAGTAGAACAAACAACACGATATTCTGCCTTTGAGGAGGATAATGCAATAGTGGGTTGCTTTTCACTACTCAAGGAAATAGCACCAGAACCACGTGTAAACCAATAACATGCAGTCGATTGGTGAGTGTTAATATCACCAACCTAGTGAGACTCAGAATAGCCAACTAACCGATCCCCCTTCCACCAATAGAAGATACCCCGATCAAGAAAATTATTCAAATAGTGCAGGATGCACTGGCAGGTGGGATTTGTGAGGGTCAGCTGAAAATGAACTCAAGACACAAACAAAAAAGTAAACATCCAATCTAGAATGAGTAATCCAAATCAAGGATTTGACAATCTACCTTTATAGAGCATGATCACATGGTGGTGAAGCAAATCTTAGCATTAGGGTCCATCGAAGAAGAGATGGAACCATGCACCTTGAAATGCTATAAAATCTCCTTTGCAATACTTGCGTTGAGAGAGAAAAATACCCTGAGGAGTCTACCAAACTTCAAAACCAAGGAAAAATGAAGAACTCAAGGTTGATCAACTCAAACTCATGGCTAAGATCAGCCACCATGACAAACAAAATCCAACTCTTATGACTTCCTATAAAGATCAAGCCATCCACATACACAATGATAATGCCAAATAAGACCATCTTTAACAAATAAGACCATCTTTAACAAAAATGTAAAGATTGGAACATGAATGTGATCACCAAAGACCAACCACCAATGACCAATCTTCAGAAAGAAGGTGTCGATGCACTAGTACCACACACGATGAGCCTACTTCAATCCATATAGATCTTTACAAAGTTGGTACACAATATGCGCAACAACAATATCAAGTGGTTGCTCAACATAGACCTCCTCTTGAAGGTCACCATTAAGAAGAGCAGATTTGACATCCATCTATAAAATAGGCCACCCACCCATGATGGGTAAGAAGAGCCAAAATAATCCTAATGGTAGTAATCGACACTGTAGGAATAAAAGCCTCATCAAAATCAACACTAACTCTCTAGGAGTAGCCCTTCACAACAAGATGTTCTTCGTGTTTGTCTAAAGTTCCATCCTCATAATACTTGTTCTTATAGACCCAACGAACTTTGATTACCTTGCATTGAGGTGGACGTGGTACAAGAACCCAAGTACTATTGTGCTTAATGGAATCAAGCTCTGTCTGCATAGTAATAATCCAAGGTGGAGAAGAAAGTGTCTCCTCAGAGAGGAAGGCTCAGTAGAGGTGAAGGAAGAATGGTAGACATCAAGGCAAAATTCAGAAAGTGATTATCCTCAACAGCATGCTTTTAGACCGAGTAACATGATGAGAATGACTTTCACTAGATTTCGGAAATTGACGAAGGCCTGAATCTTTCATAGTCTCATATAACCAACGAGGAACCCTCTTGGTGAGGATCCTCCTCAATAACCTCTATATTTGAATCTAAAGAAGCCCCCTTTGAAACCAAAGGTGGTAGAGGAGCTGAGACAAGAGGCAGAGGAGCAGCCAAAGTAGAAGGCTGAGCTAAAGGAGAAGGACCCGGAGATGAAGTTGAAGGTAGAGGAAGAAGCTCACTCTTATAAGGTACATGAAAGACACTCATCAAAAATAACATCATAACATCATGATTGATGGTGGCTAGTAAGTTGTAGGTTGCAGGATCCCAAAGTTCATAGGCCTTGGATATAGAATTATACCCAAGGAAAATGTGCGGCATGGATTTAGAATCCAACTTAGAGTGATGCTCTTTAGTTACATGCACATAAGCCTTGCAACCAAATATTGGGAGATAAGCACAAGAGGGTTTGATGCCCAATAATGCCTCATACGAGTTTTACCTATGGTACAACTGATGTAGGCAATCTATTCCAAATGTGAACTCCAATAGCTGATGCCTCAGCCTATAATTTCTTGGCCAAGCCACTATGCTCAAGTATAGTCCTCGACCCATCTCAATGACAGACTAATTCTTACATCCACAAAAAACCCATTCTAGGATGGAGGATAAGTTGTAGTAAACTAGCATCGCGAATGCAAAGATTCTTCAAATACTTGTCAAACTCATGTGAGAGAAACTCTCCCCCTTTATCAATACACAAAGATTTTGCCTTCTTGGAGTCCCATTGTTTTTCCCACTTTGACTTTCCAATCATGAAATATGGATAAAGATTGATCCTTAGACTGAAGAAAGAAAGCCCAAGTATACTTGGAGTAGTCAGGCGTCAACAATAATCATCATATGTAAAGAGCCTTATTCAAAGATTTTGTAGACATAGGACAACACAAGTCTACATGAACAAGCTCGAGTGGTTTGGTAGATATGTGCGATGCCTCCTTAGGGAAAGGTAATCGATGTTGCTTGCCATGGAGAAATGGTTGTGCACACACCAACTGGGGTGCTGATGGATGATTAAGCATCAACCAAACCATGTTTATATGCCTATTGCAAATAAAAGAAGCTCAAGTGGCAAAAGCATGCATGCCATAACACAGAATCTGTAGACGTAGAATGCAAGGCCAAAGTAGAGGTGCATAAAATAGGAATAGTACCAGCACCTTTGATGGAAATTGTAAAAGAGTCATCGAGACTGATGTCCCCTGGTTGCTTAGAGAAGGAAGAACACCAATCATGATGATTAGTGTGTGAGAAGTTGTGCTACTATCTATAATCCAAGCATGAAACCTGAAAGAGATGAAAGTTGATGAAAGTCAAAGTGGGGCTATCAATGTAGATAAACAACTGATCAATAGTGGTTGAAGTAGATGTAGACACCTCAAAGCCATATCACCTCAGTTTTTGCAGTAGAACAAACAACACGATATTCTGCCTTGAGGAGGATAATGCAATAGTGGGTTGCTTTTTACTACTCAAGGAAATAGCACCAGAACCACGTGTAAACCAATAACATGCAGTCGATTGGTGAGTGTTAATATCACCAACCTAGTGAGACTCAGAATAGCCAACTAACCGATCCCCCTTCCACCAATAGAAGATACCCCGATCAAGAAAATTATTCAAATAGTGCAGGATGCACTGGCAGGTGGGATTTGTGAGGGTCAGCTGAAAATGAACTCAAGACACAAACAAAAAAGTAAACATCCAATCTAGAATGAGTAATCCAAATCAAAGATTTGACAATCTACCTTTATAGAGCATGATCACATGGTGGTGAAGCAAATCTTAGCATTAGGGTCCATCGAAGAAGAGATGGAACCATGCACCTTGAAATGCTATAAAATCTCCTTTGCAATACTTGCGTTGAGAGAGAAAAATACCCTGAGGAGTCTACCAAACTTCAAAACCAAGGAAAAATGAAGAACTCAAGGTTGATCAACTCAGAATAGCAAACTAACCGATCCCCCTTCCACCAATAGAAGATACCCCGATCAAGAAAATTATTCAAATAGTGCAGGATGCACTGGCAGGTGGGATTTGTGAGGGTCAGCTGAAAATGAACTCAAGACACAAACAAAAAAGTAAACATCCAATCTAGAATGAGTAATCCAAATCAAGGATTTGACAATCTACCTTTATAGAGCATGATCACATGGTGGTGAAGCAAATCTTAGCATTAGGGTCCATCGAAGAAGAGATGGAACCATGCACCTTGAAATGCTATAAAATCTCCTTTGCAATACTTGCGTTGAGAGAGAAAAATACCCTGAGGAGTCTACCAAACTTCAAAACCAAGGAAAAATGAAGAACTCAAGGTTGATCAACTCAAACTCATGGCTAAGATCAGCCACCATGACAAACAAAATCCAACTCTTATGACTTCCTATAAAGATCAAGCCATCCACATACACAATGATAATGCCAAATAAGACCATCTTTAACAAATAAGACCATCTTTAACAAAAATGTAAAGATTGGAACATGAATGTGATCACCAAAGACCAACCACCAATGACCAATCTTCAGAAAGAAGGTGTCGATGCACTAGTACCACACACGATGAGCCTACTTCAATCCATATAGATCTTTACAAAGTTGGTACACAATATGCGCAACAACAATATCAAGTGGTTGCTCAACATAGACCTCCTCTTGAAGGTCACCATTAAGAAGAGCAGATTTGACATCCATCTATAAAATAGGCCACCCACCCATGATGGGTAAGAAGAGCCAAAATAATCCTAATGGTAGTAATCGACACTGTAGGAATAAAAGCCTCATCAAAATCAACACTAACTCTCTAGGAGTAGCCCTTCACAACAAGATGTTCTTCGTGTTTGTCTAAAGTTCCATCCTCATAATACTTGTTCTTATAGACCCAACGAACTTTGATTACCTTGCATTGAGGTGGACGTGGTACAAGAACCCAAGTACTATTGTGCTTAATGGAATCAAGCTCTGTCTGCATAGTAATAATCCAAGGTGGAGAAGAAAGTGTCTCCTCAGAGAGGAAGGCTCAGTAGAGGTGAAGGAAGAATGGTAGACATCAAGGCAAAATTCAGAAAGTGATTATCCTCAACAGCATGCTTTTAGACCGAGTAACATGATGAGAATGACTTTCACTAGATTTCGGAAATTGACGAAGGCCTGAATCTTTCATAGTCTCATATAACCAACGAGGAACCCTCTTGGTGAGGATCCTCCTCAATAACCTCTATATTTGAATCTAAAGAAGCCCCCTTTGAAACCAAAGGTGGTAGAGGAGCTGAGACAAGAGGCAGAGGAGCAGCCAAAGTAGAAGGCTGAGCCAAAGGAGAAGGACCCGGAGATGAAGTTGAAGGTAGAGGAAGAAGCTCACTCTTATAAGGTACATGAAGGACACTCATCAAAAATAACATCATAACATCATGATCGATGGTGGCTAGTAAGTTGTAGGTTGCAGGATCCCAAAGTTCATAGGCCTTGGATATAGAATTATACCCAAGGAAAATGTGCGGCATGGATTTAGAATCCAACTTAGAGTGATGCTCTTTAGTTACATGCACATAAGCCTTGCAACCAAATATTGGGAGATAAGCACAAGAGGGTTTGATGCCCAATAATGCCTCATACGAGTTTTACCTATGGTACAACTGATGTAGGCAATCTATTCCAAATGTGAACTCCAATAGCTGATGCCTCAGCCTATAATTTCTTGGCCAAGCCACTATGCTCAAGTATAGTCCTCGACCCATCTCAATGACAGACTAATTCTTACATCCACAAAAAACCCATTCTAGGATGGAGGATAAGTTGTAGTAAACTAGCATCGCGAATGCAAAGATTCTTCAAATACTTGTCAAACTCATGTGAGAGAAACTCTCCCCCTTTATCAATACACAAAGATTTTGCCTTCTTGGAGTCCCATTGTTTTTCCCACTTTGACTTTCCAATCATGAAATATGGATAAAGATTGATCCTTAGACTGAAGAAAGAAAGCCCAAGTATACTTGGAGTAGTCAGGCGTCAACAATAATCATCATATGTAAAGAGCCTTATTCAAAGATTTTGTAGACATAGGACAACACAAGTCTACATGAACAAGCTCGAGTGGTTTGGTAGATATGTGCGATGCCTCCTTAGGGAAAGGTAATCGATGTTGCTTGCCATGGAGAAATGGTTGTGCACACACCAACTGGGGTGCTGATGGATGATTAAGCATCAACCAAACCATGTTTATATGCCTATTGCAAATAAAAGAAGCTCAAGTGGCAAAAGCATGCATGCCATAACACAGAATCTGTAGACGTAGAATGCAAGGCCAAAGTAGAGGTGCATAAAATAGGAATAGTACCAGCACCTTTGATGGAAATTGTAAAAGAGTCATCGAGACTGATGTCCCCTGGTTGCTTAGAGAAGGAAGAACACCAATCATGATGATTAGTGTGTGAGAAGTTGTGCTACTATCTATAATCCAAGCATGAAACCTGAAAGAGATGAAAGTTGATGAAAGTCAAAGTGGGGCTATCAATGTAGATAAACAACTGATCAATAGTAGTTGAAGTAGATGTAGACACCTCAAAGCCATATCACCTCAGTTTTTGCAGTAGAACAAACAACACGATATTCTGCCTTTGAGGAGGATAATGCAATAGTGGGTTGCTTTTTACTACTCAAGGAAATAGCACCAGAACCACGTGTAAACCAATAACATGCAGTCGATTGGTGAGTGTTAATATCACCAACCTAGTGAGACTCAGAATAGCCAACTAACCGATCCCCCTTCCACCAATAGAAGATACCCCGATCAAGAAAATTATTCAAATAGTGCAGGATGCACTGGCAGGTGGGATTTGTGAGGGTCAGCTGAAAATGAACTCAAGACACAAACAAAAAAGTAAACATCCAATCTAGAATGAGTAATCCAAATCAAGGATTTGACAATCTACCTTTATAGAGCATGATCACATGGTGGTGAAGCAAATCTTAGCATTAGGGTCCATCGAAGAAGAGATGGAACCATGCACCTTGAAATGCTATAAAATCTCCTTTGCAATACTTGCGTTGAGAGAGAAAAATACCCTGAGGAGTCTACCAAACTTCAAAACCAAGGAAAAATGAAGAACTCAAGGTTGATCAACTCAAACTCATGGCTAAGATCAGCCACCATGACAAACAAAATCCAACTCTTATGACTTCCTATAAAGATCAAGCCATCCACATACACAATGATAATGCCAAATAAGACCATCTTTAACAAATAAGACCATCTTTAACAAAAATGTAAAGATTGGAACATGAATGTGATCACCAAAGACCAACCACCAATGACCAATCTTCAGAAAGAAGGTGTCGATGCACTAGTACCACACACGATGAGCCTACTTCAATCCATATAGATCTTTACAAAGTTGGTACACAATATGCGCAACAACAATATCAAGTGGTTGCTCAACATAGACCTCCTCTTGAAGGTCACCATTAAGAAGAGCAGATTTGACATCCATCTATAAAATAGGCCACCCACCCATGATGGGTAAGAAGAGCCAAAATAATCCTAATGGTAGTAATCGACACTGTAGGAATAAAAGCCTCATCAAAATCAACACTAACTCTCTAGGAGTAGCCCTTCACAACAAGATGTTCTTCGTGTTTGTCTAAAGTTCCATCCTCATAATACTTGTTCTTATAGACCCAACGAACTTTGATTACCTTGCATTGAGGTGGACGTGGTACAAGAACCCAAGTACTATTGTGCTTAATGGAATCAAGCTCTGTCTGCATAGTAATAATCCAAGGTGGAGAAGAAAGTGTCTCCTCAGAGAGGAAGGCTCAGTAGAGGTGAAGGAAGAATGGTAGACATCAAGGCAAAATTCAGAAAGTGATTATCCTCAACAGCATGCTTTTAGACCGAGTAACATGATGAGAATGACTTTCACTAGATTTCGGAAATTGACGAAGGCCTGAATCTTTCATAGTCTCATATAACCAACGAGGAACCCTCTTGGTGAGGATCCTCCTCAATAACCTCTATATTTGAATCTAAAGAAGCCCCCTTTGAAACCAAAGGTGGTAGAGGAGCTGAGACAAGAGGCAGAGGAGCAGCCAAAGTAGAAGGCTGAGCTAAAGGAGAAGGACCCGGAGATGAAGTTGAAGGTAGAGGAAGAAGCTCACTCTTATAAGGTACATGAAAGACACTCATCAAAAATAACATCATAACATCATGATTGATGGTGGCTAGTAAGTTGTAGGTTGCAGGATCCCAAAGTTCATAGGCCTTGGATATAGAATTATACCCAAGGAAAATGTGCGGCATGGATTTAGAATCCAACTTAGAGTGATGCTCTTTAGTTACATGCACATAAGCCTTGCAACCAAATATTGGGAGATAAGCACAAGAGGGTTTGATGCCCAATAATGCCTCATACGAGTTTTACCTATGGTACAACTGATGTAGGCAATCTATTCCAAATGTGAACTCCAATAGCTGATGCCTCAGCCTATAATTTCTTGGCCAAGCCACTATGCTCAAGTATAGTCCTCGACCCATCTCAATGACAGACTAATTCTTACATCCACAAAAAACCCATTCTAGGATGGAGGATAAGTTGTAGTAAACTAGCATCGCGAATGCAAAGATTCTTCAAATACTTGTCAAACTCATGTGAGAGAAACTCTCCCCCTTTATCAATACACAAAGATTTTGCCTTCTTGGAGTCCCATTGTTTTTCCCACTTTGACTTTCCAATCATGAAATATGGATAAAGATTGATCCTTAGACTGAAGAAAGAAAGCCCAAGTATACTTGGAGTAGTCAGGCGTCAACAATAATCATCATATGTAAAGAGCCTTATTCAAAGATTTTGTAGACATAGGACAACACAAGTCTACATGAACAAGCTCGAGTGGTTTGGTAGATATGTGCGATGCCTCCTTAGGGAAAGGTAATCGATGTTGCTTGCCATGGAGAAATGGTTGTGCACACACCAACTGGGGTGCTGATGGATGATTAAGCATCAACCAAACCATGTTTATATGCCTATTGCAAATAAAAGAAGCTCAAGTGGCAAAAGCATGCATGCCATAACACAGAATCTGTAGACGTAGAATGCAAGGCCAAAGTAGAGGTGCATAAAATAGGAATAGTACCAGCACCTTTGATGGAAATTGTAAAAGAGTCATCGAGACTGATGTCCCCTGGTTGCTTAGAGAAGGAAGAACACCAATCATGATGATTAGTGTGTGAGAAGTTGTGCTACTATCTATAATCCAAGCATGAAACCTGAAAGAGATGAAAGTTGATGAAAGTCAAAGTGGGGCTATCAATGTAGATAAACAACTGATCAATAGTGGTTGAAGTAGATGTAGACACCTCAAAGCCATATCACCTCAGTTTTTGCAGTAGAACAAACAACACGATATTCTGCCTTGAGGAGGATAATGCAATAGTGGGTTGCTTTTTACTACTCAAGGAAATAGCACCAGAACCACGTGTAAACCAATAACATGCAGTCGATTGGTGAGTGTTAATATCACCAACCTAGTGAGACTCAGAATAGCCAACTAACCGATCCCCCTTCCACCAATAGAAGATACCCCGATCAAGAAAATTATTCAAATAGTGCAGGATGCACTGGCAGGTGGGATTTGTGAGGGTCAGCTGAAAATGAACTCAAGACACAAACAAAAAAGTAAACATCCAATCTAGAATGAGTAATCCAAATCAAAGATTTGACAATCTACCTTTATAGAGCATGATCACATGGTGGTGAAGCAAATCTTAGCATTAGGGTCCATCGAAGAAGAGATGGAACCATGCACCTTGAAATGCTATAAAATCTCCTTTGCAATACTTGCGTTGAGAGAGAAAAATACCCTGAGGAGTCTACCAAACTTCAAAACCAAGGAAAAATGAAGAACTCAAGGTTGATCAACTCAGAATAGCAAACTAACCGATCCCCCTTCCACCAATAGAAGATACCCCGATCAAGAAAATTATTCAAATAGTGCAGGATGCACTGGCAGGTGGGATTTGTGAGGGTCAGCTGAAAATGAACTCAAGACACAAACAAAAAAGTAAACATCCAATCTAGAATGAGTAATCCAAATCAAGGATTTGACAATCTACCTTTATAGAGCATGATCACATGGTGGTGAAGCAAATCTTAGCATTAGGGTCCATCGAAGAAGAGATGGAACCATGCACCTTGAAATGCTATAAAATCTCCTTTGCAATACTTGCGTTGAGAGAGAAAAATACCCTGAGGAGTCTACCAAACTTCAAAACCAAGGAAAAATGAAGAACTCAAGGTTGATCAACTCAAACTCATGGCTAAGATCAGCCACCATGACAAACAAAATCCAACTCTTATGACTTCCTATAAAGATCAAGCCATCCACATACACAATGATAATGCCAAATAAGACCATCTTTAACAAATAAGACCATCTTTAACAAAAATGTAAAGATTGGAACATGAATGTGATCACCAAAGACCAACCACCAATGACCAATCTTCAGAAAGAAGGTGTCGATGCACTAGTACCACACACGATGAGCCTACTTCAATCCATATAGATCTTTACAAAGTTGGTACACAATATGCGCAACAACAATATCAAGTGGTTGCTCAACATAGACCTCCTCTTGAAGGTCACCATTAAGAAGAGCAGATTTGACATCCATCTATAAAATAGGCCACCCACCCATGATGGGTAAGAAGAGCCAAAATAATCCTAATGGTAGTAATCGACACTGTAGGAATAAAAGCCTCATCAAAATCAACACTAACTCTCTAGGAGTAGCCCTTCACAACAAGATGTTCTTCGTGTTTGTCTAAAGTTCCATCCTCATAATACTTGTTCTTATAGACCCAACGAACTTTGATTACCTTGCATTGAGGTGGACGTGGTACAAGAACCCAAGTACTATTGTGCTTAATGGAATCAAGCTCTGTCTGCATAGTAATAATCCAAGGTGGAGAAGAAAGTGTCTCCTCAGAGAGGAAGGCTCAGTAGAGGTGAAGGAAGAATGGTAGACATCAAGGCAAAATTCAGAAAGTGATTATCCTCAACAGCATGCTTTTAGACCGAGTAACATGATGAGAATGACTTTCACTAGATTTCGGAAATTGACGAAGGCCTGAATCTTTCATAGTCTCATATAACCAACGAGGAACCCTCTTGGTGAGGATCCTCCTCAATAACCTCTATATTTGAATCTAAAGAAGCCCCCTTTGAAACCAAAGGTGGTAGAGGAGCTGAGACAAGAGGCAGAGGAGCAGCCAAAGTAGAAGGCTGAGCTAAAGGAGAAGGACCCGGAGATGAAGTTGAAGGTAGAGGAAGAAGCTCACTCTTATAAGGTACATGAAGGACACTCATCAAAAATAACATCATAACATCATGATCGATGGTGGCTAGTAAGTTGTAGGTTGCAGGATCCCAAAGTTCATAGGCCTTGGATATAGAATTATACCCAAGGAAAATGTGCGGCATGGATTTAGAATCCAACTTAGAGTGATGCTCTTTAGTTACATGCACATAAGCCTTGCAACCAAATATTGGGAGATAAGCACAAGAGGGTTTGATGCCCAATAATGCCTCATACGAGTTTTACCTATGGTACAACTGATGTAGGCAATCTATTCCAAATGTGAACTCCAATAGCTGATGCCTCAGCCTATAATTTCTTGGCCAAGCCACTATGCTCAAGTATAGTCCTCGACCCATCTCAATGACAGACTAATTCTTACATCCACAAAAAACCCATTCTAGGATGGAGGATAAGTTGTAGTAAACTAGCATCGCGAATGCAAAGATTCTTCAAATACTTGTCAAACTCATGTGAGAGAAACTCTCCCCCTTTATCAATACACAAAGATTTTGCCTTCTTGGAGTCCCATTGTTTTTCCCACTTTGACTTTCCAATCATGAAATATGGATAAAGATTGATCCTTAGACTGAAGAAAGAAAGCCCAAGTATACTTGGAGTAGTCAGGCGTCAACAATAATCATCATATGTAAAGAGCCTTATTCAAAGATTTTGTAGACATAGGACAACACAAGTCTACATGAACAAGCTCGAGTGGTTTGGTAGATATGTGCGATGCCTCCTTAGGGAAAGGTAATCGATGTTGCTTGCCATGGAGAAATGGTTGTGCACACACCAACTGGGGTGCTGATGGATGATTAAGCATCAACCAAACCATGTTTATATGCCTATTGCAAATAAAAGAAGCTCAAGTGGCAAAAGCATGCATGCCATAACACAGAATCTGTAGACGTAGAATGCAAGGCCAAAGTAGAGGTGCATAAAATAGGAATAGTACCAGCACCTTTGATGGAAATTGTAAAAGAGTCATCGAGACTGATGTCCCCTGGTTGCTTAGAGAAGGAAGAACACCAATCATGATGATTAGTGTGTGAGAAGTTGTGCTACTATCTATAATCCAAGCATGAAACCTGAAAGAGATGAAAGTTGATGAAAGTCAAAGTGGGGCTATCAATGTAGATAAACAACTGATCAATAGTAGTTGAAGTAGATGTAGACACCTCAAAGCCATATCACCTCAGTTTTTGCAGTAGAACAAACAACACGATATTCTGCCTTTGAGGAGGATAATGCAATAGTGGGTTGCTTTTTACTACTCAAGGAAATAGCACCAGAACCACGTGTAAACCAATAACATGCAGTCGATTGGTGAGTGTTAATATCACCAACCTAGTGAGACTCAGAATAGCCAACTAACCGATCCCCCTTCCACCAATAGAAGATACCCCGATCAAGAAAATTATTCAAATAGTGCAGGATGCACTGGCAGGTGGGATTTGTGAGGGTCAGCTGAAAATGAACTCAAGACACAAACAAAAAAGTAAACATCCAATCTAGAATGAGTAATCCAAATCAAGGATTTGACAATCTACCTTTATAGAGCATGATCACATGGTGGTGAAGCAAATCTTAGCATTAGGGTCCATCGAAGAAGAGATGGAACCATGCACCTTGAAATGCTATAAAATCTCCTTTGCAATACTTGCGTTGAGAGAGAAAAATACCCTGAGGAGTCTACCAAACTTCAAAACCAAGGAAAAATGAAGAACTCAAGGTTGATCAACTCAAACTCATGGCTAAGATCAGCCACCATGACAAACAAAATCCAACTCTTATGACTTCCTATAAAGATCAAGCCATCCACATACACAATGATAATGCCAAATAAGACCATCTTTAACAAATAAGACCATCTTTAACAAAAATGTAAAGATTGGAACATGAATGTGATCACCAAAGACCAACCACCAATGACCAATCTTCAGAAAGAAGGTGTCCATGCACTAGTACCACACACGATGAGCCTACTTCAATCCATATAGATCTTTACAAAGTTGGTACACAATATGCGCAACAACAATATCAAGTGGTTGCTCAACATAGACCTCCTCTTGAAGGTCACCATTAAGAAGAGCAGATTTGACATCCATCTATAAAATAGGCCACCCACCCATGATGGGTAAGAAGAGCCAAAATAATCCTAATGGTAGTAATCGACACTGTAGGAATAAAAGCCTCATCAAAATCAACACTAACTCTCTAGGAGTAGCCCTTCACAACAAGATGTTCTTCGTGTTTGTCTAAAGTTCCATCCTCATAATACTTGTTCTTATAGACCCAACGAACTTTGATTACCTTGCATTGAGGTGGACGTGGTACAAGAACCCAAGTACTATTGTGCTTAATGGAATCAAGCTCTGTCTGCATAGTAATAATCCAAGGTGGAGAAGAAAGTGTCTCCTCAGAGAGGAAGGCTCAGTAGAGGTGAAGGAAGAATGGTAGACATCAAGGCAAAATTCAGAAAGTGATTATCCTCAACAGCATGCTTTTAGACCGAGTAACATGATGAGAATGACTTTCACTAGATTTCGGAAATTGACGAAGGCCTGAATCTTTCATAGTCTCATATAACCAACGAGGAACCCTCTTGGTGAGGATCCTCCTCAATAACCTCTATATTTGAATCTAAAGAAGCCCCCTTTGAAACCAAAGGTGGTAGAGGAGCTGAGACAAGAGGCAGAGGAGCAGCCAAAGTAGAAGGCTGAGCTAAAGGAGAAGGACCCGGAGATGAAGTTGAAGGTAGAGGAAGAAGCTCACTCTTATAAGGTACATGAAGGACACTCATCAAAAATAACATCATAACATCATGATCGATGGTGGCTAGTAAGTTGTAGGTTGCAGGATCCCAAAGTTCATAGGCCTTGGATATAGAATTATACCCAAGGAAAATGTGCGGCATGGATTTAGAATCCAACTTAGAGTGATGCTCTTTAGTTACATGCACATAAGCCTTGCAACCAAATATTGGGAGATAAGCACAAGAGGGTTTGATGCCCAATAATGCCTCATACGAGTTTTACCTATGGTACAACTGATGTAGGCAATCTATTCCAAATGTGAACTCCAATAGCTGATGCCTCAGCCTATAATTTCTTGGCCAAGCCACTATGCTCAAGTATAGTCCTCGACCCATCTCAATGACAGACTAATTCTTATATCCACAAAAAACCCATTCTAGGA
Organism: Cibotium barometz; assembly: GCF_041138505.1. Classification (NCBI taxonomy): domain Eukaryota; kingdom Viridiplantae; phylum Streptophyta; class Polypodiopsida; order Cyatheales; family Cibotiaceae; genus Cibotium; species Cibotium barometz. Next base: position 18,522,842 of record NC_141071.1, on the reverse strand, counting down.
TGGAGGATAAGTTGTAGTAAACTAGCATCGCGAATGCAAAGATTCTTCAAATACTTGTCAAACTCATGTGAGAGAAACTCTCCCCCTTTATCAATACACAAAGATTTTGCCTTCTTGGAGTCCCATTGTTTTTCCCACTTTGACTTTCCAATCATGAAATATGGATAAAGATTGATCCTTAGACTGAAGAAAGAAAGCCCAAGTATACTTGGAGTAGTCAGGCGTCAACAATAATCATCATATGTAAAGAGCCTTATTCAAAGATTTTGTAGACATAGGACAACACAAGTCTACATGAACAAGCTCGAGTGGTTTGGTAGATATGTGCGATGCCTCCTTAGGGAAAGGTAATCGATGTTGCTTGCCATGGAGAAATGGTTGTGCACACACCAACTGGGGTGCTGATGGATGATTAAGCATCAACCAAACCATGTTTATATGCCTATTGCAAATAAAAGAAGCTCAAGTGGCAAAAGCATGCATGCCATAACACAGAATCTGTAGACGTAGAATGCAAGGCCAAAGTAGAGGTGCATAAAATAGGAATAGTACCAGCACCTTTGATGGAAATTGTAAAAGAGTCATCGAGACTGATGTCCCCTGGTTGCTTAGAGAAGGAAGAACACCAATCATGATGATTAGTGTGTGAGAAGTTGTGCTACTATCTATAATCCAAGCATGAAACCTGAAAGAGATGAAAGTTGATGAAAGTCAAAGTGGGGCTATCAATGTAGATAAACAACTGATCAATAGTAGTTGAAGTAGATGTAGACACCTCAAAGCCATATCACCTCAGTTTTTGCAGTAGAACAAACAACACGATATTCTGCCTTTGAGGAGGATAATGCAATAGTGGGTTGCTTTTTACTACTCAAGGAAATAGCACCAGAACCACGTGTAAACCAATAACATGCAGTCGATTGGTGAGTGTTAATATCACCAACCTAGTGAGACTCAGAATAGCCAACTAACCGATCCCCCTTCCACCAATAGAAGATACCCCGATCAAGAAAATTATTCAAATAGTGCAGGATGCACTGGCAGGTGGGATTTGTGAGGGTCAGCTGAAAATGAACTCAAGACACAAACAAAAAAGTAAACATCCAATCTAGAATGAGTAATCCAAATCAAGGATTTGACAATCTACCTTTATAGAGCATGATCACATGGTGGTGAAGCAAATCTTAGCATTAGGGTCCATCGAAGAAGAGATGGAACCATGCACCTTGAAATGCTATAAAATCTCCTTTGCAATACTTGCGTTGAGAGAGAAAAATACCCTGAGGAGTCTACCAAACTTCAAAACCAAGGAAAAATGAAGAACTCAAGGTTGATCAACTCAAACTCATGGCTAAGATCAGCCACCATGACAAACAAAATCCAACTCTTATGACTTCCTATAAAGATCAAGCCATCCACATACACAATGATAATGCCAAATAAGACCATCTTTAACAAATAAGACCATCTTTAACAAAAATGTAAAGATTGGAACATGAATGTGATCACCAAAGACCAACCACCAATGACCAATCTTCAGAAAGAAGGTGTCGATGCACTAGTACCACACACGATGAGCCTACTTCAATCCATATAGATCTTTACAAAGTTGGTACACAATATGTGCAACAACAATATCAAGTGGTTGCTCAACATAGACCTCCTCTTGAAGGTCACCATTAAGAAGAGCAGATTTGACATCCATCTATAAAATAGGCCACCCACCCATGATGGGTAAGAAGAGCCAAAATAATCCTAATGGTAGTAATCGACACTGTAGGAATAAAAGCCTCATCAAAATCAACACTAACTCTCTAGGAGTAGCCCTTCACAACAAGATGTTCTTCGTGTTTGTCTAAAGTTCCATCCTCATAATACTTGTTCTTATAGACCCAACGAACTTTGATTACCTTGCATTGAGGTGGACGTGGTACAAGAACCCAAGTACTATTGTGCTTAATGGAATCAAGCTCTGTCTGCATAGTAATAATCCAAGGTGGAGAAGAAAGTGTCTCCTCAGAGAGGAAGGCTCAGTAGAGGTGAAGGAAGAATGGTAGACATCAAGGCAAAATTCAGAAAGTGATTATCCTCAACAGCATGCTTTTAGACCGAGTAACATGATGAGAATGACTTTCACTAGATTTCGGAAATTGACGAAGGCCTGAATCTTTCATAGTCTCATATAACCAACAAGGAACCCTCTTGGTGAGGATCCTCCTCAATAACCTCTATATTTGAATCTAAAGAAGCCCCCTTTGAAACCAAAGGTGGTAGAGGAGCTGAGACAAGAGGCAGAGGAGCAGCCAAAGTAGAAGGCTGAGCTAAAGGAGAAGGACCCGGAGATGAAGTTGAAGGTAGAGGAAGAAGCTCACTCTTATAAGGTACATGAAGGACACTCATCAAAAATAACATCATAACATCATGATTGATGGTGGCTAGTAAGTTGTAGGTTGCAGGATCCCAAAGTTCATAGGCCTTGGATATAGAATTATACCCAAGGAAAATGTGCGGCATGGATTTAGAATCCAACTTAGAGTGATGCTCTTTAGTTACATGCACATAAGCCTTGCAACCAAATATTGGGAGATAAGCACAAGAGGGTTTGATGCCCAATAATGCCTCATACGAGTTTTACCTATGGTACAACTGATGTAGGCAATCTATTCCAAATGTGAACTCCAATAGCTGATGCCTCAGCCTATAATTTCTTGGCCAAGCCACTATGCTCAAGTATAGTCCTCGACCCATCTCAATGACAGACTAATTCTTACATCCACAAAAAACCCATTCTAGGATGGAGGATAAGTTGTAGTAAACTAGCATCGCGAATGCAAAGATTCTTCAAATACTTGTCAAACTCATGTGAGAGAAACTCTCCCCCTTTATCAATACACAAAGATTTTGCCTTCTTGGAGTCCCATTGTTTTTCCCACTTTGACTTTCCAATCATGAAATATGGATAAAGATTGATCCTTAGACTGAAGAAAGAAAGCCCAAGTATACTTGGAGTAGTCAGGCGTCAACAATAATCATCATATGTAAAGAGCCTTATTCAAAGATTTTGTAGACATAGGACAACACAAGTCTACATGAACAAGCTCGAGTGGTTTGGTAGATATGTGCGATGCCTCCTTAGGGAAAGGTAATCGATGTTGCTTGCCATGGAGAAATGGTTGTGCACACACCAACTGGGGTGCTGATGGATGATTAAGCATCAACCAAACCATGTTTATATGCCTATTGCAAATAAAAGAAGCTCAAGTGGCAAAAGCATGCATGCCATAACACAGAATCTGTAGACGTAGAATGCAAGGCCAAAGTAGAGGTGCATAAAATAGGAATAGTACCAGCACCTTTGATGGAAATTGTAAAAGAGTCATCGAGACTGATGTCCCCTGGTTGCTTAGAGAAGGAAGAACACCAATCATGATGATTAGTGTGTGAGAAGTTGTGCTACTATCTATAATCCAAGCATGAAACCTGAAAGAGATGAAAGTTGATGAAAGTCAAAGTGGGGCTATCAATGTAGATAAACAACTGATCAATAGTGGTTGAAGTAGATGTAGACACCTCAAAGCCATATCACCTCAGTTTTTGCAGTAGAACAAACAACACGATATTCTGCCTTGAGGAGGATAATGCAATAGTGGGTTGCTTTTTACTACTCAAGGAAATAGCACCAGAACCACGTGTAAACCAATAACATGCAGTCGATTGGTGAGTGTTAATATCACCAACCTAGTGAGACTCAGAATAGCCAACTAACCGATCCCCCTTCCACCAATAGAAGATACCCCGATCAAGAAAATTATTCAAATAGTGCAGGATGCACTGGCAGGTGGGATTTGTGAGGGTCAGCTGAAAATGAACTCAAGACACAAACAAAAAAGTAAACATCCAATCTAGAATGAGTAATCCAAATCAAAGATTTGACAATCTACCTTTATAGAGCATGATCACATGGTGGTGAAGCAAATCTTAGCATTAGGGTCCATCGAAGAAGAGATGGAACCATGCACCTTGAAATGCTATAAAATCTCCTTTGCAATACTTGCGTTGAGAGAGAAAAATACCCTGAGGAGTCTACCAAACTTCAAAACCAAGGAAAAATGAAGAACTCAAGGTTGATCAACTCAAACTCATGGCTAAGATCAGCCACCATGACAAACAAAATCCAACTCTTATGACTTCCTATAAAGATCAAGCCATCCACATACACAATGATAATGCCAAATAAGACCATCTTTAACAAATAAGACCATCTTTAACAAAAATGTAAAGATTGGAACATGAATGTGATCACCAAAGACCAACCACCAATGACCAATCTTCAGAAAGAAGGTGTCCATGCACTAGTACCACACACGATGAGCCTACTTCAATCCATATAGATCTTTACAAAGTTGGTACACAATATGCGCAACAACAATATCAAGTGGTTGCTCAACATAGACCTCCTCTTGAAGGTCACCATTAAGAAGAGCAGATTTGACATCCATCTATAAAATAGGCCACCCACCCATGATGGGTAAGAAGAGCCAAAATAATCCTAATGGTAGTAATCGACACTGTAGGAATAAAAGCCTCATCAAAATCAACACTAACTCTCTAGGAGTAGCCCTTCACAACAAGATGTTCTTCGTGTTTGTCTAAAGTTCCATCCTCATAATACTTGTTCTTATAGACCCAACGAACTTTGATTACCTTGCATTGAGGTGGACGTGGTACAAGAACCCAAGTACTATTGTGCTTAATGGAATCAAGCTCTGTCTGCATAGTAATAATCCAAGGTGGAGAAGAAAGTGTCTCCTCAGAGAGGAAGGCTCAGTAGAGGTGAAGGAAGAATGGTAGACATCAAGGCAAAATTCAGAAAGTGATTATCCTCAACAGCATGCTTTTAGACCGAGTAACATGATGAGAATGACTTTCACTAGATTTCGGAAATTGACGAAGGCCTGAATCTTTCATAGTCTCATATAACCAACGAGGAACCCTCTTGGTGAGGATCCTCCTCAATAACCTCTATATTTGAATCTAAAGAAGCCCCCTTTGAAACCAAAGGTGGTAGAGGAGCTGAGACAAGAGGCAGAGGAGCAGCCAAAGTAGAAGGCTGAGCTAAAGGAGAAGGACCCGGAGATGAAGTTGAAGGTAGAGGAAGAAGCTCACTCTTATAAGGTACATGAAGGACACTCATCAAAAATAACATCATAACATCATGATTGATGGTGGCTAGTAAGTTGTAGGTTGCAGGATCCCAAAGTTCATAGGCCTTGGATATAGAATTATACCCAAGGAAAATGTGCGGCATGGATTTAGAATCCAACTTAGAGTGATGCTCTTTAGTTACATGCACATAAGCCTTGCAACCAAATATTGGGAGATAAGCACAAGAGGGTTTGATGCCCAATAATGCCTCATACGAGTTTTACCTATGGTACAACTGATGTAGGCAATCTATTCCAAATGTGAACTCCAATAGCTGATGCCTCAGCCTATAATTTCTTGGCCAAGCCACTATGCTCAAGTATAGTCCTCGACCCATCTCAATGACAGACTAATTCTTACATCCACAAAAAACCCATTCTAGGATGGAGGATAAGTTGTAGTAAACTAGCATCGCGAATGCAAAGATTCTTCAAATACTTGTCAAACTCATGTGAGAGAAACTCTCCCCCTTTATCAATACACAAAGATTTTGCCTTCTTGGAGTCCCATTGTTTTTCCCACTTTGACTTTCCAATCATGAAATATGGATAAAGATTGATCCTTAGACTAAAGAAAGAAAGCCCAAGTATACTTGGAGTAGTCAGGCGTCAACAATAATCATCATATGTAAAGAGCCTTATTCAAAGATTTTGTAGACATAGGACAACACAAGTCTACATGAACAAGCTCGAGTGGTTTGGTAGATATGTGCGATGCCTCCTTAGGGAAAGGTAATCGATGTTGCTTGCCATGGAGAAATGGTTGTGCACACACCAACTGGGGTGCTGATGGATGATTAAGCATCAACCAAACCATGTTTATATGCCTATTGCAAATAAAAGAAGCTCAAGTGGCAAAAGCATGCATGCCATAACACAGAATCTGTAGACGTAGAATGCAAGGCCAAAGTAGAGGTGCATAAAATAGGAATAGTACCAGCACCTTTGATGGAAATTGTAAAAGAGTCATCGAGACTGATGTCCCCTGGTTGCTTAGAGAAGGAAGAACACCAATCATGATGATTAGTGTGTGAGAAGTTGTGCTACTATCTATAATCCAAGCATGAAACCTGAAAGAGATGAAAGTTGATGAAAGTCAAAGTGGGGCTATCAATGTAGATAAACAACTGATCAATAGTAGTTGAAGTAGATGTAGACACCTCAAAGCCATATCACCTCAGTTTTTGCAGTAGAACAAACAACACGATATTCTGCCTTTGAGGAGGATAATGCAATAGTGGGTTGCTTTTTACTACTCAAGGAAATAGCACCAGAACCACGTGTAAACCAATAACATGCAGTCGATTGGTGAGTGTTAATATCACCAACCTAGTGAGACTCAGAATAGCCAACTAACCGATCCCCCTTCCACCAATAGAAGATACCCCGATCAAGAAAATTATTCAAATAGTGCAGGATGCACTGGCAGGTGGGATTTGTGAGGGTCAGCTGAAAATGAACTCAAGACACAAACAAAAAAGTAAACATCCAATCTAGAATGAGTAATCCAAATCAAAGATTTGACAATCTACCTTTATAGAGCATGATCACATGGTGGTGAAGCAAATCTTAGCATTAGGGTCCATCGAAGAAGAGATGGAACCATGCACCTTGAAATGCTATAAAATCTCCTTTGCAATACTTGCGTTGAGAGAGAAAAATACCCTGAGGAGTCTACCAAACTTCAAAACCAAGGAAAAATGAAGAACTCAAGGTTGATCAACTCAAACTCATGGCTAAGATCAGCCACCATGACAAACAAAATCCAACTCTTATGACTTCCTATAAAGATCAAGCCATCCACATACACAATGATAATGCCAAATAAGACCATCTTTAACAAATAAGACCATCTTTAACAAAAATGTAAAGATTGGAACATGAATGTGATCACCAAAGACCAACCACCAATGACCAATCTTCAGAAAGAAGGTGTCCATGCACTAGTACCACACACGATGAGCCTACTTCAATCCATATAGATCTTTACAAAGTTGGTACACAATATGCGCAACAACAATATCAAGTGGTTGCTCAACATAGACCTCCTCTTGAAGGTCACCATTAAGAAGAGCAGATTTGACATCCATCTATAAAATAGGCCACCCACCCATGATGGGTAAGAAGAGCCAAAATAATCCTAATGGTAGTAATCGACACTGTAGGAATAAAAGCCTCATCAAAATCAACACTAACTCTCTAGGAGTAGCCCTTCACAACAAGATGTTCTTCGTGTTTGTCTAAAGTTCCATCCTCATAATACTTGTTCTTATAGACCCAACGAACTTTGATTACCTTGCATTGAGGTGGACGTGGTACAAGAACCCAAGTACTATTGTGCTTAATGGAATCAAGCTCTGTCTGCATAGTAATAATCCAAGGTGGAGAAGAAAGTGTCTCCTCAGAGAGGAAGGCTCAGTAGAGGTGAAGGAAGAATGGTAGACATCAAGGCAAAATTCAGAAAGTGATTATCCTCAACAGCATGCTTTTAGACCGAGTAACATGATGAGAATGACTTTCACTAGATTTCGGAAATTGACGAAGGCCTGAATCTTTCATAGTCTCATATAACCAACGAGGAACCCTCTTGGTGAGGATCCTCCTCAATAACCTCTATATTTGAATCTAAAGAAGCCCCCTTTGAAACCAAAGGTGGTAGAGGAGCTGAGACAAGAGGCAGAGGAGCAGCCAAAGTAGAAGGCTGAGCCAAAGGAGAAGGATCCGGAGATGAAGTTGAAGGTAGAGGAAGAAGCTCACTCTTATAAGGTACATGAAGGACACTCATCAAAACATCATAACATCATGATTGATGGTGGCTAGTAAGTTGTAGGTTGCAGGATCCCAAAGTTCATAGGCCTTGGATATAGAATTATACCCAAGGAAAATGTGCGGCATGGATTTAGAATCCAACTTAGAGTGATGCTCTTTAGTTACATGCACATAAGCCTTGCAACCAAATATTGGGAGATAAGCACAAGAGGGTTTGATGCCCAATAATGCCTCATACGAGTTTTACCTATGGTACAACTGATGTAGGCAATCTATTCCAAATGTGAACTCCAATAGCTGATGCCTCAGCCTATAATTTCTTGGCCAAGCCACTATGCTCAAGTATAGTCCTCGACCCATCTCAATGACAGACTAATTCTTACATCCACAAAAAACCCATTCTAGGATGGAGGATAAGTTGTAGTAAACTAGCATCGCGAATGCAAAGATTCTTCAAATACTTGTCAAACTCATGTGAGAGAAACTCTCCCCCTTTATCAATACACAAAGATTTTGCCTTCTTGGAGTCCCATTGTTTTTCCCACTTTGACTTTCCAATCATGAAATATGGATAAAGATTGATCCTTAGACTGAAGAAAGAAAGCCCAAGTATACTTGGAGTAGTCAGGCGTCAACAATAATCATCATATGTAAAGAGCCTTATTCAAAGATTTTGTAGACATAGGACAACACAAGTCTACATGAACAAGCTCGAGTGGTTTGGTAGATATGTGCGATGCCTCCTTAGGGAAAGGTAATCGATGTTGCTTGCCATGGAGAAATGGTTGTGCACACACCAACTGGGGTGCTGATGGATGATTAAGCATCAACCAAACCATGTTTATATGCCTATTGCAAATAAAAGAAGCTCAAGTGGCAAAAGCATGCATGCCATAACACAGAATCTGTAGACGTAGAATGCAAGGCCAAAGTAGAGGTGCACAAAATAGGAATAGTACCAGCACCTTTGATGGAAATTGTAAAAGAGTCATCGAGACTGATGTCCCCTGGTTGCTTAGAGAAGGAAGAACACCAATCATGATGATTAGTGTGTGAGAAGTTGTGCTACTATCTATAATCCAAGCATGAAACCTGAAAGAGATGAAAGTTGATGAAAGTCAAAGTGGGGCTATCAATGTAGATAAACAACTGATCAATAGTGGTTGAAGTAGATGTAGACACCTCAAAGCCATATCACCTCAGTTTTTGCAGTAGAACAAACAACACGATATTCTGCCTTTGAGGAGGATAATGCAATAGTGGGTTGCTTTTTACTACTCAAGGAAATAGCACCAGAACCACGTGTAAACCAATAACATGCAGTCGATTGGTGAGTGTTAATATCACCAACCTAGTGAGACTTAGAATAGCCAACTAACCGATCCCCCTTCCACCAATAGAAGATACCCCGATCAAGAAAATTATTCAAATAGTGCAGGATGCACTGGCAGGTGGGATTTGTGAGGGTCAGCTGAAAATGAACTCAAGACACAAACAAAAAAGTAAACATCAAATCTAGAATGAGTAATCCAAATCAAAGATTTGACAATCTACCTTTATAGAGCATGATCACATGGTGGTGAAGCAAATCTTAGCATTAGGGTCCATCGAAGAAGAGATGGAACCATGCACCTTGAAATGCTATAAAATCTCCTTTGCAATACTTGCGTTGAGAGAGAAAAATACCCTGAGGAGTCTACCAAACTTCAAAACCAAGGAAAAATGAAGAACTCAAGGTTGATCAACTCAAACTCATGGCTAAGATCAGCCACCATGACAAACAAAATCCAACTCTTATGACTTCCTATAAAGATCAAGCCATCCACATACACAATGATAATGCCAAATAAGACCATCTTTAACAAATAAGACCATCTTTAACAAAAATGTAAAGATTGGAACATGAATGTGATCACCAAAGACCAACCACCAATGACCAATCTTCAGAAAGAAGGTGTCGATGCACTAGTACCACACACGATGAGCCTACTTCAATCCATATAGATCTTTACAAAGTTGGTACACAATATGCGCAACAACAATATCAAGTGGTTGCTCAACATAGACCTCCTCTTGAAGGTCACCATTAAGAAGAGCAGATTTGACATCCATCTATAAAATAGGCCACCCACCCATGATGGGTAAGAAGAGCCAAAATAATCCTAATGGTAGTAATCGACACTGTAGGAATAAAAGCCTCATCAAAATCAACACTAACTCTCTAGGAGTAGCCCTTCACAACAAGATGTTCTTCGTGTTTGTCTAAAGTTCCATCCTCATAATACTTGTTCTTATAGACCCAACGAACTTTGATTACCTTGCATTGAGGTGGACGTGGTACAAGAACCCAAGTACTATTGTGCTTAATGGAATCAAGCTCTGTCTGCATAGTAATAATCCAAGGTGGAGAAGAAAGTGTCTCCTCAGAGAGGAAGGCTCAGTAGAGGTGAAGGAAGAATGGTAGACATCAAGGCAAAATTCAGAAAGTGATTATCCTCAACAGCATGCTTTTAGACCGAGTAACATGATGAGAATGACTTTCACTAGATTTCGGAAATTGACGAAGGCCTGAATCTTTCATAGTCTCATATAACCAACGAGGAACCCTCTTGGTGAGGATCCTCCTCAATAACCTCTATATTTGAATCTAAAGAAGCCCCCTTTGAAACCAAAGGTGGTAGAGGAGCTGAGACAAGAGGCAGAGGAGCAGCCAAAGTAGAAGGCTGAGCTAAAGGAGAAGGATCCGGAGATGAAGTTGAAGGTAGAGGAAGAAGCTCACTCTTATAAGGTACATGAAGGACACTCATCAAAAATAACATCATAACATCATGATTGATGGTGGCTAGTAAGTTGTAGGTTGCAGGATCCCAAAGTTCATAGGCCTTGGATATAGAATTATACCCAAGGAAAATGTGCGGCATGGATTTAGAATCCAACTTAGAGTGATGCTCTTTAGTTACATGCACATAAGCCTTGCAACCAAATATTGGGAGATAAGCACAAGAGGGTTTGATGCTCAATAATGCCTCATACGAGTTTTACCTATGGTACAACTGATGTAGGCAATCTATTCCAAATGTGAACTCCAATAGCTGATGCCTCAGCCTATAATTTCTTGGCCAAGCCACTATGCTCAAGTATAGTCCTCGACCCATCTCAATGACAGACTAATTCTTACATCCACAAAAAACCCATTCTAGGATGGAGGATAAGTTGTAGTAAACTAGCATCGCGAATGCAAAGATTCTTCAAATACTTGTCAAACTCATGTGAGAGAAACTCTCCCCCTTTATCAATACACAAAGATTTTGCCTTCTTGGAGTCCCATTGTTTTTCCCACTTTGACTTTCCAATCATGAAATATGGATAAAGATTGATCCTTAGACTGAAGAAAGAAAGCCCAAGTATACTTGGAGTAGTCAGGCGTCAACAATAATCATCATATGTAAAGAGCCTTATTCAAAGATTTTGTAGACATAGGACAACACAAGTCTACATGAACAAGCTCGAGTGGTTTGGTAGATATGTGCGATGCCTCCTTAGGGAAAGGTAATCGATGTTGCTTGCCATGGAGAAATGGTTGTGCACACACCAACTGGGGTGCTGATGGATGATTAAGCATCAACCAAACCATGTTTATATGCCTATTGCAAATAAAAGAAGCTCAAGTGGCAAAAGCATGCATGCCATAACACAGAATCTGTAGACGTAGAATGCAAGGCCAAAGTAGAGGTGCATAAAATAGGAATAGTACGAGCACCTTTGATGGAAATTGTAAAAGAGTCATCGAGACTGATGTCCCCTGGTTGCTTAGAGAAGGAAGAACACCAATCATGATGATTAGTGTGTGAGAAGTTGTGCTACTATCTATAATCCAAGCATGAAACCTGAAAGAGATGAAAGTTGATGAAAGTCAAAGTGGGGCTATCAATGTAGATAAACAACTGATCAATAGTAGTTGAAGTAGATGTAGACACCTCAAAGCCATATCACCTCAGTTTTTGCAGTAGAACAAACAACACGATATTCTGCCTTTGAGGAGGATAATGCAATAGTGGGTTGCTTTTTACTACTCAAGGAAATAGCACCAGAACCACGTGTAAACCAATAACATGCAGTCGATTGGTGAGTGTTAATATCACCAACCTAGTGAGACTCAGAATAGCCAACTAACCGATCCCCCTTCCACCAATAGAAGATACCCCGATCAAGAAAATTATTCAAATAGTGCAGGATGCACTGGCAGGTGGGATTTGTGAGGGTCAGCTGAAAATGAACTCAAGACACAAACAAAAAAGTAAACATCCAATCTAGAATGAGTAATCCAAATCAAAGATTTGACAATCTACCTTTATAGAGCATGATCACATGGTGGTGAAGCAAATCTTAGCATTAGGGTCCATCGAAGAAGAGATGGAACCATGCACCTTGAAATGCTATAAAATCTCCTTTGCAATACTTGCGTTGAGAGAGAAAAATACCCTGAGGAGTCTACCAAACTTCAAAACCAAGGAAAAATGAAGAACTCAAGGTTGATCAACTCAAACTCATGGCTAAGATCAGCCACCATGACAAACAAAATCCAACTCTTACGACTTCCTATAAAGATCAAGCCATCCACATACACAATGATAATGCCAAATAAGACCATCTTTAACAAATAAGACCATCTTTAACAAAAATGTAAAGATTGGAACATGAATGTGATCACCAAAGACCAACCACCAATGACCAATCTTCAGAAAGAAGGTGTCCATGCACTAGTACCACACACGATGAGCCTACTTCAATCCATATAGATCTTTACAAAGTTGGTACACAATATGCGCAACAACAATATCAAGTGGTTGCTCAACATAGACCTCCTCTTGAAGGTCACCATTAAGAAGAGCAGATTTGACATCCATCTATAAAATAGGCCACCCACCCATGATGGGTAAGAAGAGCCAAAATAATCCTAATGGTAGTAATCGACACTGTAGGAATAAAAGCCTCATCAAAATCAACACTAACTCTCTAGGAGTAGCCCTTCACAACAAGATGTTCTTCGTGTTTGTCTAAAGTTCCATCCTCATAATACTTGTTCTTATAGACCCAACGAACTTTGATTACCTTGCATTGAGGTGGACGTGGTACAAGAACCCAAGTACTATTGTGCTTAATGGAATCAAGCTCTGTCTGCATAGTAATAATCCAAGGTGGAGAAGAAAGTGTCTCCTCAGAGAGGAAGGCTCAGTAGAGGTGAAGGAAGAATGGTAGACATCAAGGCAAAATTCAGAAAGTGATTATCCTCAACAGCATGCTTTTAGACCGAGTAACATGATGAGAATGACTTTCACTAGATTTCGGAAATTGACGAAGGCCTGAATCTTTCATAGTCTCATATAACCAACGAGGAACCCTCTTGGTGAGGATCCTCCTCAATAACCTCTATATTTGAATCTAAAGAAGCCCCCTTTGAAACCAAAGGTGGTAGAGGAGCTGAGACAAGAGGCAGAGGAGCAGCCAAAGTAGAAGGCTGAGCCAAAGGAGAAGGACCCGGAGATGAAGTTGAAGGTAGAGGAAGAAGCTCACTCTTATAAGGTACATGAAGGACACTCATCAAAAATAACATCATAACATCATGATTGATGGTGGCTAGTAAGTTGTAGTTGCAGGATCCCAAAGTTCATAGGCCTTGGATATAGAATTATACCCAAGGAAAATGTGCGGCATGGATTTAGAATCCAACTTAGAGTGATGCTCTTTAGTTACATGCACATAAGCCTTGCAACCAAATATTGGGAGATAAGCACAAGAGGGTTTGATGCCCAATAATGCCTCATACGAGTTTTACCTATGGTACAACTGATGTAGGCAATCTATTCCAAATGTGAACTCCAATAGCTGATGCCTCAGCCTATAATTTCTTGGCCAAGCCACTATGCTCAAGTATAGTCCTCGACCCATCTCAATGACAGACTAATTCTTACATCCACAAAAAACCCATTCTAGGATGGAGGATAAGTTGTAGTAAACTAGCATCGCGAATGCAAAGATTCTTCAAATACTTGTCAAACTCATGTGAGAGAAACTCTCCCCCTTTATCAATACACAAAGATTTTGCCTTCTTGGAGTCCCATTGTTTTTCCCACTTTGACTTTCCAATCATGAAATATGGATAAAGATTGATCCTTAGACTGAAGAAAGAAAGCCCAAGTATACTTGGAGTAGTCAGGCGTCAACAATAATCATCATATGTAAAGAGCCTTATTCAAAGATTTTGTAGACATAGGACAACACAAGTCTACATGAACAAGCTCGAGTGGTTTGGTAGATATGTGCGATGCCTCCTTAGGGAAAGGTAATCGATGTTGCTTGCCATGGAGAAATGGTTGTGCACACACCAACTGGGGTGCTGATGGATGATTAAGCATCAACCAAACCATGTTTATATGCCTATTGCAAATAAAAGAAGCTCAAGTGGCAAAAGCATGCATGCCATAACACAGAATCTGTAGACGTAGAATGCAAGGCCAAAGTAGAGGTGCAGAAAATAGGAATAGTACCAGCACCTTTGATGGAAATTGTAAAAGAGTCATCGAGACTGATGTCCCCTGGTTGCTTAGAGAAGGAAGAACACCAATCATGATGATTAGTGTGTGAGAAGTTGTGCTACTATCTATAATCCAAGCATGAAACCTGAAAGAGATGAAAGTTGATGAAAGTCAAAGTGGGGCTATCAATGTAGATAAACAACTGATCAATAGTAGTTGAAGTAGATGTAGACACCTCAAAGCCATATCACCTCAGTTTTTGCAGTAGAACAAACAACACGATATTCTGCCTTTGAGGAGGATAATGCAATAGTGGGTTGCTTTTTACTACTCAAGGAAATAGCACCAGAACCACGTGTAAACCAATAACATGCAGTCGATTGGTGAGTGTTAATATCACCAACCTAGTGAGACTCAGAATAGCCAACTAACCGATCCCCCTTCCACCAATAGAAGATACCCCGATCAAGAAAATTATTCAAATAGTGCAGGATGCACTGGCAGGTGGGATTTGTGAGGGTCAGCTGAAAATGAACTCAAGACACAAACAAAAAAGTAAACATCAAATCTAGAATGAGTAATCCAAATCAAAGATTTGACAATCTACCTTTATAGAGCATGATCACATGGTGGTGAAGCAAATCTTAGCATTAGGGTCCATCGAAGAAGAGATGGAACCATGCACCTTGAAATGCTATAAAATCTCCTTTGCAATACTTGCGTTGAGAGAGAAAAATACCCTGAGGAGTCTACCAAACTTCAAAACCAAGGAAAAATGAAGAACTCAAGGTTGATCAACTCAAACTCATGGCTAAGATCAGCCACCATGACAAACAAAATCCAACTCTTATGACTTCCTATAAAGATCAAGCCATCCACATACACAATGATAATGCCAAATAAGACCATCTTTAACAAATAAGACCATCTTTAACAAAAATGTAAAGATTGGAACATGAATGTGATCACCAAAGACCAACCACCAATGACCAATCTTCAGAAAGAAGGTGTCAATGCACTAGTACCACACACGATGAGCCTACTTCAATCCATATAGATCTTTACAAAGTTGGTACACAATATGCGCAA
The DNA here is from genome assembly GCF_041138505.1 of Cibotium barometz. Lineage (NCBI taxonomy): Eukaryota > Viridiplantae > Streptophyta > Polypodiopsida > Cyatheales > Cibotiaceae > Cibotium > Cibotium barometz. The sequence continues at coordinate 18,507,244 of NC_141071.1, read as the reverse complement.
CAACAATATCAAGTGGTTGCTCAACATAGACCTCCTCTTGAAGGTCACCATTAAGAAGAGCAGATTTGACATCCATCTATAAAATAGGCCACCCACCCATGATGGGTAAGAAGAGCCAAAATAATCCTAATGGTAGTAATCGACACTGTAGGAATAAAAGCCTCATCAAAATCAACACTAACTCTCTAGGAGTAGCCCTTCACAACAAGATGTTCTTCGTGTTTGTCTAAAGTTCCATCCTCATAATACTTGTTCTTATAGACCCAACGAACTTTGATTACCTTGCATTGAGGTGGACGTGGTACAAGAACCCAAGTACTATTGTGCTTAATGGAATCAAGCTCTGTCTGCATAGTAATAATCCAAGGTGGAGAAGAAAGTGTCTCCTCAGAGAGGAAGGCTCAGTAGAGGTGAAGGAAGAATGGTAGACATCAAGGCAAAATTCAGAAAGTGATTATCCTCAACAGCATGCTTTTAGACCGAGTAACATGATGAGAATGACTTTCACTAGATTTCGGAAATTGACGAAGGCCTGAATCTTTCATAGTCTCATATAACCAACGAGGAACCCTCTTGGTGAGGATCCTCCTCAATAACCTCTATATTTGAATCTAAAGAAGCCCCCTTTGAAACCAAAGGTGGTAGAGGAGCTGAGACAAGAGGCAGAGGAGCAGCCAAAGTAGAAGGCTGAGCCAAAGGAGAAGGACCCGGAGATGAAGTTGAAGGTAGAGGAAGAAGCTCACTCTTATAAGGTACATGAAGGACACTCATCAAAAATAACATCATAACATCATGATTGATGGTGGCTAGTAAGTTGTAGTTGCAGGATCCCAAAGTTCATAGGCCTTGGATATAGAATTATACCCAAGGAAAATGTGCGGCATGGATTTAGAATCCAACTTAGAGTGATGCTCTTTAGTTACATGCACATAAGCCTTGCAACCAAATATTGGGAGATAAGCACAAGAGGGTTTGATGCCCAATAATGCCTCATACGAGTTTTACCTATGGTACAACTGATGTAGGCAATCTATTCCAAATGTGAACTCCAATAGCTGATGCCTCAGCCTATAATTTCTTGGCCAAGCCACTATGCTCAAGTATAGTCCTCGACCCATCTCAATGACAGACTAATTCTTACATCCACAAAAAACCCATTCTAGGATGGAGGATAAGTTGTAGTAAACTAGCATCGCGAATGCAAAGATTCTTCAAATACTTGTCAAACTCATGTGAGAGAAACTCTCCCCCTTTATCAATACACAAAGATTTTGCCTTCTTGGAGTCCCATTGTTTTTCCCACTTTGACTTTCCAATCATGAAATATGGATAAAGATTGATCCTTAGACTGAAGAAAGAAAGCCCAAGTATACTTGGAGTAGTCAGGCGTCAACAATAATCATCATATGTAAAGAGCCTTATTCAAAGATTTTGTAGACATAGGACAACACAAGTCTACATGAACAAGCTCGAGTGGTTTGGTAGATATGTGCGATGCCTCCTTAGGGAAAGGTAATCGATGTTGCTTGCCATGGAGAAATGGTTGTGCACACACCAACTGGGGTGCTGATGGATGATTAAGCATCAACCAAACCATGTTTATATGCCTATTGCAAATAAAAGAAGCTCAAGTGGCAAAAGCATGCATGCCATAACACAGAATCTGTAGACGTAGAATGCAAGGCCAAAGTAGAGGTGCACAAAATAGGAATAGTACCAGCACCTTTGATGGAAATTGTAAAAGAGTCATCGAGACTGATGTCCCCTGGTTGCTTAGAGAAGGAAGAACACCAATCATGATGATTAGTGTGTGAGAAGTTGTGCTACTATCTATAATCCAAGCATGAAACCTGAAAGAGATGAAAGTTGATGAAAGTCAAAGTGGGGCTATCAATGTAGATAAACAACTGATCAATAGTGGTTGAAGTAGATGTAGACACCTCAAAGCCATATCACCTCAGTTTTTGCAGTAGAACAAACAACACGATATTCTGCCTTTGAGGAGGATAATGCAATAGTGGGTTGCTTTTTACTACTCAAGGAAATAGCACCAGAACCACGTGTAAACCAATAACATGCAGTCGATTGGTGAGTGTTAATATCACCAACCTAGTGAGAATCAGAATAGCCAACTAACCGATCCCCCTTCCACCAATAGAAGATACCCCGATCAAGAAAATTATTCAAATAGTGCAGGATGCACTGGCAGGTGGGATTTGTGAGGGTCAGCTGAAAATGAACTCAAGACACAAACAAAAAAGTAAACATCCAATCTAGAATGAGTAATCCAAATCAAAGATTTGACAATCTACCTTTATAGAGCATGATCACATGGTGGTGAAGCAAATCTTAGCATTAGGGTCCATCGAAGAAGAGATGGAACCATGCACCTTGAAATGCTATAAAATCTCCTTTGCAATACTTGCGTTGAGAGAGAAAAATACCCTGAGGAGTCTACCAAACTTCAAAACCAAGGAAAAATGAAGAACTCAAGGTTGATCAACTCAAACTCATGGCTAAGATCAGCCACCATGACAAACAAAATCCAACTCTTATGACTTCCTATAAAGATCAAGCCATCCACATACACAATGATAATGCCAAATAAGACCATCTTTAACAAATAAGACCATCTTTAACAAAAATGTAAAGATTGGAACATGAATGTGATCACCAAAGACCAACCACCAATGACCAATCTTCAGAAAGAAGGTGTCCATGCACTAGTACCACACACGATGAGCCTACTTCAATCCATATAGATCTTTACAAAGTTGGTACACAATATGCGCAACAACAATATCAAGTGGTTGCTCAACATAGACCTCCTCTTGAAGGTCACCATTAAGAAGAGCAGATTTGACATCCATCTATAAAATAGGCCACCCACCCATGATGGGTAAGAAGAGCCAAAATAATCCTAATGGTAGTAATCGACACTGTAGGAATAAAAGCCTCATCAAAATCAACACTAACTCTCTAGGAGTAGCCCTTCACAACAAGATGTTCTTCGTGTTTGTCTAAAGTTCCATCCTCATAATACTTGTTCTTATAGACCCAACGAACTTTGATTACCTTGCATTGAGGTGGACGTGGTACAAGAACCCAAGTACTATTGTGCTTAATGGAATCAAGCTCTGTCTGCATAGTAATAATCCAAGGTGGAGAAGAAAGTGTCTCCTCAGAGAGGAAGGCTCAGTAGAGGTGAAGGAAGAATGGTAGACATCAAGGCAAAATTCAGAAAGTGATTATCCTCAACAGCATGCTTTTAGACCAAGTAACATGATGAGAATGACTTTCACTAGATTTCGGAAATTGACGAAGGCCTGAATCTTTCATAGTCTCATATAACCAACGAGGAACCCTCTTGGTGAGGATCCTCCTCAATAACCTCTATATTTGAATCTAAAGAAGCCCCCTTTGAAACCAAAGGTGGTAGAGGAGCTGAGACAAGAGGCAGAGGAGCAGCCAAAGTAGAAGGCTGAGCCAAAGGAGAAGGACCCGGAGATGAAGTTGAAGGTAGAGGAAGAAGCTCACTCTTATAAGGTACATGAAGGACACTCATCAAAAATAACATCATAACATCATGATTGATGGTGGCTAGTAAGTTGTAGTTGCAGGATCCCAAAGTTCATAGGCCTTGGATATAGAATTATACCCAAGGAAAATGTGCGGCATGGATTTAGAATCCAACTTAGAGTGATGCTCTTTAGTTACATGCACATAAGCCTTGCAACCAAATATTGGGAGATAAGCACAAGAGGGTTTGATGCCCAATAATGCCTCATACGAGTTTTACCTATGGTACAACTGATGTAGGCAATCTATTCCAAATGTGAACTCCAATAGCTGATGCCTCAGCCTATAATTTCTTGGCCAAGCCACTATGCTCAAGTATAGTCCTCGACCCATCTCAATGACAGACTAATTCTTACATCCACAAAAAACCCATTCTAGGATGGAGGATAAGTTGTAGTAAACTAGCATCGCGAATGCAAAGATTCTTCAAATACTTATCAAACTCATGTGAGAGAAACTCTCCCCCTTTATCAATACACAAAGATTTTGCCTTCTTGGAGTCCCATTGTTTTTCCCACTTTGACTTTCCAATCATGAAATATGGATAAAGATTGATCCTTAGACTGAAGAAAGAAAGCCCAAGTATACTTGGAGTAGTCAGGCGTCAACAATAATCATCATATGTAAAGAGCCTTATTCAAAGATTTTGTAGACATAGGACAACACAAGTCTACATGAACAAGCTCGAGTGGTTTGGTAGATATGTGCAATGCCTCCTTAGGGAAAGGTAATCGATGTTGCTTGCCATGGAGAAATGGTTGTGCACACACCAACTGGGGTGCTGATGGATGATTAAGCATCAACCAAACCATGTTTATATGCCTATTGCAAATAAAAGAAGCTCAAGTGGCAAAAGCATGCATGCCATAACACAGAATCTGTAGACGTAGAATGCAAGGCCAAAGTAGAGGTGCACAAAATAGGAATAGTACCAGCACCTTTGATGGAAATTGTAAAAGAGTCATCGAGACTGATGTCCCCTGGTTGCTTAGAGAAGGAAGAACACCAATCATGATGATTAGTGTGTGAGAAGTTGTGCTACTATCTATAATCCAAGCATGAAACCTGAAAGAGATGAAAGTTGATGAAAGTCAAAGTGGGGCTATCAATGTAGATAAACAACTGATCAATAGTAGTTGAAGTAGATGTAGACACCTCAAAGCCATATCACCTCAGTTTTTGCAGTAGAACAAACAACACGATATTCTGCCTTTGAGGAGGATAATGCAATAGTGGGTTGCTTTTTACTACTCAAGGAAATAGCACCAGAACCACGTGTAAACCAATAACATGCAGTCGATTGGTGAGTGTTAATATCACCAACCTAGTGAGAATCAGAATAGCCAACTAACCGATCCCCCTTCCACCAATAGAAGATACCCCGATCAAGAAAATTATTCAAATAGTGCAGGATGCACTGGCAGGTGGGATTTGTGAGGGTCAGCTGAAAATGAACTCAAGACACAAACAAAAAAGTAAACATCCAATCTAGAATGAGTAATCCAAATCAAAGATTTGACAATCTACCTTTATAGAGCATGATCACATGGTGGTGAAGCAAATCTTAGCATTAGGGTCCATCGAAGAAGAGATGGAACCATGCACCTTGAAATGCTATAAAATCTCCTTTGCAATACTTGCGTTGAGAGAGAAAAATACCCTGAGGAGTCTACCAAACTTCAAAACCAAGGAAAAATGAAGAACTCAAGGTTGATCAACTCAAACTCATGGCTAAGATCAGCCACCATGACAAACAAAATCCAACTCTTATGACTTCCTATAAAGATCAAGCCATCCACATACACAATGATAATGCCAAATAAGACCATCTTTAACAAATAAGACCATCTTTAACAAAAATGTAAAGATTGGAACATGAATGTGATCACCAAAGACCAACCACCAATGACCAATCTTCAGAAAGAAGGTGTCCATGCACTAGTACCACACACGATGAGCCTACTTCAATCCATATAGATCTTTACAAAGTTGGTACACAATATGCGCAACAACAATATCAAGTGGTTGCTCAACATAGACCTCCTCTTGAAGGTCACCATTAAGAAGAGCAGATTTGACATCCATCTATAAAATAGGCCACCCACCCATGATGGGTAAGAAGAGCCAAAATAATCCTAATGGTAGTAATCGACACTGTAGGAATAAAAGCCTCATCAAAATCAACACTAACTCTCTAGGAGTAGCCCTTCACAACAAGATGTTCTTCGTGTTTGTCTAAAGTTCCATCCTCATAATACTTGTTCTTATAGACCCAACGAACTTTGATTACCTTGCATTGAGGTGGACGTGGTACAAGAACCCAAGTACTATTGTGCTTAATGGAATCAAGCTCTGTCTGCATAGTAATAATCCAAGGTGGAGAAGAAAGTGTCTCCTCAGAGAGGAAGGCTCAGTAGAGGTGAAGGAAGAATGGTAGACATCAAGGCAAAATTCAGAAAGTGATTATCCTCAACAGCATGCTTTTAGACCGAGTAACATGATGAGAATGACTTTCACTAGATTTCGGAAATTGACGAAGGCCTGAATCTTTCATAGTCTCATATAACCAACGAGGAACCCTCTTGGTGAGGATCCTCCTCAATAACCTCTATATTTGAATCTAAAGAAGCCCCCTTTGAAACCAAAGGTGGTAGAGGAGCTGAGACAAGAGGCAGAGGAGCAGCCAAAGTAGAAGGCTGAGCCAAAGGAGAAGGACCCGGAGATGAAGTTGAAGGTAGAGGAAGAAGCTCACTCTTATAAGGTACATGAAGGACACTCATCAAAAATAACATCATAACATCATGATTGATGGTGGCTAGTAAGTTGTAGTTGCAGGATCCCAAAGTTCATAGGCCTTGGATATAGAATTATACCCAAGGAAAATGTGCAGCATGGATTTAGAATCCAACTTAGAGTGATGCTCTTTAGTTACATGCACATAAGCCTTGCAACCAAATATTGGGAGATAAGCACAAGAGGGTTTGATGCCCAATAATGCCTCATACGAGTTTTACCTATGGTACAACTGATGTAGGCAATCTATTCCAAATGTGAACTCCAATAGCTGATGCCTCAGCCTATAATTTCTTGGCCAAGCCACTATGCTCAAGTATAGTCCTCGACCCATCTCAATGACAGACTAATTCTTACATCCACAAAAAACCCATTCTAGGATGGAGGATAAGTTGTAGTAAACTAGCATCGCGAATGCAAAGATTCTTCAAATACTTGTCAAACTCATGTGAGAGAAACTCTCCCCCTTTATCAATACACAAAGATTTTGCCTTCTTGGAGTCCCATTGTTTTTCCCACTTTGACTTTCCAATCATGAAATATGGATAAAGATTGATCCTTAGACTGAAGAAAGAAAGCCCAAGTATACTTGGAGTAGTCAGGCGTCAACAATAATCATCATATGTAAAGAGCCTTATTCAAAGATTTTGTAGACATAGGACAACACAAGTCTACATGAACAAGCTCGAGTGGTTTGGTAGATATGTGCGATGCCTCCTTAGGGAAAGGTAATCGATGTTGCTTGCCATGGAGAAATGGTTGTGCACACACCAACTGGGGTGCTGATGGATGATTAAGCATCAACCAAACCATGTTTATATGCCTATTGCAAATAAAAGAAGCTCAAGTGGCAAAAGCATGCATGCCATAACACAGAATCTGTAGACGTAGAATGCAAGGCCAAAGTAGAGGTGCACAAAATAGGAATAGTACCAGCACCTTTGATGGAAATTGTAAAAGAGTCATCGAGACTGATGTCCCCTGGTTGCTTAGAGAAGGAAGAACACCAATCATAATGATTAGTGTGTGAGAAGTTGTGCTACTATCTATAATCCAAGCATGAAACCTGAAAGAGATGAAAGTTGATGAAAGTCAAAGTGGGGCTATCAATGTAGATAAACAACTGATCAATAGTGGTTGAAGTAGATGTAGACACCTCAAAGCCATATCACCTCAGTTTTTGCAGTAGAACAAACAACACGATATTCTGCCTTTGAGGAGGATAATGCAATAGTGGGTTGCTTTTTACTACTCAAGGAAATAGCACCAGAACCACGTGTAAACCAATAACATGCAGTCGATTGGTGAGTGTTAATATCACCAACCTAGTGAGACTCAGAATAGCCAACTAACCGATCCCCCTTCCACCAATAGAAGATACCCCGATCAAGAAAATTATTCAAATAGTGCAGGATGCACTGGCAGGTGGGATTTGTGAGGGTCAGCTGAAAATGAACTCAAGACACAAACAAAAAAGTAAACATCAAATCTAGAATGAGTAATCCAAATCAAAGATTTGACAATCTACCTTTATAGAGCATGATCACATGGTGGTGAAGCAAATCTTAGCATTAGGGTCCATCGAAGAAGAGATGGAACCATGCACCTTGAAATGCTATAAAATCTCCTTTGCAATACTTGCGTTGAGAGAGAAAAATACCCTGAGGAGTCTACCAAACCTCAAAACCAAGGAAAAATGAAGAACTCAAGGTTGATCAACTCAAACTCATGGCTAAGATCAGCCACCATGACAAACAAAATCCAACTCTTACGACTTCCTATAAAGATCAAGCCATCCACATACACAATGATAATGCCAAATAAGACCATCTTTAACAAATAAGACCATCTTTAACAAAAATGTAAAGATTGGAACATGAATGTGATCACCAAAGACCAACCACCAATGACCAATCTTCAGAAAGAAGGTGTCAATGCACTAGTACCACACACGATGTGCCTACTTCAATCCATATAGATCTTTACAAAGTTGGTACACAATATGCGCAACAACAATATCAAGTGGTTGCTCAACATAGACCTCCTCTTGAAGGTCACCATTAAGAAGAGCAGATTTGACATCCATCTATAAAATAGGCCACCCACCCATGATGGGTAAGAAGAGCCAAAATAATCCTAATGGTAGTAATCGACACTGTAGGAATAAAAGCCTCATCAAAATCAACACTAACTCTCTAGGAGTAGCCCTTCACAACAAGATGTTCTTCGTGTTTGTCTAAAGTTCCATCCTCATAATACTTGTTCTTATAGACCCAACGAACTTTGATTACCTTGCATTGAGGTGGACGTGGTACAAGAACCCAAGTACTATTGTGCTTAATGGAATCAAGCTCTGTCTGCATAGTAATAATCCAAGGTGGAGAAGAAAGTGTCTCCTCAGAGAGGAAGGCTCAGTAGAGGTGAAGGAAGAATGGTAGACATCAAGGCAAAATTCAGAAAGTGATTATCCTCAACAGCATGCTTTTAGACCGAGTAACATGATGAGAATGACTTTCACTAGATTTCGGAAATTGACGAAGGCCTGAATCTTTCATAGTCTCATATAACCAACGAGGAACCCTCTTGGTGAGGATCCTCCTCAATAACCTCTATATTTGAATCTAAAGAAGCCCCCTTTGAAACCAAAGGTGGTAGAGGAGCTGAGACAAGAGGCAGAGGAGCAGCCAAAGTAGAAGGCTGAGCCAAAGGAGAAGGACCCGGAGATGAAGTTGAAGGTAGAGGAAGAAGCTCACTCTTATAAGGTACATGAAGGACACTCATCAAAAATAACATCATAACATCATGATTGATGGTGGCTAGTAAGTTGTAGTTGCAGGATCCCAAAGTTCATAGGCCTTGGATATAGAATTATACCCAAGGAAAATGTGCGGCATGGATTTAGAATCCAACTTAGAGTGATGCTCTTTAGTTACATGCACATAAGCCTTGCAACCAAATATTGGGAGATAAGCACAAGAGGGTTTGATGCCCAATAATGCCTCATACGAGTTTTACCTATGGTACAACTGATGTAGGCAATCTATTCCAAATGTGAACTCCAATAGCTGATGCCTCAGCCTATAATTTCTTGGCCAAGCCACTATGCTCAAGTATAGTCCTCGACCCATCTCAATGACAGACTAATTCTTACATCCACAAAAAACCCATTCTAGGATGGAGGATAAGTTGTAGTAAACTAGCATCGCGAATGCAAAGATTCTTCAAATACTTGTCAAACTCATGTGAGAGAAACTCTCCCCCTTTATCAATACACAAAGATTTTGCCTTCTTGGAGTCCCATTGTTTTTCCCACTTTGACTTTCCAATCATGAAATATGGATAAAGATTGATCCTTAGACTGAAGAAAGAAAGCCCAAGTATACTTGGAGTAGTCAGGCGTCAACAATAATCATCATATGTAAAGAGCCTTATTCAAAGATTTTGTAGACATAGGACAACACAAGTCTACATGAACAAGCTCGAGTGGTTTGGTAGATATGTGCGATGCCTCCTTAGGGAAAGGTAATCGATGTTGCTTGCCATGGAGAAATGGTTGTGCACACACCAACTGGGGTGCTGATGGATGATTAAGCATCAACCAAACCATGTTTATATGCCTATTGCAAATAAAAGAAGCTCAAGTGGCAAAAGCATGCATGCCATAACACAGAATCTGTAGACGTAGAATGCAAGGCCAAAGTAGAGGTGCATAAAATAGGAATAGTACCAGCACCTTTGATGGAAATTGTAAAAGAGTCATCGAGACTGATGTCCCCTGGTTGCTTAGAGAAGGAAGAACACCAATCATGATGATTAGTGTGTGAGAAGTTGTGCTACTATCTATAATCCAAGCATGAAACCTGAAAGAGATGAAAGTTGATGAAAGTCAAAGTGGGGCTATCAATGTAGATAAACAACTGATCAATAGTGGTTGAAGTAGATGTAGACACCTCAAAGCCATATCACCTCAGTTTTTACAGTAGAACAAACAACACGATATTCTGCCTTTGAGGAGGATAATGCAATAGTGGGTTGCTTTTTACTACTCAAGGAAATAGCACCAGAACCACGTGTAAACCAATAACATGCAGTCGATTGGTGAGTGTTAATATCACCAACCTAGTGAGACTCAGAATAGCCAACTAACCGATCCCCCTTCCACCAATAGAAGATACCCCGATCAAGAAAATTATTCAAATAGTGCAGGATGCACTGGCAGGTGGGATTTGTGAGGGTCAGCTGAAAATGAACTCAAGACACAAACAAAAAAGTAAACATCCAATCTAGAATGAGTAATCCAAATCAAAGATTTGACAATCTACCTTTATAGAGCATGATCACATGGTGGTGAAGCAAATCTTAGCATTAGGGTCCATCGAAGAAGAGATGGAACCATGCACCTTGAAATGCTATAAAATCTCCTTTGCAATACTTGCGTTGAGAGAGAAAAATACCCTGAGGAGTCTACCAAACTTCAAAACCAAGGAAAAATGAAGAACTCAAGGTTGATCAACTCAAACTCATGGCTAAGATCAGCCACCATGACAAACAAAATCCAACTCTTATGACTTCCTATAAAGATCAAGCCATCCACATACACAATGATAATGCCAAATAAGACCATCTTTAACAAATAAGACCATCTTTAACAAAAATGTAAAGATTGGAACATGAATGTGATCACCAAAGACCAACCACCAATGACCAATCTTCAGAAAGAAGGTGTCAATGCACTAGTACCACACACGATGAGCCTACTTCAATCCATATAGATCTTTACAAAGTTGGTACACAATATGCGCAACAACAATATCAAGTGGTTGCTCAACATAGACCTCCTCTTGAAGGTCACCATTAAGAAGAGCAGATTTGACATCCATCTATAAAATAGGCCACCCACCCATGATGGGTAAGAAGAGCCAAAATAATCCTAATGGTAGTAATCGACACTGTAGGAATAAAAGCCTCATCAAAATCAACACTAACTCTCTAGGAGTAGCCCTTCACAACAAGATGTTCTTCGTGTTTGTCTAAAGTTCCATCCTCATAATACTTGTTCTTATAGACCCAACGAACTTTGATTACCTTGCATTGAGGTGGACGTGGTACAAGAACCCAAGTACTATTGTGCTTAATGGAATCAAGCTCTGTCTGCATAGTAATAATCCAAGGTGGAGAAGAAAGTGTCTCCTCAGAGAGGAAGGCTCAGTAGAGGTGAAGGAAGAATGGTAGACATCAAGGCAAAATTCAGAAAGTGATTATCCTCAACAGCATGCTTTTAGACCGAGTAACATGATGAGAATGACTTTCACTAGATTTCGGAAATTGACGAAGGCCTGAATCTTTCATAGTCTCATATAACCAACGAGGAACCCTCTTGGTGAGGATCCTCCTCAATAACCTCTATATTTGAATCTAAAGAAGCCCCCTTTGAAACCAAAGGTGGTAGAGGAGCTGAGACAAGAGGCAGAGGAGCAGCCAAAGTAGAAGGCTGAGCCAAAGGAGAAGGACCCGGAGATGAAGTTGAAGGTAGAGGAAGAAGCTCACTCTTATAAGGTACATGAAGGACACTCATCAAAAATAACATCATAACATCATGATTGATGGTGGCTAGTAAGTTGTAGGTTGCAGGATCCCAAAGTTCATAGGCCTTGGATATAGAATTATACCCAAGGAAAATGTGCGGCATGGATTTAGAATCCAACTTAGAGTGATGCTCTTTAGTTACATGCACATAAGCCTTGCAACCAAATATTGGGAGATAAGCACAAGAGGGTTTGATGCCCAATAATGCCTCATACGAGTTTTACCTATGGTACAACTGATGTAGGCAATCTATTCCAAATGTGAACTCCAATAGCTGATGCCTCAGCCTATAATTTCTTGGCCAAGCCACTATGCTCAAGTATAGTCCTCGACCCATCTCAATGACAGACTAATTCTTACATCCACAAAAAACCCATTCTAGGATGGAGGATAAGTTGTAGTAAACTAGCATCGCGAATGCAAAGATTCTTCAAATACTTGTCAAACTCATGTGAGAGAAACTCTCCCCCTTTATCAATACACAAAGATTTTGCCTTCTTGGAGTCCCATTGTTTTTCCCACTTTGACTTTCCAATCATGAAATATGGATAAAGATTGATCCTTAGACTGAAGAAAGAAAGCCCAAGTATACTTGGAGTAGTCAGGCGTCAACAATAATCATCATATGTAAAGAGCCTTATTCAAAGATTTTGTAGACATAGGACAACACAAGTCTACATGAACAAGCTCGAGTGGTTTGGTAGATATGTGCGATGCCTCCTTAGGGAAAGGTAATCGATGTTGCTTGCCATGGAGAAATGGTTGTGCACACACCAACTGGGGTGCTGATGGATGATTAAGCATCAACCAAACCATGTTTATATGCCTATTGCAAATAAAAGAAGCTCAAGTGGCAAAAGCATGCATGCCATAACACAGAATCTGTAGACGTAGAATGCAAGGCCAAAGTAGAGGTGCATAAAATAGGAATAGTACCAGCACCTTTGATGGAAATTGTAAAAGAGTCATCGAGACTGATGTCCCCTGGTTGCTTAGAGAAGGAAGAACACCAATCATGATGATTAGTGTGTGAGAAGTTGTGCTACTATCTATAATCCAAGCATGAAACCTGAAAGAGATGAAAGTTGATGAAAGTCAAAGTGGGGCTATCAATGTAGATAAACAACTGATCAATAGTGGTTGAAGTAGATGTAGACACCTCAAAGCCATATCACCTCAGTTTTTGCAGTAGAACAAACAACACGATATTCTGCCTTTGAGGAGGATAATGCAATAGTGGGTTGCTTTTTACTACTCAAGGAAATAGCACCAGAACCACGTGTAAACCAATAACATGCAGTCGATTGGTGAGTGTTAATATCACCAACCTAGTGAGACTCAGAATGGCCAACTAACCGATCCCCCTTCCACCAATAGAAGATACCCCGATCAAGAAAATTATTCAAATAGTGCAGGATGCACTGGCAGGTGGGATTTGTGAGGGTCAGCTGAAAATGAACTCAAGACACAAACAAAAAAGTAAACATCCAATCTAGGATGAGTAATCCAAATCAAAGATTTGACAATCTACCTTTATAGAGCATGATCACATGGTGGTGAAGCAAATCTTAGCATTAGGGTCCATCGAAGAAGAGATGGAACCATGCACCTTGAAATGCTATAAAATCTCCTTTGCAATACTTGCGTTGAGAGAGAAAAATACCCTGAGGAGTCTACCAAACTTCAAAACCAAGGAAAAATGAAGAACTCAAGGTTGATCAACTCAAACTCATGGCTAAGATCAGCCACCATGACAAACAAAATCCAACTCTTACGACTTCCTATAAAGATCAAGCCATCCACATACACAATGATAATGCCAAATAAGACCATCTTTAACAAATAAGACCATCTTTAACAAAAATGTAAAGATTGGAACATGAATGTGATCACCAAAGACCAACCACCAATGACCAATCTCCAGAAAGAAGGTGTCGATGCACTAGTACCACACACGATGAGCCTACTTCAATCCATATAGATCTTTACAAAGTTGGTACACAATATGCGCAACAACAATATCAAGTGGTTGCTCAACATAGACCTCCTCTTGAAGGTCACCATTAAGAAGAGCAGATTTGACATCCATCTATAAAATAGGCCACCCACCCATGATGGGTAAGAAGAGCCAAAATAATCCTAATGGTAGTAATCGACACTGTAGGAATAAAAGCCTCATCAAAATCAACACTAACTCTCTAGGAGTAGCCCTTCACAACAAGATGTTCTTCGTGTTTGTCTAAAGTTCCATCCTCATAATACTTGTTCTTATAGACCCAACGAACTTTGATTACCTTGCATTGAGGTGGACGTGGTACAAGAACCCAAGTACTATTGTGCTTAATGGAATCAAGCTCTGTCTGCATAGTAATAATCCAAGGTGGAGAAGAAAGTGTCTCCTCAGAGAGGAAGGCTCAGTAGAGGTGAAGGAAGAATGGTAGACACCAAGGCAAAATTCAGAAAGTGATTATCCTCAACAGCATGCTTTTAGACCGAGTAACATGATGAGAATGACTTTCACTAGATTTCGGAAATTGACGAAGGCCTGAATCTTTCATAGTCTCATATAACCAACGAGGAACCCTCTTGGTGAGGATCCTCCTCAATAACCTCTATATTTGAATCTAAAGAAGCCCCCTTTGAAACCAAAGGTGGTAGAGGAGCTGAGACAAGAGGCAGAGGAGCAGCCAAAGTAGAAGGCTGAGCTAAAGGAGAAGGACCCGGAGATGAAGTTGAAGGTAGAGGAAGAAGCTCACTCTTATAAGGTACATGAAGGACACTCATCAAAAATAACATCATAACATCATGATTGATGGTGGCTAGTAAGTTGTAGGTTGCAGGATCCCAAAGTTCATAGGCCTTGGATATAGAATTATACCCAAGGAAAATGTGCGGCATGGATTTAGAATCCAACTTAGAGTGATGCTCTTTAGTTACATGCACATAAGCCTTGCAACCAAATATTGGGAGATAAGCACAAGAGGGTTTGATGCCCAATAATGCCTCATACGAGTTTTACCTATGGTACAACTGATGTAGGCAATCTATTCCAAATGTGAACTCCAATAGCTGATGCCTCAGCCTATAATTTCTTGGCCAAGCCACTATGCTCAAGTATAGTCCTCGACCCATCTCAATGACAGACTAATTCTTACATCCACAAAAAACCCATTCTAGGATGGAGGATAAGTTGTAGTAAACTAGCATCGCGAATGCAAAGATTCTTCAAATACTTGTCAAACTCATGTGAGAGAAACTCTCCCCCTTTATCAATACACAAAGATTTTGCCTTCTTGGAGTCCCATTGTTTTTCCCACTTTGACTTTCCAATCATGAAATATGGATAAAGATTGATCCTTAGACTGAAGAAAGAAAGCCCAAGTATACTTGGAGTAGTCAGGCGTCAACAATAATCATCATATGTAAAGAGCCTTATTCAAAGATTTTGTAGACATAGGACAACACAAGTCTACATGAACAAGCTCGAGTGGTTTGGTAGATATGTGCGATGCCTCCTTAGGGAAAGGTAATCGATGTTGCTTGCCATGGAGAAATGGTTGTGCACACACCAACTGGGGTGCTGATGGATAATTAAGCATCAACCAAACCATGTTTATATGCCTATTGCAAATAAAAGAAGCTCAAGTGGCAAAAGCATGCATGCCATAACACAGAATCTGTAGATGTAGAATGCAAGGCCAAAGTAGAGGTGCATAAAATAGGAATAGTACCAGCACCTTTGATGGAAATTGTAAAAGAGTCATCGAGACTGATGTCCCCTGGTTGCTTAGAGAAGGAAGAACACCAATCATGATGATTAGTGTGTGAGAAGTTGTGCTACTATCTATAATCCAAGCATGAAACCTGAAAGAGATGAAAGTTGATGAAAGTCAAAGTGGGGCTATCAATGTAGATAAACAACTGATCAATAGTAGTTGAAGTAGATGTAGACACCTCAAAGCCATATCACCTCAGTTTTTGCAGTAGAACAAACAACACGATATTCTGCCTTTGAGGAGGATAATGCAATAGTGGGTTGCTTTTTACTACTCAAGGAAATAGCACCAGAACCACGTGTAAACCAATAACATGCAGTCGATTGGTGAGTGTTAATATCACCAACCTAGTGAGACTCAGAATAGCCAACTAACCGATCCCCCTTCCACCAATAGAAGATACCCCGATCAAGAAAATTATTCAAATAGTGCAGGATGCACTGGCAGGTGGGATTTGTGAGGGTCAGCTGAAAATGAACTCAAGACACAAACAAAAAAGTAAACATCCAATCTAGAATGAGTAATCCAAATCAAAGATTTGACAATCTACCTTTATAGAGCATGATCACATGGTGGTGAAGCAAATCTTAGCATTAGGGTCCATCGAAGAAGAGATGGAACCATGCACCTTGAAATGCTATAAAATCTCCTTTGCAATACTTGCGTTGAGAGAGAAAAATACCCTGAGGAGTCTACCAAACTTCAAAACCAAGGAAAAATGAAGAACTCGAGGTTGATCAACTCAAACTCATGGCTAAGATCAGCCACCATGACAAACAAAATCCAACTCTTATGACTTCCTATAAAGATCAAGCCATCCACATACACAATGATAATGCCAAATAAGACCATCTTTAACAAATAAGACCATCTTTAACAAAAATGTAAAGATTGGAACATGAATGTGATCACCAAAGACCAACCACCAATGACCAATCTTCAGAAAGAAGGTGTCGATGCACTAGTACCACACACGATGAGCCTACTTCAATCCATATAGATCTTTACAAAGTTGGTACACAATATGCGCAACAACAATATCAAGTGGTTGCTCAACATAGACCTCCTCTTGAAGGTCACCATTAAGAAGAGCAGATTTGACATCCATCTATAAAATAGGCCACCCACCCATGATGGGTAAGAAGAGCCAAAATAATCCTAATGGTAGTAATCGACACTGTAGGAATAAAAGCCTCATCAAAATCAACACTAACTCTCTAGGAGTAGCCCTTCACAACAAGATGTTCTTCGTGTTTGTCTAAAGTTCCATCCTCATAATACTTGTTCTTATAGACCCAACGAACTTTGATTACCTTGCATTGAGGTGGACGTGGTACAAGAACCCAAGTACTATTGTGCTTAATGGAATCAAGCTCTGTCTGCATAGTAATAATCCAAGGTGGAGAAGAAAGTGTCTCCTCAGAGAGGAAGGCTCAGTAGAGGTGAAGGAAGAATGGTAGACATCAAGGCAAAATTCAGAAAGTGATTATCCTCAACAGCATGCTTTTAGACCGAGTAACATGATGAGAATGACTTTCACTAGATTTCGGAAATTGACGAAGGCCTGAATCTTTCATAGTCTCATATAACCAACGAGGAACCCTCTTGGTGAGGATCCTCCTCAATAACCTCTATATTTGAATCTAAAGAAGCCCCCTTTGAAACCAAAGGTGGTAGAGGAGCTGAGACAAGAGGCAGAGGAGCAGCCAAAGTAGAAGGCTGAGCTAAAGGAGAAGGACCCGGAGATGAAGTTGAAGGTAGAGGAAGAAGCTCACTCTTATAAGGTACATGAAGGACACTCATCAAAAATAACATCATAACATCATGATTGATGGTGGCTAGTAAGTTGTAGGTTGCAGGATCCCAAAGTTCATAGGCCTTGGATATAGAATTATACCCAAGGAAAATGTGCGGCATGGATTTAGAATCCAACTTAGAGTGATGCTCTTTAGTTACATGCACATAAGCCTTGCAACCAAATATTGGGAGATAAGCACAAGAGGGTTTGATGCCCAATAATGCCTCATACGAGTTTTACCTATGGTACAACTGATGTAGGCAATCTATTCCAAATGTGAACTCCAATAGCTGATGCCTCAGCCTATAATTTCTTGGCCAAGCCACTATGCTCAAGTATAGTCCTCGACCCATCTCAATGACAGACTAATTCTTACATCCACAAAAAACCCATTCTAGGATGGAGGATAAGTTGTAGTAAACTAGCATCGCGAATGCAAAGATTCTTCAAATACTTGTCAAACTCATGTGAGAGAAACTCTCCCCCTTTATCAATACACAAAGATTTTGCCTTCTTGGAGTCCCATTGTTTTTCCCACTTTGACTTTCCAATCATGAAATATGGATAAAGATTGATCCTTAGACTGAAGAAAGAAAGCCCAAGTATACTTGGAGTAGTCAGGCGTCAACAATAATCATCATATGTAAAGAGCCTTATTCAAAGATTTTGTAGACATAGGACAACACAAGTCTACATGAACAAGCTCGAGTGGTTTGGTAGATATGTGCGATGCCTCCTTAGGAAAAGGTAATCGATGTTGCTTGCCATGGAGAAATGGTTGTGCACACACCAACTGGGGTACTGATGGATGATTAAGCATCAACCAAACCATGTTTATATGCCTATTTCAAATAAAAGAAGCTCAAGTGGCAAAAGCATGCATGCCATAACACAGAATCTGTAGACGTAGAATGCAAGGCCAAAGTAGAGGTGCATAAAATAGGAATAGTACCAGCACCTTTGATGGAAATTGTAAAAGAGTCATCGAGACTGATGTCCCCTGGTTGCTTAGAGAAGGAAGAACACCAATCATGATGATTAGTGTGTGAGAAGTTGTGCTACTATCTATAATCCAAGCATGAAACCTGAAAGAGATGAAAGTTGATGAAAGTCAAAGTGGGGCTATCAATGTAGATAAACAACTGATCAATAGTAGTTGAAGTAGATGTAGACACCTCAAAGCCATATCACCTCAGTTTTTGCAGTAGAACAAACAACACGATATTCTGCCTTTGAGGAGGATAATGCAATAGTGGGTTGCTTTTTACTACTCAAGGAAATAGCACCAGAACCACGTGTAAACCAATAACATGCAGTCGATTGGTGAGTGTTAATATCACCAACCTAGTGAGACTCAGAATAGCCAACTAACCGATCCCCCTTCCACCAATAGAAGATACCCCGATCAAGAAAATTATTCAAATAGTGCAGGATGCACTGGCAGGTGGGATTTGTGAGGGTCAGCTGAAAATGAACTCAAGACACAAACAAAAAAGTAAACATCCAATCTAGAATGAGTAATCCAAATCAAAGATTTGACAATCTACCTTTATAGAGCATGATCACATGGTGGTGAAGCAAATCTTAGCATTAGGGTCCATCGAAGAAGAGATGGAACCATGCACCTTGAAATGCTATAAAATCTCCTTTGCAATACTTGCGTTGAGAGAGAAAAATACCCTGAGGAGTCTACCAAACTTCAAAACCAAGGAAAAATGAAGAACTCGAGGTTGATCAACTCAAACTCATGGCTAAGATCAGCCACCATGACAAACAAAATCCAACTCTTATGACTTCCTATAAAGATCAAGCCATCCACATACACAATGATAATGCCAAATAAGACCATCTTTAACAAATAAGACCATCTTTAACAAAAATGTAAAGATTGGAACATGAATGTGATCACCAAAGACCAACCACCAATGACCAATCTTCAGAAAGAAGGTGTCGATGCACTAGTACCACACACGATGAGCCTACTTCAATCCATATAGATCTTTACAAAGTTGGTACACAATATGCGCAACAACAATATCAAGTGGTTGCTCAACATAGACCTCCTCTTGAAGGTCACCATTAAGAAGAGCAGATTTGACATCCATCTATAAAATAGGCCACCCACCCATGATGGGTAAGAAGAGCCAAAATAATCCTAATGGTAGTAATCGACACTGTAGGAATAAAAGCCTCATCAAAATCAACACTAACTCTCTAGGAGTAGCCCTTCACAACAAGATGTTCTTCGTGTTTGTCTAAAGTTCCATCCTCATAATACTTGTTCTTATAGACCCAACGAACTTTGATTACCTTGCATTGAGGTGGACGTGGTACAAGAACCCAAGTACTATTGTGCTTAATGGAATCAAGCTCTGTCTGCATAGTAATAATCCAAGGTGGAGAAGAAAGTGTCTCCTCAGAGAGGAAGGCTCAGTAGAGGTGAAGGAAGAATGGTAGACATCAAGGCAAAATTCAGAAAGTGATTATCCTCAACAGCATGCTTTTAGACCGAGTAACATGATGAGAATGACTTTCACTAGATTTCGGAAATTGACGAAGGCCTGAATCTTTCATAGTCTCATATAACCAACGAGGAACCCTCTTGGTGAGGATCCTCCTCAATAACCTCTATATTTGAATCTAAAGAAGCCCCCTTTGAAACCAAAGGTGGTAGAGGAGCTGAGACAAGAGGCAGAGGAGCAGCCAAAGTAGAAGGCTGAGCCAAAGGAGAAGGACCCGGAGATGAAGTTGAAGGTAGAGGAAGAAGCTCACTCTTATAAGGTACATGAAGGACACTCATCAAAAATAACATCATAACATCATGATTGATGGTGGCTAGTAAGTTGTAGTTGCAGGATCCCAAAGTTCATAGGCCTTGGATATAGAATTATACCCAAGGAAAATGTGCGGCATGGATTTAGAATCCAACTTAGAGTGATGCTCTTTAGTTACATGCACATAAGCCTTGCAACCAAATATTGGGAGATAGGCACAAGAGGGTTTGATGCCCAATAATGCCTCATACGAGTTTTACCTATGGTACAACTGATGTAGGCAATCTATTCCAAATGTGAACTCCAATAGCTGATGCCTCAGCCTATAATTTCTTGGCCAAGCCACTATGCTCAAGTATAGTCCTCGACCCATCTCAATGACAGACTAATTCTTACATCCACAAAAAACCCATTCTAGGATGGAGGATAAGTTGTAGTAAACTAGCATCGCGAATGCAAAGATTCTTCAAATACTTGTCAAACTCATGTGAGAGAAACTCTCCCCCTTTATCAATGCACAAAGATTTTGCCTTCTTGGAGTCCCATTGTTTTTCCCACTTTGACTTTCCAATCATGAAATATGGATAAAGATTGATCCTTAGACTGAAGAAAGAAAGCCCAAGTATACTTGGAGTAGTCAGTCGTCAACAATAATCATCATATGTAAAGAGCCTTATTCAAAGATTTTGTAGACATAGGACAACACAAGTCTACATGAACAAGCTCGAGTGGTTTGGTAGATATGTGCGATGCCTCCTTAGGAAAAGGTAATCGATGTTGCTTGCCATGGAGAAATGGTTGTGCACACACCAACTGGGGTACTGATGGATGATTAAGCATCAACCAAACCATGTTTATATGCCTATTGCAAATAAAAGAAGCTCAAGTGGCAAAAGCATGCATGCCATAACACAGAATCTGTAGACGTAGAATGCAAGGCCAAAGTAGAGGTGCACAAAATAGGAATAGTACCAGAACCTTTGATGGAAATTGTAAAAGAGTCATCGAGACTGATGTCCCCTGGTTGCTTAGAGAAGGAAGAACACCAATCATGATGATTAGTGTGTGAGAAGTTGTGCTACTATCTATAATCCAAGCATGAAACCTGAAAGAGATTAAAGTTGATGAAAGTCAAAGTGGGGCTATCAATGTAGATAAACAACTGATCAATAGTAGTTGAAGTAGATGTAGACACCTCAAAGCCATATCACCTCAGTTTTTGCAGTAGAACAAACAACACGATATTCTGCCTTTGAGGAGGATAATGCAATAGTGGGTTGCTTTTTACTACTCAAGGAAATAGCACCAGAACCACGTGTAAACCAATAACATGCAGTCGATTGGTGAGTGTTAATATCACCAACCTAGTGAGACTCAGAATAGCCAACTAACCGATCCCCCTTCCACCAATAGAAGATACCCCGATCAAGAAAATTATTCAAATAGTGCAGGATGCACTGGCAGGTGGGATTTGTGAGGGTCAGCTGAAAATGAACTCAAGACACAAACAAAAAAGTAAACATCCAATCTAGAATGAGTAATCCAAATCAAAGATTTGACAATCTACCTTTATAGAGCATGATCACATGGTGGTGAAGCAAATCTTAGCATTAGGGTCCATCGAAGAAGAGATGGAACCATGCACCTTGAAATGCTATAAAATCTCCTTTGCAATACTTGCGTTGAGAGAGAAAAATACCCTGAGGAGTCTACCAAACTTCAAAACCAAGGAAAAATGAAGAACTCGAGGTTGATCAACTCAAACTCATGGCTAAGATCAGCCACCATGACAAACAAAATCCAACTCTTATGACTTCCTATAAAGATCAAGCCATCCACATACACAATGATAATGCCAAATAAGACCATCTTTAACAAATAAGACCATCTTTAACAAAAATGTAAAGATTGGAACATGAATGTGATCACCAAAGACCAACCACCAATGACCAATCTTCAGAAAGAAGGTGTCGATGCACTAGTACCACACACGATGAGCCTACTTCAATCCATATAGATCTTTACAAAGTTGGTACACAATATGCGCAACAACAATATCAAGTGGTTGCTCAACATAGACCTCCTCTTGAAGGTCACCATTAAGAAGAGCAGATTTGACATCCATCTATAAAATAGGCCACCCACCCATGATGGGTAAGAAGAGCCAAAATAATCCTAATGGTAGTAATCGACACTGTAGGAATAAAAGCCTCATCAAAATCAACACTAACTCTCTAGGAGTAGCCCTTCACAACAAGATGTTCTTCGTGTTTGTCTAAAGTTCCATCCTCATAATACTTGTTCTTATAGACCCAACGAACTTTGATTACCTTGCATTGAGGTGGACGTGGTACAAGAACCCAAGTACTATTGTGCTTAATGGAATCAAGCTCTGTCTGCATAGTAATAATCCAAGGTGGAGAAGAAAGTGTCTCCTCAGAGAGGAAGGCTCAGTAGAGGTGAAGGAAGAATGGTAGACATCAAGGCAAAATTCAGAAAGTGATTATCCTCAACAGCATGCTTTTAGACCGAGTAACATGATGAGAATGACTTTCACTAGATTTCGGAAATTGACGAAGGCCTGAATCTTTCATAGTCTCATATAACCAACGAGGAACCCTCTTGGTGAGGATCCTCCTCAATAACCTCTATATTTGAATCTAAAGAAGCCCCCTTTGAAACCAAAGGTGGTAGAGGAGCTGAGACAAGAGGCAGAGGAGCAGCCAAAGTAGAAGGCTGAGCCAAAGGAGAAGGACCCGGAGATGAAGTTGAAGGTAGAGGAAGAAGCTCACTCTTATAAGGTACATGAAGGACACTCATCAAAAATAACATCATAACATCATGATTGATGGTGGCTAGTAAGTTGTAGTTGCAGGATCCCAAAGTTCATAGGCCTTGGATATAGAATTATACCCAAGGAAAATGTGCGGCATGGATTTAGAATCCAACTTAGAGTGATGCTCTTTAGTTACATGCACATAAGCCTTGCAACCAAATATTGGGAGATAGGCACAAGAGGGTTTGATGCCCAATAATGCCTCATACGAGTTTTACCTATGGTACAACTGATGTAGGCAATCTATTCCAAATGTGAACTCCAATAGCTGATGCCTCAGCCTATAATTTCTTGGCCAAGCCACTATGCTCAAGTATAGTCCTCGACCCATCTCAATGACAGACTAATTCTTACATCCACAAAAAACCCATTCTAGGATGGAGGATAAGTTGTAGTAAACTAGCATCGCGAATGCAAAGATTCTTCAAATACTTGTCAAACTCATGTGAGAGAAACTCTCCCCCTTTATCAATGCACAAAGATTTTGCCTTCTTGGAGTCCCATTGTTTTTCCCACTTTGACTTTCCAATCATGAAATATGGATAAAGATTGATCCTTAGACTGAAGAAAGAAAGCCCAAGTATACTTGGAGTAGTCAGTCGTCAACAATAATCATCATATGTAAAGAGCCTTATTCAAAGATTTTGTAGACATAGGACAACACAAGTCTACATGAACAAGCTCGAGTGGTTTGGTAGATATGTGCGATGCCTCCTTAGGAAAAGGTAATCGATGTTGCTTGCCATGGAGAAATGGTTGTGCACACACCAACTGGGGTACTGATGGATGATTAAGCATCAACCAAACCATGTTTATATGCCTATTGCAAATAAAAGAAGCTCAAGTGGCAAAAGCATGCATGCCATAACACAGAATCTGTAGACGTAGAATGCAAGGCCAAAGTAGAGGTGCACAAAATAGGAATAGTACCAGAACCTTTGATGGAAATTGTAAAAGAGTCATCGAGACTGATGTCCCCTGGTTGCTTAGAGAAGGAAGAACACCAATCATGATGATTAGTGTGTGAGAAGTTGTGCTACTATCTATAATCCAAGCATGAAACCTGAAAGAGATTAAAGTTGATGAAAGTCAAAGTGGGGCTATCAATGTAGATAAACAACTGATCAATAGTAGTTGAAGTAGATGTAGACACCTCAAAGCCATATCACCTCAGTTTTTGCAGTAGAACAAACAACACGATATTCTGCCTTTGAGGAGGATAATGCAATAGTGGGTTGCTTTTTACTACTCAAGGAAATAGCACCAGAACCACGTGTAAACCAATAACATGCAGTCGATTGGTGAGTGTTAATATCACCAACCTAGTGAGACTCAGAATAGCCAACTAACCGATCCCCCTTCCACCAATAGAAGATACCCCGATCAAGAAAATTATTCAAATAGTGCAGGATGCACTGGCAGGTGGGATTTGTGAGGGTCAGCTGAAAATGAACTCAAGACACAAACAAAAAAGTAAACATCCAATCTAGAATGAGTAATCCAAATCAAAGATTTGACAATCTACCTTTATAGAGCATGATCACATGGTGGTGAAGCAAATCTTAGCATTAGGGTCCATCGAAGAAGAGATGGAACCATGCACCTTGAAATGCTATAAAATCTCCTTTGCAATACTTGCGTTGAGAGAGAAAAATACCCTGAGGAGTCTACCAAACTTCAAAACCAAGGAAAAATGAAGAACTCGAGGTTGATCAACTCAAACTCATGGCTAAGATCAGCCACCATGACAAACAAAATCCAACTCTTATGACTTCCTATAAAGATCAAGCCATCCACATACACAATGATAATGCCAAATAAGACCATCTTTAACAAATAAGACCATCTTTAACAAAAATGTAAAGATTGGAACATGAATGTGATCACCAAAGACCAACCACCAATGACCAATCTTCAGAAAGAAGGTGTCGATGCACTAGTACCACACACGATGAGCCTACTTCAATCCATATAGATCTTTACAAAGTTGGTACACAATATGCGCAACAACAATATCAAGTGGTTGCTCAACATAGACCTCCTCTTGAAGGTCACCATTAAGAAGAGCAGATTTGACATCCATCTATAAAATAGGCCACCCACCCATGATGGGTAAGAAGAGCCAAAATAATCCTAATGGTAGTAATCGACACTGTAGGAATAAAAGCCTCATCAAAATCAACACTAACTCTCTAGGAGTAGCCCTTCACAACAAGATGTTCTTCGTGTTTGTCTAAAGTTCCATCCTCATAATACTTGTTCTTATAGACCCAACGAACTTTGATTACCTTGCATTGAGGTGGACGTGGTACAAGAACCCAAGTACTATTGTGCTTAATGGAATCAAGCTCTGTCTGCATAGTAATAATCCAAGGTGGAGAAGAAAGTGTCTCCTCAGAGAGGAAGGCTCAGTAGAGGTGAAGGAAGAATGGTAGACATCAAGGCAAAATTCAGAAAGTGATTATCCTCAACAGCATGCTTTTAGACCGAGTAACATGATGAGAATGACTTTCACTAGATTTCGGAAATTGACGAAGGCCTGAATCTTTCATAGTCTCATATAACCAACGAGGAACCCTCTTGGTGAGGATCCTCCTCAATAACCTCTATATTTGAATCTAAAGAAGCCCCCTTTGAAACCAAAGGTGGTAGAGGAGCTGAGACAAGAGGCAGAGGAGCAGCCAAAGTAGAAGGCTGAGCCAAAGGAGAAGGACCCGGAGATGAAGTTGAAGGTAGAGGAAGAAGCTCACTCTTATAAGGTACATGAAGGACACTCATCAAAAATAACATCATAACATCATGATTGATGGTGGCTAGTAAGTTGTAGTTGCAGGATCCCAAAGTTCATAGGCCTTGGATATAGAATTATACCCAAGGAAAATGTGCGGCATGGATTTAGAATCCAACTTAGAGTGATGCTCTTTAGTTACATGCACATAAGCCTTGCAACCAAATATTGGGAGATAGGCACAAGAGGGTTTGATGCCCAATAATGCCTCATACGAGTTTTACCTATGGTACAACTGATGTAGGCAATCTATTCCAAATGTGAACTCCAATAGCTGATGCCTCAGCCTATAATTTCTTGGCCAAGCCACTATGCTCAAGTATAGTCCTCGACCCATCTCAATGACAGACTAATTCTTACATCCACAAAAAACCCATTCTAGGATGGAGGATAAGTTGTAGTAAACTAGCATCGCGAATGCAAAGATTCTTCAAATACTTGTCAAACTCATGTGAGAGAAACTCTCCCCCTTTATCAATGCACAAAGATTTTGCCTTCTTGGAGTCCCATTGTTTTTCCCACTTTGACTTTCCAATCATGAAATATGGATAAAGATTGATCCTTAGACTGAAGAAAGAAAGCCCAAGTATACTTGGAGTAGTCAGTCGTCAACAATAATCATCATATGTAAAGAGCCTTATTCAAAGATTTTGTAGACATAGGACAACACAAGTCTACATGAACAAGCTCGAGTGGTTTGGTAGATATGTGCGATGCCTCCTTAGGAAAAGGTAATCGATGTTGCTTGCCATGGAGAAATGGTTGTGCACACACCAACTGGGGTACTGATGGATGATTAAGCATCAACCAAACCATGTTTATATGCCTATTGCAAATAAAAGAAGCTCAAGTGGCAAAAGCATGCATGCCATAACACAGAATCTGTAGACGTAGAATGCAAGGCCAAAGTAGAGGTGCACAAAATAGGAATAGTACCAGAACCTTTGATGGAAATTGTAAAAGAGTCATCGAGACTGATGTCCCCTGGTTGCTTAGAGAAGGAAGAACACCAATCATGATGATTAGTGTGTGAGAAGTTGTGCTACTATCTATAATCCAAGCATGAAACCTGAAAGAGATGAAAGTTGATGAAAGTCAAAGTGGGGCTATCAATGTAGATAAACAACTGATCAATAGTAGTTGAAGTAGATGTAGACACCTCAAAGCCATATCACCTCAGTTTTTGCAGTAGAACAAACAACACGATATTCTGCCTTTGAGGAGGATAATGCAATAGTGGGTTGCTTTTTACTACTCAAGGAAATAGCACCAGAACCACGTGTAAACCAATAACATGCAGTCGATTGGTGAGTGTTAATATCACCAACCTAGTGAGAATCAAAATAGCCAACTAACCGATCCCCCTTCCACCAATAGAAGATACCCCGATCAAGAAAATTATTCAAATAGTGCAAGATGCACTGGCAGGTGGGATTTGTGAGGGTCAGCTGAAAATGAACTCAAGACACAAACAAAAAAGTAAACATCCAATCTAGAATGAGTAATCCAAATCAAAGATTTGACAATCTACCTTTATAGAGCATGATCACATGGTGGTGAAGCAAATCTTAGCATTAGGGTCCATCGAAGAAGAGATGGAACCATGCACCTTGAAATGCTATAAAATCTCCTTTGCAATACTTGCGTTGAGAGAGAAAAATACCCTGAGGAGTCTACCAAACTTCAAAACCAAGGAAAAATGAAGAACTCAAGGTTGATCAACTCAAACTCATGGCTAAGATCAGCCACCATGACAAACAAAATCCAACTCTTATGACTTCCTATAAAGATCAAGCCATCCACATACACAATGATAATGCCAAATAAGACCATCTTTAACAAATAAGACCATCTTTAACAAAAATGTAAAGATTGGAACATGAATGTGATCACCAAAGACCAACCACCAATGACCAATCTTCAGAAAGAAGGTGTCGATGCACTAGTACCACACACGATGAGCCTACTTCAATCCATATAGATCTTTACAAAGTTGGTACACAATATGCGCAACAACAATATCAAGTGGTTGCTCAACATAGACCTCCTCTTGAAGGTCACCATTAAGAAGAGCAGATTTGACATCCATCTATAAAATAGGCCACCCACCCATGATGGGTAAGAAGAGCCAAAATAATCCTAATGGTAGTAATCGACACTGTAGGAATAAAAGCCTCATCAAAATCAACACTAACTCTCTAGGAGTAGCCCTTCACAACAAGATGTTCTTCGTGTTTGTCTAAAGTTCCATCCTCATAATACTTGTTCTTATAGACCCAACGAACTTTGATTACCTTGCATTGAGGTGGACGTGGTACAAGAACCCAAGTACTATTGTGCTTAATGGAATCAAGCTCTGTCTGCATAGTAATAATCCAAGGTGGAGAAGAAAGTGTCTCCTCAGAGAGGAAGGCTCAGTAGAGGTGAAGGAAGAATGGTAGACATCAAGGCAAAATTCAGAAAGTGATTATCCTCAACAGCATGCTTTTAGACCGAGTAACATGATGAGAATGACTTTCACTAGATTTCGGAAATTGACGAAGGCCTGAATCTTTCATAGTCTCATATAACCAACGAGGAACCCTCTTGGTGAGGATCCTCCTCAATAACCTCTATATTTGAATCTAAAGAAGCCCCCTTTGAAACCAAAGGTGGTAGAGGAGCTGAGACAAGAGGCAGAGGAGCAGCCAAAGTAGAAGGCTGAGCCAAAGGAGAAGGACCCGGAGATGAAGTTGAAGGTAGAGGAAGAAGCTCACTCTTATAAGGTACATGAAGGACACTCATCAAAAATAACATCATAACATCATGATTGATGGTGGCTAGTAAGTTGTAGTTGCAGGAT
The DNA here is from genome assembly GCF_041138505.1 of Cibotium barometz. Lineage (NCBI taxonomy): Eukaryota > Viridiplantae > Streptophyta > Polypodiopsida > Cyatheales > Cibotiaceae > Cibotium > Cibotium barometz. Next base: position 18,478,472 of record NC_141071.1, on the reverse strand, counting down.
CCCAAAGTTCATAGGCCTTGGATATAGAATTATACCCAAGGAAAATGTGCGGCATGGATTTAGAATCCAACTTAGAGTGATGCTCTTTAGTTACATGCACATAAGCCTTGCAACCAAATATTGGGAGATAGGCACAAGAGGGTTTGATGCCCAATAATGCCTCATAAGAGTTTTACCTATGGTACAACTGATGTAGGCAATCTATTCCAAATGTGAACTCCAATAGCTGATGCCTCAGCCTATAATTTCTTGGCCAAGCCACTATGCTCAAGTATAGTCCTCGACCCATCTCAATGACAGACTAATTCTTACATCCACAAAAAACCCATTCTAGGATGGAGGATAAGTTGTAGTAAACTAGCATCGCGAATGCAAAGATTCTTCAAATACTTGTCAAACTCATGTGAGAGAAACTCTCCCCCTTTATCAATGCACAAAGATTTTGCCTTCTTGGAGTCCCATTGTTTTTCCCACTTTGACTTTCCAATCATGAAATATGGATAAAGATTGATCCTTAGACTGAAGAAAGAAAGCCCAAGTATACTTGGAGTAGTCAGTCGTCGTCAACAATAATCATCATATGTAAAGAGCCTTATTCAAAGATTTTGTAGACATAGGACAACACAAGTCTACATGAACAAGCGCGAGTGGTTTGGTAGATATGTGCGATGCCTCCTTAGGAAAAGGTAATCGATGTTGCTTGCCATGGAGAAATGGTTGTGCACACACCAACTGGGGTACTGATGGATGATTAAGCATCAACCAAACCATGTTTATATGCCTATTGCAAATAAAAGAAGCTCAAGTGGCAAAAGCATGCATGCCATAACACAGAATCTGTAGACGTAGAATGCAAGGCCAAAGTAGAGGTGCACAAAATAGGAATAGTACCAGCACCTTTGATGGAAATTGTAAAAGAGTCATCGAGACTGATGTCCCCTGGTTGCTTAGAGAAGGAAGAACACCAATCATGATGATTAGTGTGTGAGAAGTTGTGCTACTATCTATAATCCAAGCATGAAACCTGAAAGAGATGAAAGTTGATGAAAGTCAAAGTGGGGCTATCAATGTAGATAAACAACTGATCAATAGTAGTTGAAGTAGATGTAGACACCTCAAAGCCATATCACCTCAGTTTTTGCAGTAGAACAAACAACACGATATTCTGCCTTTGAGGAGGATAATGCAATAGTGGGTTGCTTTTTACTACTCAAGGAAATAGCACCAGAACCACGTGTAAACCAATAACATGCAGTCGATTGGTGAGTGTTAATATCACCAACCTAGTGAGACTCAGAATAGCCAACTAACCGATCCCCCTTCCACCAATAGAAGATACCCCGATCAAGAAAATTATTCAAATAGTGCAGGATGCACTGGCAGGTGGGATTTGTGAGGGTCAGCTGAAAATGAACTCAAGACACAAACAAAAAAGTAAACATCCAATCTAGAATGAGTAATCCAAATCAAAGATTTGACAATCTACCTTTATAGAGCATGATCACATGGTGGTGAAGCAAATCTTAGCATTAGGGTCCATCGAAGAAGAGATGGAACCATGCACCTTGAAATGCTATAAAATCTCCTTTGCAATACTTGCGTTGAGAGAGAAAAATACCCTGAGGAGTCTACCAAACTTCAAAACCAAGGAAAAATGAAGAACTCAAGGTTGATCAACTCAAACTCATGGCTAAGATCAGCCACCATGACAAACAAAATCCAACTCTTATGACTTCCTATAAAGATCAAGCCATCCACATACACAATGATAATGCCAAATAAGACCATCTTTAACAAATAAGACCATCTTTAACAAAAATGTAAAGATTGGAACATGAATGTGATCACCAAAGACCAACCACCAATGACCAATCTTCAGAAAGAAGGTGTCGATGCACTAGTACCACACACGATGAGCCTACTTCAATCCATATAGATCTTTACAAAGTTGGTACACAATATGCGCAACAACAATATCAAGTGGTTGCTCAACATAGACCTCCTCTTGAAGGTCACCATTAAGAAGAGCAGATTTGACATCCATCTATAAAATAGGCCACCCACCCATGATGGGTAAGAAGAGCCAAAATAATCCTAATGGTAGTAATCGACACTGTAGGAATAAAAGCCTCATCAAAATCAACACTAACTCTCTAGGAGTAGCCCTTCACAACAAGATGTTCTTCGTGTTTGTCTAAAGTTCCATCCTCATAATACTTGTTCTTATAGACCCAACGAACTTTGATTACCTTGCATTGAGGTGGACGTGGTACAAGAACCCAAGTACTATTGTGCTTAATGGAATCAAGCTCTGTCTGCATAGTAATAATCCAAGGTGGAGAAGAAAGTGTCTCCTCAGAGAGGAAGGCTCAGTAGAGGTGAAGGAAGAATGGTAGACATCAAGGCAAAATTCAGAAAGTGATTATCCTCAACAGCATGCTTTTAGACCGAGTAACATGATGAGAATGACTTTCACTAGATTTCGGAAATTGACGAAGGCCTGAATCTTTCATAGTCTCATATAACCAACGAGGAACCCTCTTGGTGAGGATCCTCCTCAATAACCTCTATATTTGAATCTAAAGAAGCCCCCTTTGAAACCAAAGGTGGTAGAGGAGCTGAGACAAGAGGCAGAGGAGCAGCCAAAGTAGAAGGCTGAGCCAAAGGAGAAGGACCCGGAGATGAAGTTGAAGGTAGAGGAAGAAGCTCACTCTTATAAGGTACATGAAGGACACTCATCAAAAATAACATCATAACATCATGATTGATGGTGGCTAGTAAGTTGTAGTTGCGGGATCCCAAAGTTCATAGGCCTTGGATATAGAATTATACCCAAGGAAAATGTGCGGCATGGATTTAGAATCCAACTTAGAGTGATGCTCTTTAGTTACCTGCACATAAGCCTTGCAACCAAATATTGGGAGATAGGCACAAGAGGGTTTGATGCCCAATAATGCCTCATACGAGTTTTACCTATGGTACAACTGATGTAGGCAATCTATTCCAAATGTGAACTCCAATAGCTGATGCCTCAGCCTATAATTTCTTGGCCAAGCCACTATGCTCAAGTATAGTCCTCGACCCATCTCAATGACAGACTAATTCTTACATCCACAAAAAACCCATTCTAGGATGGAGGATAAGTTGTAGTAAACTAGCATCGCGAATGCAAAGATTCTTCAAATACTTGTCAAACTCATGTGAGAGAAACTCTCCCCCTTTATCAATGCACAAAGATTTTGCCTTCTTGGAGTCCCATTGTTTTTCCCACTTTGACTTTCCAATCATGAAATATGGATAAAGATTGATCCTTAGACTGAAGAAAGAAAGCCCAAGTATACTTGGAGTAGTCAGTCGTCAACAATAATCATCATATGTAAAGAGCCTTATTCAAAGATTTTGTAGACATAGGACAACACAAGTCTACATGAACAAGCTCGAGTGGTTTGGTAGATATGTGCGATGCCTCCTTAGGAAAAGGTAATCGATGTTGCTTGCCATGGAGAAATGGTTGTGCACACACCAACTGGGGTACTGATGGATGATTAAGCATCAACCAAACCATGTTTATATGCCTATTGCAAATAAAAGAAGCTCAAGTGGCAAAAGCATGCATGCCATAACACAGAATCTGTAGACGTAGAATGCAAGGCCAAAGTAGAGGTGCATAAAATAGGAATAGTACCAGCACCTTTGATGGAAATTGTAAAAGAGTCATCGAGACTGATGTCCCCTGGTTGCTTAGAGAAGGAAGAACACCAATCATGATGATTAGTGTGTGAGAAGTTGTGCTACTATCTATAATCCAAGCATGAAACCTGAAAGAGATGAAAGTTGATGAAAGTCAAAGTGGGGCTATCAATGTAGATAAACAACTGATCAATAGTAGTTGAAGTAGATGTAGACACCTCAAAGCCATATCACCTCAGTTTTTGCAGTAGAACAAACAACACGATATTCTGCCTTTGAGGAGGATAATGCAATAGTGGGTTGCTTTTTACTACTCAAGGAAATAGCACCAGAACCACGTGTAAACCAATAACATGCAGTCGATTGGTGAGTGTTAATATCACCAACCTAGTGAGACTCAGAATAGCCAACTAACCGATCCCCCTTCCACCAATAGAAGATACCCCGATCAAGAAAATTATTCAAATAGTGCAGGATGCACTGGCAGGTGGGATTTGTGAGGGTCAGCTGAAAATGAACTCAAGACACAAACAAAAAAGTAAACATCCAATCTAGAATGAGTAATCCAAATCAAAGATTTGACAATCTACCTTTATAGAGCATGATCACATGGTGGTGAAGCAAATCTTAGCATTAGGGTCCATCGAAGAAGAGATGGAACCATGCACCTTGAAATGCTATAAAATATCCTTTGCAATACTTGCGTTGAGAGAGAAAAATACCCTGAGGAGTCTACCAAACTTCAAAACCAAGGAAAAATGAAGAACTCAAGGTTGATCAACTCAAACTCATGGCTAAGATCAGCCACCATGACAAACAAAATCCAACTCTTATGACTTCCTATAAAGATCAAGCCATCCACATACACAATGATAATGCCAAATAAGACCATCTTTAACAAATAAGACCATCTTTAACAAAAATGTAAAGATTGGAACATGAATGTGATCACCAAAGACCAACCACCAATGACCAATCTTCAGAAAGAAGGTGTCGATGCACTAGTACCACACACGATGAGCCTACTTCAATCCATATAGATCTTTACAAAGTTGGTACACAATATGCGCAACAACAATATCAAGTGGTTGCTCAACATAGACCTCCTCTTGAAGGTCACCATTAAGAAGAGCAGATTTGACATCCATCTATAAAATAGGCCACCCACCCATGATGGGTAAGAAGAGCCAAAATAATCCTAATGGTAGTAATCGACACTGTAGGAATAAAAGCCTCATCAAAATCAACACTAACTCTCTAGGAGTAGCCCTTCACAACAAGATGTTCTTCGTGTTTGTCTAAAGTTCCATCCTCATAATACTTGTTCTTATAGACCCAACGAACTTTGATTACCTTGCATTGAGGTGGACGTGGTACAAGAACCCAAGTACTATTGTGCTTAATGGAATCAAGCTCTGTCTGCATAGTAATAATCCAAGGTGGAGAAGAAAGTGTCTCCTCAGAGAGGAAGGCTCAGTAGAGGTGAAGGAAGAATGGTAGACATCAAGGCAAAATTCAGAAAGTGATTATCCTCAACAGCATGCTTTTAGACCGAGTAACATGATGAGAATGACTTTCACTAGATTTCGGAAATTGACGAAGGCCTGAATCTTTCATAGTCTCATATAACCAACGAGGAACCCTCTTGGTGAGGATCCTCCTCAATAACCTCTATATTTGAATCTAAAGAAGCCCCCTTTGAAACCAAAGGTGGTAGAGGAGCTGAGACAAGAGGCAGAGGAGCAGCCAAAGTAGAAGGCTGAGCCAAAGGAGAAGGACCCGGAGATGAAGTTGAAGGTAGAGGAAGAAGCTCACTCTTATAAGGTACATGAAGGACACTCATCAAAAATAACATCATAACATCATGATTGATGGTGGCTAGTAAGTTGTAGTTGCGGGATCCCAAAGTTCATAGGCCTTGGATATAGAATTATACCCAAGGAAAATGTGCGGCATGGATTTAGAATCCAACTTAGAGTGATGCTCTTTAGTTACCTGCACATAAGCCTTGCAACCAAAGATTGGGAGATAGGCACAAGAGGGTTTGATGCCCAATAATGCCTCATACGAGTTTTACCTATGGTACAACTGATGTAGGCAATCTATTCCAAATGTGAACTCCAATAGCTGATGCCTCAGCCTATAATTTCTTGGCCAAGCCACTATGCTCAAGTATAGTCCTCGACCCATCTCAATGACAGACTAATTCTTACATCCACAAAAAACCCATTCTAGGATGGAGGATAAGTTGTAGTAAACTAGCATCGCGAATGCAAAGATTCTTCAAATACTTGTCAAACTCATGTGAGAGAAACTCTCCCCCTTTATCAATGCACAAAGATTTTGCCTTCTTGGAGTCCCATTGTTTTTCCCACTTTGACTTTCCAATCATGAAATATGGATAAAGATTGATCCTTAGACTGAAGAAAGAAAGCCCAAGTATACTTGGAGTAGTCAGTCGTCAACAATAATCATCATATGTAAAGAGCCTTATTCAAAGATTTTGTAGACATAGGACAACACAAGTCTACATGAACAAGCTCGAGTGGTTTGGTAGATATGTGCGATGCCTCCTTAGGAAAAGGTAATCGATGTTGCTTGCCATGGAGAAATGGTTGTGCACACACCAACTGGGGTACTGATGGATGATTAAGCATCAACCAAACCATGTTTATATGCCTATTGCAAATAAAAGAAGCTCAAGTGGCAAAAGCATGCATGCCATAACACAGAATCTGTAGACGTAGAATGCAAGGCCAAAGTAGAGGTGCAGAAAATAGGAATAGTACCAGCACCTTTGATGGAAATTGTAAAAGAGTCATCGAGACTGATGTCCCCTGGTTGCTTAGAGAAGGAAGAACACCAATCATGATGATTAGTGTGTGAGAAGTTGTGCTACTATCTATAATCCAAGCATGAAACCTGAAAGAGATGAAAGTTGATGAAAGTCAAAGTGGGGCTATCAATGTAGATAAACAACTGATCAATAGTAGTTGAAGTAGATGTAGACACCTCAAAGCCATATCACCTCAGTTTTTGCAGTAGAACAAACAACACGATATTCTGCCTTTGAGGAGGATAATGCAATAGTGGGTTGCTTTTTACTACTCAAGGAAATAGCACCAGAACCACGTGTAAACCAATAACATGCAGTCGATTGGTGAGTGTTAATATCACCAACCTAGTGAGACTCAGAATAGCCAACTAACCGATCCCCCTTCCACCAATAGAAGATACCCCGATCAAGAAAATTATTCAAATAGTGCAGGATGCACTGGCAGGTGGGATTTGTGAGGGTCAGCTGAAAATGAACTCAAGACACAAACAAAAAAGTAAACATCCAATCTAGAATGAGTAATCCAAATCAAAGATTTGACAATCTACCTTTATAGAGCATGATCACATGGTGGTGAAGCAAATCTTAGCATTAGGGTCCATCGAAGAAGAGATGGAACCATGCACCTTGAAATGCTATAAAATCTCCTTTGCAATACTTGCGTTGAGAGAGAAAAATACCCTGAGGAGTCTACCAAACTTCAAAACCAAGGAAAAATGAAGAACTCAAGGTTGATCAACTCAAACTCATGGCTAAGATCAGCCACCATGACAAACAAAATCCAACTCTTATGACTTCCTATAAAGATCAAGCCATCCACATACACAATGATAATGCCAAATAAGACCATCTTTAACAAATAAGACCATCTTTAACAAAAATGTAAAGATTGGAACATGAATGTGATCACCAAAGACCAACCACCAATGACCAATCTTCAGAAAGAAGGTGTCGATGCACTAGTACCACACACGATGAGCCTACTTCAATCCATATAGATCTTTACAAAGTTGGTACACAATATGCGCAACAACAATATCAAGTGGTTGCTCAACATAGACCTCCTCTTGAAGGTCACCATTAAGAAGAGCAGATTTGACATCCATCTATAAAATAGGCCACCCACCCATGATGGGTAAGAAGAGCCAAAATAATCCTAATGGTAGTAATCGACACTGTAGGAATAAAAGCCTCATCAAAATCAACACTAACTCTCTAGGAGTAGCCCTTCACAACAAGATGTTCTTCGTGTTTGTCTAAAGTTCCATCCTCATAATACTTGTTCTTATAGACCCAACGAACTTTGATTACCTTGCATTGAGGTGGACGTGGTACAAGAACCCAAGTACTATTGTGCTTAATGGAATCAAGCTCTGTCTGCATAGTAATAATCCAAGGTGGAGAAGAAAGTGTCTCCTCAGAGAGGAAGGCTCAGTAGAGGTGAAGGAAGAATGGTAGACATCAAGGCAAAATTCAGAAAGTGATTATCCTCAACAGCATGCTTTTAGACCGAGTAACATGATGAGAATGACTTTCACTAGATTTCGGAAATTGACGAAGGCCTGAATCTTTCATAGTCTCATATAACCAACGAGGAACCCTCTTGGTGAGGATCCTCCTCAATAACCTCTATATTTGAATCTAAAGAAGCCCCCTTTGAAACCAAAGGTGGTAGAGGAGCTGAGACAAGAGGCAGAGGAGCAGCCAAAGTAGAAGGCTGAGCCAAAGGAGAAGGACCCGGAGATGAAGTTGAAGGTAGAGGAAGAAGCTCACTCTTATAAGGTACATGAAGGACACTCATCAAAAATAACATCATAACATCATGATTGATGGTGGCTAGTAAGTTGTAGTTGCGGGATCCCAAAGTTCATAGGCCTTGGATATAGAATTATACCCAAGGAAAATGTGCGGCATGGATTTAGAATCCAACTTAGAGTGATGCTCTTTAGTTACATGCACATAAGCCTTGCAACCAAACATTGGGAGATAGGCACAAGAGGGTTTGATGCCCAATAATGCCTCATACGAGTTTTACCTATGGTACAACTGATGTAGGCAATCTATTCCAAATGTGAACTCCAATAGCTGATGCCTCAGCCTATAATTTCTTGGCCAAGCCACTATGCTCAAGTATAGTCCTCGACCCATCTCAATGACAGACTAATTCTTACATCCACAAAAAACCCATTCTAGGATGGAGGATAAGTTGTAGTAAACTAGCATCGCGAATGCAAAGATTCTTCAAATACTTGTCAAACTCATGTGAGAGAAACTCTCCCCCTTTATCAATGCACAAAGATTTTGCCTTCTTGGAGTCCCATTGTTTTTCCCACTTTGACTTTCCAATCATGAAATATGGATAAAGATTGATCCTTAGACTGAAGAAAGAAAGCCCAAGTATACTTGGAGTAGTCAGTCGTCAACAATAATCATCATATGTAAAGAGCCTTATTCAAAGATTTTGTAGACATAGGACAACACAAGTCTACATGAACAAGCTCGAGTGGTTTGGTAGATATGTGCGATGCCTCCTTAGGAAAAGGTAATCGATGTTGCTTGCCATGGAGAAATGGTTGTGCACACACCAACTGGGGTACTGATGGATGATTAAGCATCAACCAAACCATGTTTATATGCCTATTGCAAATAAAAGAAGCTCAAGTGGCAAAAGCATGCATGCCATAACACAGAATCTGTAGACGTAGAATGCAAGGCCAAAGTAGAGGTGCAGAAAATAGGAATAGTACCAGCACCTTTGATGGAAATTGTAAAAGAGTCATCGAGACTGATGTCCCCTGGTTGCTTAGAGAAGGAAGAACACCAATCATGATGATTAGTGTGTGAGAAGTTGTGCTACTATCTATAATCCAAGCATGAAACCTGAAAGAGATGAAAGTTGATGAAAGTCAAAGTGGGGCTATCAATGTAGATAAACAACTGATCAATAGTAGTTGAAGTAGATGTAGACACCTCAAAGCCATATCACCTCAGTTTTTGCAGTAGAACAAACAACACGATATTCTGCCTTTGAGGAGGATAATGCAATAGTGGGTTGCTTTTTACTACTCAAGGAAATAGCACCAGAACCACGTGTAAACCAATAACATGCAGTCGATTGGTGAGTGTTAATATCACCAACCTAGTGAGACTCAGAATAGCCAACTAACCGATCCCCCTTCCACCAATAGAAGATACCCCGATCAAGAAAATTATTCAAATAGTGCAGGATGCACTGGCAGGTGGGATTTGTGACGGTCAGCTGAAAATGAACTCAAGACACAAACAAAAAAGTAAACATCCAATCTAGAATGAGTAATCCAAATCAAAGATTTGACAATCTACCTTTATAGAGCATGATCACATGGTGGTGAAGCAAATCTTAGCATTAGGGTCCATCGAAGAAGAGATGGAACCATGCACCTTGAAATGCTATAAAATCTCCTTTGCAATACTTGCGTTGAGAGAGAAAAATACCCTGAGGAGTCTACCAAACTTCAAAACCAAGGAAAAATGAAGAACTCGAGGTTGATCAACTCAAACTCATGGCTAAGATCAGCCACCATGACAAACAAAATCCAACTCTTATGACTTCCTATAAAGATCAAGCCATCCACATACACAATGATAATGCCAAATAAGACCATCTTTAACAAATAAGACCATCTTTAACAAAAATGTAAAGATTGGAACATGAATGTGATCACCAAAGACCAACCACCAATGACCAATCTTCAGAAAGAAGGTGTCGATGCACTAGTACCACACACGATGAGCCTACTTCAATCCATATAGATCTTTACAAAGTTGGTACACAATATGCGCAACAACAATATCAAGTGGTTGCTCAACATAGACCTCCTCTTGAAGGTCACCATTAAGAAGAGCAGATTTGACATCCATCTATAAAATAGGCCACCCACCCATGATGGGTAAGAAGAGCCAAAATAATCCTAATGGTAGTAATCGACACTGTAGGAATAAAAGCCTCATCAAAATCAACACTAACTCTCTAGGAGTAGCCCTTCACAACAAGATGTTCTTCGTGTTTGTCTAAAGTTCCATCCTCATAATACTTGTTCTTATAGACCCAACGAACTTTGATTACCTTGCATTGAGGTGGACGTGGTACAAGAACCCAAGTACTATTGTGCTTAATGGAATCAAGCTCTGTCTGCATAGTAATAATCCAAGGTGGAGAAGAAAGTGTCTCCTCAGAGAGGAAGGCTCAGTAGAGGTGAAGGAAGAATGGTAGACATCAAGGCAAAATTCAGAAAGTGATTATCCTCAACAGCATGCTTTTAGACCGAGTAACATGATGAGAATGACTTTCACTAGATTTCGGAAATTGACGAAGGCCTGAATCTTTCATAGTCTCATATAACCAACGAGGAACCCTCTTGGTGAGGATCCTCCTCAATAACCTCTATATTTGAATCTAAAGAAGCCCCCTTTGAAACCAAAGGTGGTAGAGGAGCTGAGACAAGAGGCAGAGGAGCAGCCAAAGTAGAAGGCTGAGCCAAAGGAGAAGGACCCGGAGATGAAGTTGAAGGTAGAGGAAGAAGCTCACTCTTATAAGGTACATGAAGGACACTCATCAAAAATAACATCATAACATCATGATTGATGGTGGCTAGTAAGTTGTAGTTGCAGGATCCCAAAGTTCATAGGCCTTGGATATAGAATTATACCCAAGGAAAATGTGCGGCATGGATTTAGAATCCAACTTAGAGTGATGCTCTTTAGTTACATGCACATAAGCCTTGCAACCAAACATTGGGAGATAGGCACAAGAGGGTTTGATGCCCAATAATGCCTCATACGAGTTTTACCTATGGTACAACTGATGTAGGCAATCTATTCCAAATGTGAACTCCAATAGCTGATGCCTCAGCCTATAATTTCTTGGCCAAGCCACTATGCTCAAGTATAGTCCTCGACCCATCTCAATGACAGACTAATTCTTACATCCACAAAAAACCCATTCTAGGATGGAGGATAAGTTGTAGTAAACTAGCATCGCGAATGCAAAGATTCTTCAAATACTTGTCAAACTCATGTGAGAGAAACTCTCCCCCTTTATCAATGCACAAAGATTTTGCCTTCTTGGAGTCCCATTGTTTTTCCCACTTTGACTTTCCAATCATGAAATATGGATAAAGATTGATCCTTAGACTGAAGAAAGAAAGCCCAAGTATACTTGGAGTAGTCAGGCGTCAACAATAATCATCATATGTAAAGAGCCTTATTCAAAGATTTTGTAGACATAGGACAACACAAGTCTACATGAACAAGCTCGAGTGGTTTGGTAGATATGTGCGATGCCTCCTTAGGAAAAGGTAATCGATGTTGCTTGCCATGGAGAAATGGTTGTGCACACACCAACTGGGGTACTGATGGATGATTAAGCATCAACCAAACCATGTTTATATGCCTATTGCAAATAAAAGAAGCTCAAGTGGCAAAAGCATGCATGCCATAACACAGAATCTGTAGACGTAGAATGCAAGGCCAAAGTAGAGGTGCAGAAAATAGGAATAGTACCAGCACCTTTGATGGAAATTGTAAAAGAGTCATCGAGACTGATGTCCCCTGGTTGCTTAGAGAAGGAAGAACACCAATCATGATGATTAGTGTGTGAGAAGTTGTGCTACTATCTATAATCCAAGCATGAAACCTGAAAGAGATGAAAGTTGATGAAAGTCAAAGTGGGGCTATCAATGTAGATAAACAACTGATCAATAGTAGTTGAAGTAGATGTAGACACCTCAAAGCCATATCACCTCAGTTTTTGCAGTAGAACAAACAACACGATATTCTGCCTTTGAGGAGGATAATGCAATAGTGGGTTGCTTTTTACTACTCAAGGAAATAGCACCAGAACCACGTGTAAACCAATAACATGCAGTCGATTGGTGAGTGTTAATATCACCAACCTAGTGAGACTCAGAATAGCCAACTAACC